>NC_141687.1:1216361850-1216905793 GCF_964263255.1 Lissotriton vulgaris
GTCCCACACTAAACCGTTGTCCGTGTGTGCGGTTAGGTTGACGAAATCGGTGTCCCGGACAGCATTCCGTGCTGGCGTGTGGACGGAGCTCAGCACCAAGCAGTCATCTTAGCCATGCACCAATATTTCTCTCCATGTGTTTCCATACCTGGTGTGTCACACAGTTTGATTCCCCTCCATGTTAAAGAACAGTAGATGTTTCAGCACCCAGGCTAAAGTGCTCCATAGCTAAATACATATAAGGTCCCAAAGGCGCGACCAATTGCATTGCAAATGCTTGTTAATGCAGTTTTTACCACAGAATGTTTACGTTTAGTGTCATGGCTAAGGCATACTTTTTATAACTATTCTCCTGTAACAATCAAGAAACAGTGATAGGGCTGATAGGTTCATTGAGACAGCTTTTGTCAGATGCCCTAGGTCTGATTTGTTTATTATGAAAAGTTATGACAAAAGCAGCAGGCCTAGCTTATTTATTGTGAAAAGCAAAGAGGACTTTAAGGGCTGATTATGATTACAGTGTTAAAGCCTCTGGACAGACATATTTACATTCATATTGAGAGATTATTGTAAGGAATCTCATTTTTCAGTGTTGGTTATGCCCTATGACAAATCCTCGAGGTACCTGATTTGCCCTGTGCCAATTCTTGTTAACCCCTCATTAAAGGAGTTATATGGGTTTTGCTAACAGTTATTTTCTGCATAGTTGCAAATTTGTGGTGGTAGATTTGATGGCTGCTTTGTGGAAAAACGTATCTTCAGAATGGGAGACCTGAATATTGGCATTTGGTTCTTCTTGGGGAAAGGTATATTGGATGCCATGGGTCTCTACTGTTTATATGAAAGGTTATGACAAAGGCAACCTGACTGATATATTTATAGTGAGTAATACATATATATAGCCAATATGTTTGTATGGGCAGGCTGTTATTACACTGGGTTAGAGGCTATATAAAGCCTTTTATTACTTGGAATGTGCTCCACACAGAATACATTGTTAGGCAAAGGTTTTGGTGGTGGTTACCTCTTCTCACAAAACCATGAAATAGAAGACTTTCTCTATGATAATCCGTTAACCCCACAGCTGACACTGCCGTGGGGGAACAGCTCCATTTCTCCTCTGCACAGGAGCCATGAGGGGAACGGCTTACCTGTGAGAATATCCCGCCATGAGGGGAATGGCACCAGGCAGCAGGCGCTAAATCTCCCAGCAGGCGTGGGCAGACGCCCACTGGCGACGTCATCTGGGGCACCAGGAGCCACGATAGGAAGCACGCCAGGCTCCTGCAGCGCGGGACGCGCTTATCCAACAGCTGACACTGCCGTGAGGGGAACGGCTTACCGGCGCGAATATCCCGCTGTGAGGGGAACAGCACCAGGTGGCAGGCATCAGCAGATGCCCGCTGACGACATCATATGGAGTGCCAGGAGGCAAGATAAGAAACAAGCTGGGCTCCCGCAGCACAGGACACGCGTGGGGCGCGCCCCGGCCAACCCCGGGCCAGGGCGGGCCCATCTGCACGGCGTAAAATCCGTTTCGTTTGTGGAATTTGTGGATTTTTAGCAAATTCACGATCCGCGAATCACGCAAATTTGCCCAAAAATCCACAAATTCATAAGCTGCAAATTATTTTGCTTGGTCGCGCTTGAAAAATACAATATCACGCGCGGCTTTGACTTACCCTGATTCTGAGTCCGCGGAGTTGTTTTTCTACCGGTTTGCGTGTGCTGGGCAATTTTCGATCTTGCTGCGTGATCGCGCGAGAGTTTTTTGAACGCAATTAGGTCATCGCGGCTCGCCATTTTGCACAGCGAGAGTTTGACAACGCTAGTACGTCATAAGGGCCTGCGATTACGCATTGCGGGAGTAAACAATGCCGAATACGTAGATGCGGCGTGCAGCTGACTTCCAGCCAGAGATTTGAACAGCTCACTTTCCTGAAATTGAAAAAATTGCAATTCTGCAAAAGAAATCCACCACACGAAGTATAAACCTTCTGAAAATGATGATTTTGATCAGAATAACTCCTCAGATTGACATTTGGCTGCACTTTTTGGTGCAAGGAGTCCATTTTTGGGGGGGAGGAAGGAAGTGCCCCAGAGTCTCCAACTTCCTGTTCCTGTCCAGCAGGCTCCTCCCAGTGCTTTGTTCATGTCCTGGTCACTTTTGATTTGGATCTGGAGCTGGAAGGATTACTTTTTGTGGCTGCTGCTGGATTTTTGTATTTGAGGACTTTTTGGACTTAGGAGTTTGGATTACTTTTGGACTTGAGATTTTACAAGTAAGTTGGTGTTGTTTGTTAGGGGCATTGCAGTTGCTGCAACTACAGTTGTAAAACTTTTTTCACAACTTAAAAAAAATATATATTGTGGGTAGCCACAGTATCCAGAAGGCCCAGGGTTAGTCATGGGTGCATGATACAACTATTTCTGTGATTTTTTTTAAACTTAATTCTCATTTATGTCATGGAATTTTAGCTCACTGTTGTATGTTGATTTTAATTTTAATTTTAATTTTGGGGTGCCTGTAAAGCCTCACTAGCCAGTAGGCCCAGGGGTAGTGAGTGGTGCATGGACCAAGTCTTTCTGTGGGGTGCTTGAATTTAAATATCATTGAGGGCATGGATGGCATTGGATTGTGGTGATTTTTATGTGTTTTTTTTACTTTTTGGGGTGTTGTTGGGGCCTGGCCATGTGGGTGGGGGCCATTTTGAGGCCTGGTACAGGCAGGACCTGGCCATGTGGTGGGGGTCAAGGGGCCATTTTGAAGGCAGGCAGTGTGCTCAGGCCTGCACCCAATTTGCATTGCTTTCATCCATTATGCCCAGGGGTACTCAGTGGTGCATGGATCAAGTCTTTCTGTGGGGTGTCTTGAATGTAAACATCATTGAGAACATGGATGGCATTGGATTGTGGTGATTTCTGTGTGTTTTTCGACTTTTTGGGTGCTGTTGAGGCCTGGCCATGTGAATGGGGGCCATTTCGAATGCTGGTCCAGGCAGGGCCTGGTCATGTGGCTGGGGGTCAAGGGCCCATTTTGAAGCCAGGCAGTGTGCTCAGGCCTGCACCCATTTTGCCTTGCTTTCATCCATTATGTCCAGGGGTACTCAGTGGTGCATGGGTCAAGTCTTTCTGTGGGGTGTCTTGAATTTAAACATCATTGAGGGTATGGATGGCATTGGATTGTGGTGATTTGTATGTATTTTTCTACTTTTTGGGGTGTTGTTGGGGCCTGGCCATGTGGGTGGGGGCCATTTTGAGGCCTGGTCCAGGTAGGGCCTGGCCATGTGGCTGGGAGTGAAGGGCCCATTTTGAAGCCAGGCAGTGTGCTCAGGCCTGCACCCATTTTGCCTTGCTTCCATCCATTATGCCCAGGGGTACTCAGTGGTGCATGGACCAAGTCTTTCTGTGGAGTGTCTGAATTTAAACATCATTGAGGGCATGGATGGCACTGGATTGTGGTGATTTATATGGTTTTTGTCCGACTTTTTGGGGTGTTGTTGAGGCCTGGCCATGTGGGTGGGGGCCATTTTGAGGCCTGGTACAGGCAGGGCCTGGCCATGTGGTGGGGGTCAAGGGGCCATTTTGAAGGCAGGCAGTGTGCTCAGGCCTGCACCCAGTTTGCCTTGCTTTCATCCATTATGCCCAGGGGTACTTAGTGGTGCATGGACCAAGTCTTTCTGTGGGGTGTCTTGAATGTAAACATCATTGAGGGCATGGATAGCATTGAATTGTGGTGATTTTTGTGTGTTTTTCGACTTTTTGGGGTGTTGTTGGGGCCTGACCATGTGGGTGGGGGCCATTTTGAGGCCTGGTCCAGGCAGGGCCTGGCCATGTGGTGGGGGTCAAGGGCCCATTTTGAAGCCAGGCAGTGTGCTCAGGCCTGCACCCATTTTGCCTTGCTTTCATCCATTATGTCCAGGGGTACTCAGTGGTGCATGGGCCTAGTCTTTCTGTGGGGTGTCTTGAATTTAAACATCATTGAGGGCATGGATGGCATTGGATTGTGGTGATTTGTATGTATTTTTCTACTTTTTGGGGTGTTGTTGGGGCCTGGCCATGTGGGTGGGGGCCATTTTGAGGCCTGGTCCAGGTAGGGCCTGGCCATGTGGCTGGGAGTGAAGGGCCCATTTTGAAGCCAGGCAGTGTGCTCAGGCCTGCACCCATTTTGCCTTGCTTCCATCCATTATGCCCAGGGGTACTCAGTGGTGCATGGACCAAGTCTTTCTGTGGAGTGTCTGAATTTAAACATCATTGAGGGCATGGATGGCACTGGATTGTGGTGATTTATATGGTTTTTGTCCGACTTTTTGGGGTGTTGTTGAGGCCTGGCCATGTGGGTGGGGGCCATTTTGAGGCCTGGTACAGGCAGGGCCTGGCCATGTGGTGGGGGTCAAGGGGCCATTTTGAAGGCAGGCAGTGTGCTCAGGCCTGCACCCAGTTTGCCTTGCTTTCATCCATTATGCCCAGGGGTACTTAGTGGTGCATGGACCAAGTCTTTCTGTGGGGTGTCTTGAATGTAAACATCATTGAGGGCATGGATAGCATTGAATTGTGGTGATTTTTGTGTGTTTTTCGACTTTTTGGGGTGTTGTTGGGGCCTGACCATGTGGGTGGGGGCCATTTTGAGGCCTGGTCCAGGCAGGGCCTGGCCATGTGGTGGGGGTCAAGGGGCCATTTTGAAGCCAGTCAGTGTGCTCAGGCCTTCACCGATTTTGCCTTGCTTTCATTCATTAAGCCCAGAACTACTCAGTGGTGCATGGACCAAGTCTTTCTGCTGGGTGTCTTGAATCTAAACATCATTGAGGGCATGGATGGCATTGGATTATAGTGATTTTTGTGTGGTTGTCGACTTGTTGGGGCGTTGTTGGGGCCTGACCATGTGGGTGGGGGCCATTTTGAGGCCTGCTCCAGGCAGGGCCTGGCTATGTGGTGGGGGTCAAGGGGCCATTTTGAAGCCAGTCAGTGTGCTCAGGCCTGCACCCATTTTGCCTTGCTTTCATCCATTATGCCCAGGGGTACTCAGTGGTGCATGGACCAAGTCTTTCTGTGGAGTGTCTGAATTTAAAAATCATTGAGGGCATGAATGGCATTGGATTGTAGTGATTGTTATGTTTTTTCCGACTTTTTGGGGTGTTGTTGGGGCCTGGCCATGTGGGTGGGGGCCATTTTGAGGCCTGGTACAGGCAGGGCCTGGCCATGTGGTGGGGGTCAAGGGGCCATTTTGAAGCCAGGCAGTGTGCTCATGCCTGCACCCAGTTTGCCTTGCTTTCATCCATTATGCCCAGGGGTACTCAGTGGTGCATGGACTAAATCTTTCTGTGGGGTGTCTTGAATGTAAACATCATTGAGGGCATGAATGGCATTGGATTATGGTGATTTCTGGGTGTTTTTCGACTTTTTGGGGTGTTTAACTGATGTTCCTCTGGCTTCCATTGCTTTTAGGTGCACAACAGAACCACCAGTGCCTGGAAGAAGTCCTGCAGCGGTGTGTGCAGCACAACATTACGTGACGTCAAGTGTGGCCACAGCCAAGACAACTATGCAACTCGTGCAACTGCGGCCTGCTGTTCTGACATCTGAAGAAGATGGGCCCAAAGAAAGGTGGCTGTAGCACCTCAGCGAAAAAAGTTGCCAGTGCCACTGCCAGTAAGAAGGAGCAGAAGAAGCAAGTGGCACCACCTACCAAGGAGACTGGTGTGCCCACCGACACCTTTTTTGGGAGAAAAGAAAACTATGCCTGCAGCAGCAGCGGTGTCCCCCGGGGACCAAGCTGGAAGCAGCACCTCCGCTTCATTGGGCTCAGTGCCACCATGCCAAGTTAGGTCCAAGACCATGAGTGCTGCTGAGGCAGCCACTTTACTTTCTCAATCACCATCGACCAGTGAAGTTGGCTCATCACAAGAAAGTACCATCCAATAAATGCCGGGTGTAACTCAGCTGACGAGTGTTCAACAACCACAGCCACAACGACAACCACAGGTGCAACTAGTGCAAGCGCAAGTACATGGGCAAGGAGAGGCGCAAGGAGAGGCGCAAGGAGAGGGGCAAGGAGAGGCGCAAGGAGAGGCGCAAGTAGAGCCGCCTCAAGGAGAGGTGAAAGGAGAGGTGCATGGACAGGTGCATGGAGAGGTGCAACTAGAGGTTCATGGAGTGGCACAACTGCCTACAACGCTTTTTCCTCCAGAAGTAGGGGCACATCAGGAAATTGATATTCAACCGGGGGTATCATCCGCGGAAGCCACTCCTCCTGATGATGATCCATTGTCTTCCAGATCCCCAGCAAGAAAAAGGTCAAGGAGGGCTACTACTACTCCTATAACTTCTTTTTCAAGCCCCCTTCATTCTGATGACCTTGATTGGAACCCAGCAATGCAGTCGGAGAGTGAGTCACGCCATGAGCCGACAAAGGTAGCTAAGCCTAAAAGGAAGGTTCCCACAAGGCTTCGAGTTATGGGTGATGACGACGAACAAGAACCGGTGTCTCCTGCCGCTGATGAACAGTCTGACGATGACCCAGTCATCACAGTCGTCACTCCAGCCCCAGCGGGCATGCAGCAGACAGACATTCTCACCCTATCCCGAATGGCTGCTGAACGGGGTGTGGGCGGCGTGGCACTGGTACCACCACCAACGCAGTTAACTACAACACCGACACGACCTACAGCTTTCATATTTTTTTGTCAGAACAGGGACCTCCATCCAGCTCGACCTCAAGTAGTGGTGCTGTAAGTGAACAACAGAAAGGAATTCCGCCACGCCCATCCTCCACTTCATCTGGCATTGAAAGTCAAAGTAGCACCTCCACCACCATCAGACATTTCCATCCCCCAGTTTGGGACTTCTTTACAGTTAGCCAAAGTGCGGAAAACATGGTTGTTTCTTCGATTTGTAAAACATTAAATAGTCGGAAGCTTGGTACCAACTATGGTCCAGGAGGCCAGAGAGGTCATCTAAAAAAACACCACATTATCCAGTGGGAGGCGCACCTAAGTAAGATTGAGGAAGCCAAAAGAAAAACAAATCCAAATGTATCCATTGATATTGCATCTGATGATGACGAGGGGCTGATCGTGCCGGGGGGAAGTGAAGAAGCGACAGACATTTTTTCTGGTACACCCAGTACCCCTGGCAGCAGCACTGCAGTGGTATCGCCCACACCCTCTACCCCTGCAACATGTATGAGGCACACTAAGAGTCTGGGAGAGACACCAATGCGAAAAAGTACATCACTGGGCCTAACTGGTCTGAAGAAGTCATCATCCTCATCACGTAAAATGGTCCAGCCCACCATTAGCAGAATGTTTTGGTCGAAGGCGCCATTTGAACGCAACCACCCAATGGTACGTCTGCATAACGCAAAGCTGGCTAAAATGTTAGCACTGGACCTTCTCCCTTTTTCTTTCGTGGAAGGGGTGGGTTTTCTAGAATTTGTGGCAACAGTCTGCCCTAAATGGAAGGTTCCTAGCCGGTCCTATTTTGCCAGAGTTGCGGTTCCAGCACTACATCAAGATGTGCTGGAGGTGATTGGGGCAGCTTTGCAGAAGAGTGCTGTTCACACTATCCATTTGACAACAGACACGTGGACCAGTTGCCAAGCCCTTGGGTACATGTGCATCACTGCACACTGGGTCTCTTTTGCAGGGGTTAGAGACAAGACAAATGCAGGTGTTGACCCGGGCACACTTTTTCGAGCGACTCGGACACATGCAACATTAGCCATGTTTGCCATGGAGAAAACTCATACTGCACCTAACCTTCTGGAGGAGTTTGATAGGACGGTCTCTGAATGGCTGCATCCAAGAAACCGCATAGTTTGCTATGTTTCCATGGATAATGGCAGTAATATAGTTAAGGCCGTGTAGCAAGGTGGCTATTTCAGAGTGGCACACAGTATTAACATTGTGGTGCAATATTTTTCGAAAAATGAAAACACAGTCAGCAAGTTACTGACCACCTGCCGAAGAATCTGCACACATTTCAGCCATTCTTTTAAGGCCCGGAAGCAGCTGAGGAGCATTCAACATGAACGTAGACTGCCAGTCAAAGGACTCATCCAGGAGGTGGCAACACGTTGGAACTCAAACTTTTACATGCTTGAGCGTCTGTCTGAGCAGTGCATGGTAATCAATGAGTATGTCTTTCGACGGGGTTCTACTATTAAAGACATGAGGCTAGAGTTGGAGGAATGGAAGCTAGTTGCAAGCCTGACAGACCTGCTTGGTCCTTTTGAGGTCTTCACGCGTGAAGTCAGCAGGGAGGACTGTTCTTTGGGCAAAGTTATCCCATTGTTGGTCAAGCTATAACACCAACTGAAGGCGGTGTCTTCAACGTTCAGAGATGATGCTGAAAAGCAAGACGCATATCAGTTGGCGGAGAGGTTATTAAGCCGCCTAGTTGTCAATGAAAGGCTTAAAAACATACATATAGAACAACATTACATTTGTGCCATTATTCTGGAAACACGGTACAAAAAGGCAGTGGCCAGCAAAGCATTCATTCCTTTTGCTGAAGCAGATGTTTCAAAGTACAAACATTGGCTAGCTGTGTCAGCCACTCGGATCAAAAAAGTTCAGGCGAAAATTCAAGGAGCCGGCAGACGTACAACTGAATAAGCAGGCCATCCGGCGTTAAGTTCCACTTCTGAATCTGTGGCCAAAGGGAGTCATTTTCCCTCTCAGCCATTAACGACGCCAGCTGCACCTGCACCAGGCCCAGACATAATATTGTCGGAAGCGGATTGGCTAACTCATCAAGGGTTTGCTCGCTCCAGTGCTGTAAAGGCCACAGATGGTACGCAAAGTGGAGCAACCGTGGAGAACCTTGAGTCGATGGTGCAGGCCTATCTGGATGACCCAACAGAGGTCTTTGTTAATCAGAACCCATTGCTGTATTGGTATAGGAAAAGGCCTCTATGGCCACTGATCACCAACCTGGCTCTAAATTATTTGTCTTGCCCACTCGCAAGCGTGTCTTCTGAATGTGTTTTCAGTGCTGCTGGTGCCATTGTAACTTCGAAAAGGACCCGCCTCTCGCCCAAAAATGTGGAGAGGTTAACACTGATCAAGATGAATCATCACTTCATAACACCAGATTACAAAATACCTGAATGCACGCAGGAAGAAGAGGACACGGACTTAGGTGACAGAAGTTCTTCTCTGTTAGCTGACCTACTCCAGTCTCAATTCATAGAGTTTGAGGACGAGCTCTACTTCCCTGACACAAAGGCCTGAAAATGACTTCATTTTTTTTGTCCATATTCGCTTTTATTCCTGTGTGTCTTTCGTTGTTTTGCAACTTTTACCACAACAAAACTCTCACAACAAGTCCATCAGCAGCACTGTCTTAATCTTATTTTCCTTATTGATTTGAAGGTGCCGCAGTCTGCATTCCTGAGGTTCACAAGTGCACAACTCAATCATCCTCCTCTATCCTCCTCCTCCAGACTTCACCTATCCATTTCCCTCAAGGCAGATGGATGGATTACGAATAATAAAGAAACTTTGTTTTAATCGACGAGTCCCCTCAAGTGGGACTGAAATTACTGACTGACTACATGCTTGCTGATTGCTGACAGAGTTACTTCTGAAATTGACAGGAGAGGCTGCCCTGCGAGCCCTCAATTTCCGAAGAAGATGCGGACAAAAAGTAGAACAGGTAATGAATAATTGAGTAGATGGCATGCAGTGGACAGCAATGGCTGTCTGGCTCTGATGAAACCAATTGCTGTTTTTTTTGTGCATGAAATCATATGTCTTGTCTTAGTTATGTTTTAATCTTTTACACAGTATCATGTCTACTACTATTTTTTTTACCTTGTTTAATTCAAATTGTACTTCAAATTCAGGGGCCACTATGTTGCATTTTATAATATGCAAAATGTCCTTGGAGTGGACTCACTTGCCAATATACCATGATGATTGATTAAATCATATATCTTTTTTCTTTACAGTCACTCACTGGGATGGATGGATCATCAGCGTCGGTTTACGGAAGAACTATGGCCAATTCGTGAGTGGCAAACAGGTAAACCAGTCTACAACAACTACTACAGCAGAACTACATGTCTGTCTATTCGTGGTATGTAGTGGTCGAGGGCAAGGAAGTGTACTGTTGCTGTTATGCCAGGCAGAGTCCACTCCAGACAGCAGTTCATGTAAAATCAGGGCTATATGGCTTGCTGCATACAATTAGATATGCTTTGTCTGTCTGACAAAGAGCCTAGGTATGCTACATCAGGTTGCTTCACGCAGTGGTGCCTGCCTTCACCGTCTGCATGGCACTGCCTCAAGCTTGGGCCAAACATCCGTTATGTGTGCGAAATTTGCAGTTTTTCGGTTTTTCGCGAATCTCGCGAAATTACTGAAAAATCGCAAATTCTGGAGCGGAACAGATTTTTGACGCATGCTTGCGGCAGGGCCATGCAGACGGTCAAGGCGGGCACCACTGAGTGAAGCATCCTGATGTAGCATACCTAGGCTCTTTGACACAGACAGACAAAGCATATCTAGGGTTTAGGGTTCAGTGCGATTTACTAGGGTTTTTGGGTTTAAGTTGGTAGGGTTCCCGCTGAGTCTAGGGCTCAGGGCCCAATGCAGGCTTGTTCATAATGATGTTGGCAAGGTTTTAGGGGGTTTGGAGTTCTTTGGTCCAGAATTGGCAGGATTTTGGCCTTTTCTGGTGTTTTGCGGGCGTGTGTGTTTGGGTGAAACCTAAGTGAAAACTAGTCGTAGACCTTCTTCTTCAAAGAGCGCAGTGGTTCGATTTTGTTCTGCCTTGCTGAGATTCTTGGGAATCGCTGGAACAAGTGTCCAGGTAAGTTTTAAGAGGATCGAAGTAGTGGAAGTGCTGAAAAAAGCAATTTTTGGTGAACAGCGCAATTTGCCATGTTTTGAATATACCAGTATTGCATGTTTTAGGGGGGCTCTTTGGGGGTGTTCTAGATTTGTGGGGGTGGATCGGGCGTCTTGGAGCACTGCTGGGAAGGTTTAATTTTGATTGCAAGTGGTTTGAAGAAAATCCATGGTGGAAAAGGGGGGTTTGGGCCTAGTTGCAGACAGCATTTTGGCACAATTTAAACTGAGGCCTAGCAGTATTGCCTGTTTTGGGGGGGCTGTTTGGGGGGGTTCTAGGTTTTTGGGGTGGGTTTTGGGGTCTGGGAGCACTGCTGGCACAGTCTAATTTTCATTACAAGGGGTTTGAAGGAAATCCATTGTGGGAAAGGGGAGTTAGGGCCTAGCTGCAGAGTGAGTTTGGACTGATTTGGACTGGTAGGCCGAAAATTTTCTAAGTGTCACATTTTTCATTTTTGCTTTTTGCCTGTTTGGGGGTGTTCTACTTTTTTGCGGGTTGGTTGAGGGGTCTGGGGGCATTGCTGGGAAGGTCTAATATCGGGCCCAAGTGGTTTTGAGAAAATCTATGGTGAAAAAGTTTTTCTGTTTTTGCTCACTTGCCTGTTTTTGGGGGGCTGTTTGGGGGGTTCTAGGTAAGCATGGGCGGAAAATCCATTACGCTCGCGGATTTAGCGGATTTTCGGTAAATTCGCAATCCGCGAACTCTCGCGAATTTCCCGAAAATCCGCAAATTTGCACGCAGCAGATTTTTTTTTCTTGGTGATACAATTTTGCGGCGCGCGGCGTTTACTTACCGTCATTCAGCGTTTGCCGAGTTGTTTTTCTCGATATTTTGCGAGTGCTGCGCCATTTTGGATCTTGCTGCAGGATCCCGCGGGAATTTGGTGAGCGCGATTACCTCATCGCGGCTTGTCAACTTGCACAGCGAGAGTTTGTCAACGCGAGAACGCCGTGATCATGTATCGCGGGACTTCGCAATTGCGACCTTGTAGATGCGGCGAGCAGCAACAATCTCGCACTCGCGAAAATAAAAAATTTGCAATTCTGCACAAGAAATCCACCAGCAAGCAGCATAAACCTTCTGGAAATTATGATTTTTATCTGCATAACTCCTCAGGTTGACATTTGCCTGCACTTTTTTAGCGAGGAGTCCGTTTTGGGGAGGGGGGTGGGAGGAAAGAAGTGCCCCACAGTCTTCAACTTCCTGTTCCTGTCCAGCAGGCTCCTCCCAGTGCTTTGTCCATCTCCTGGTCACTTTCCATTTGGATCTGGAGCTGGAAGGATTACTTTTTGTGGATGCTGCTGGATATTTGGATTTGAGGCCTTTTTGACTTTCTTTGGATCACTTTTGGATTAGAAATTTCACAAGTAAGTTTGTTTGGGGCATTACAGTTGCTGCAACTACAATTTTGGAATTTTCGATTTTTGGGCTGTTTTGGGGCCTTTTGCCCAGGGGTACTCAGTGGTGGGTGGACTGATTCTTTCTGTGGGGTGTTTTGAATTTACGATCAACCGCTGGTGGAAACTCCACTAGTTTACCAAACGCACTACAATGTGTTTAAAGTATAACAAGTGTTGAAAATGATAATCTAGTTCTTATTAAAAACTAATCACACAGAAAGATACTTTTTGTACAAAACACCATGTATTTGTGTTATTAACACTTTTAGACATTTATAGTTTCAACATGTTCATCTTGAACTACATATTACAGAGCAGGAAGACATAAACTTGTAAATACAAAAACATGATAATCCTATTGTGATTTGCTCTACAAAAACATTTAAATGCAATTAACAACCATAGTTGAGAAAAAGGCCCAATGCATTTCGGGGGTTCCCTTCTTCAGGGGCACTGAAAAAATAAAACAATATAAGAACAATATATTGGAAATAGGTAATTCATTAACAATAATGCATTTTCTTATTAGCAAAAAACAGTTCATAAAGCCAACAACTACTGATGCACATAATTACTGGTCATATGTCTACATATATGGACTAGTTATTAAGGTCAAAGCTGAAGAAAAAGAGCACCCAGTGGATGGAACAATCAGACATGAAGTTAAAACACAAGCAAGAAAAGTACCACCACCACAAGTGATTGGAGTTACTGTTGTGACTGATTTAGATAGACAGAAAGATGAACAATAATAGAGTCCATAACTACCACAGTTGAAGGACTACCTCACCACGCCGTGATTGTTGTGAATCTGTTTGCATAAACTGCCCTTTTATACTCACTTCTCAACTACTTGATGATATAACGAGACTGCCGTTCCAACAAAAGGGTCTAACTGGTACTAATGCGTTACTAAAAGGACAAGCGACAGTGATTTATGTCAGTCAATAACGTGAAGAGAGACCATTAAACTAATTTTCCAAATAAACCATCTGCTACTTAAATACTTACTCGTTTTTTTTATATGTGTAACTGCTACCATTGAACTACCAAACAGGATGTTACTAGTATTTTCCCACCTGTCTGATAATTGTGTTCAAACAGATGGAAACGATTTCTCATTAGATGGTCACTACCCAAAAGGGAACCAACTCAAGTGTAGAGGATTCTAAAGGGTCCACTCCCTGTGAATAAACGAAAAAAATGTCATGCAACTATTTCCTTGGAATACAGATCCTATCTATGCTGGTATCATACTCTCTAGATAGACAATATTAAAGCTCCTCCTATCATTATTCTATCTTTGACATAGCTTGTTCCTAAACCGTATACAGACTATCAACAATTGCTTAATCTATCATCTTGTTTTCAAGACGCTAACAAAACTGATGTTGTCGAGAATTGCCTAACGTGTAACAGACGAACTACAAGGGCATACTACCTTAATAAATATAGTTAGCACAAGCATCGCTTTTAAGGACCACGATTTTAAGCATAGTGCCAAATGGCTATCTATTTCAAAGACTCTTGTCCCAAAGAGAAGTATTGCAAAACTGATGTTGTCAAGAATTACCTAACGTGTGGCAAGCGAACTACAATGGCATACTGCCTCTATAAATATAGTCAGCACAAGCATCGCTTTTAAGGACCACGATTTTAAGCATGGTGCCGAATGGCTGTCTATTTCAAAAACTCTTGTCCCAAATAGAAACATTCACTCACCGATACCGTGTAATCCCCGCAGTTACTGACAACACTCGTGATCTCAATCTAGAGCATAAATACAAGACAATTGTAAATACTTTAGTCTGAGAGTCTAATACTCTAAGCTCTACAGTTAAACTAACTGAACGGGTTCACTACTCACCTCTATCCGTCCAAAACCGCAACAACATCTCCCTCACAATCCGCCATGCGTGAACCTACAACTCGCGTGAATCAACTTTAAGCACCCGCGCTGTCCTCATAGACAGTAAGATAGGACTGAATCAATGCCGCCATCTTAGAGTGGTAGAATGTCAATTGCCACTTCTAAAATCATTGACGCTGCGTGTCGGATATATCACAAATTAGCTCTCATAAACGCGACAACGCTTTTTACTAACTCCGCCACACGTGGACCTACATCTACCGTATATCTCCTTTTTACGCTTAAAAGGCCTCATGAACAATGTAGTAGGACCAAATAAATAAATAAACAATGAAGTAGGACTGAATAAACGTTGCCATCTTAGAGTAATAGAATATCTATTGACACCTATTCTTACGAAAAGCTTCTGTATTCATACTCATGCGTTTACCTATTCTTATGGTAAGCTTCAATATTCGCAATACATTTAATCCATGATCCAAACGGGATCTCGAACGTACTGACAGCGTGAGAAGGTAAATGCTTCTGAGAAATGTTATTATCGCTGACTGCGAGTATTTAGACAATTGCAGCTAGTAATTAGAAAATTAGCGCCAGTGTTCTCCTTTCAACCCTAGCATAGAGAAAAATATTTTTAAGAAAGACTTGAATAAAATGAAATATAAACTGACAGAAAAGAGTGAAAAGAGAATCACAATTAATCAGCCCAACACCAAAGTTGGAGCACCACGAGATACAGAAACTCCCTGAATTGTATCTTCTATTTGACCTAATAGAGCCCATTTACAGCAACCATGTACAGGTGAAAATAGACAGTCATTATAGCAAAAAAGGGGGGTGTATACTGCCAGTCATTATTTAAAGTACATTACAAGAAACACTGTAGTTCAATTCTGTCATTGAGCCCACTCGGCACCAAGGTTTGCAGAAATTTTGTCCACCAAGCTTCTCTCTGAGCTAAATGAATTGTGTGATTGTGATCAGGTTTCACTGCTACTATCTCAAGAATAGTGAACCTGAGTTGGGCATTGGTGTGTTGGTGTTCTAACCAATGTGTGGCAAAAAACGACTTGGTGGACTTAGTCCTGAATGTACTCTTGTGTTCAGTTATGCGTACCTTGATTTTTCTTGCAGTTTTGCCTACGTAAAGTAAGCCACATGGGCATCTAATGGTGTAAATTACATTAAAACTGTTGCAGTCCCCGTTGTATTTTAATGATATGCTTTTGCCTGATTGGGGGTGATAAATTACATTCCCTGTCATCACATTGTTACAATGTACACAATTGTAACATTTGCGCATTCCATTAAAATGTTGTTGATCTTCAGTCACTTTAGTAGTCAAAATCTCCTTTAAGTTCTTACTTCTCGTGTACGCAAACAAGGGCTCTTCTTCATAGAGGCCATTAAAATCAGGCTCTTGTTTCAACAATTCCCATCTGGATTTGATAATGTGTTTAATTGCTTGGGATCTCGATGAGTATTTAGAGACAAACACATGTCTGTTTGACTTCTCTTTTGGTTTGGTCATAAGCAACGTCTCACGCTGTTTAGAATCAGTCTTGGTCAAAGCTGTGGCCAAAATTTCCGTAGGATAACCTCTTTGTTTGAATCTCTCCTGCTGTTGTCTTAAGGCTTTTTCTAAGTCTGCTGAATTAGAAGTTATCCTCTTCACCCTTAGTAATTGTGAATACGGAAGATTGTTCTTCAGTGAAGGGGGATGAAAACTAGAATACAGAAGCAGGTTGTTTCTGTCAGTGGGTTTTGTGTACACTGATGTTTCCAGCATGTTAGCTCTTTGGGTGATCAAGACGTCTAGATAGTGTATTTGCTGTTTACTTATCTCATGAGTAAATTTAATCCTTTCATGTTTGTTATTGAGTTCATCAATCAACTGTTCTAACAAGTTTTGGGAACTTTTCCATACAAGGAAAATATCATCGATGAATCTGATATAGAAAGCTAGGTTTTTTGCCCAAATTTCTTGCTTGAAGATATGTATGTCCTCAAATTGGGCCATGAAGGTGTTGGGGTACGCTGGTGCGCCTGAAAAACCCATAGAGGTTCCACTTACTTGAAGAAAGAATTTGTCTTGCCACGACAAATAACTGTGTTGGAGGCAAAATATCAACAATTCCAGTATGAAAATTTTGTTGACTTCCAAATCAGGTATTTGTAAGAGCACCCATTCACTCGCTTCTACGCCATCTTTTAGAGGGATAGATGTGTATAGTGAAGTCACATCAATAGTGCACATCAACCAGTCTGGGTTATATTCTTTCTGTACTTGTTGAAACAAATTCAGGAAATGAGTAGTGTCCTTTACGTAACTGTGCCAGGATTGTACACATTTTTGTAAAAAGTGATCAATTAGCTGGCCCAATGGTGAAAAAATGGAATCGCAGCCTGACACTAATGGTCGAAATGGTGGATTATTTAGACTTTTGTGCACTTTCGGGAGCATGTATAGCTTTGGTCTCCTTGGATACTGTGTTGTCAAAAACTTGCGTAATGCTGGTGTGATCCATTCCATTTCTTCTGCTTTGTCTAAAATCTGACAAAGTGTTGTCATGAAATTAGGTGTAGGGTCTTCTTCTAATGGTATGTAAGTTGTTTGATCTTCTAAGTGCTCATTAACCTTCTGCACATAAAAACTCGTGTCCATCACAACAAGAGCACCACCTTTATCTGCCATCTGAAGGGTAATCTGATCATCTGCACGTAATCTCCGAAGAATATCCAACTCATCTCTTCTTAGATTTGACCGCATTCTTGGATGTAAGTTCAGTTTATTAAGATCGTGACATATCAACGATTCAAAAGTATCCAGAATTTTGTCTGTTACTGGAGCCATAAACATACTTTTAGGCCTAAAAAGCCTAAGTAAGAACTTAAAGGAGATTTTGACTACTAAAGTGACTGAAGATCAACAACATTTTAATGGAATGCGCAAATGTTACAATTGTGTACATTGTAACAATGTGATGACAGGGAATGTAATTTATCACCCCCAATCAGGCAAAAGCATATCATTAAAATACAACGGGGACTGCAACAGTTCTAATGTAATTTACACCATTAGATGCCCGTGTGGCTTACTTTACGTAGGCAAAACTGCAAGAAAAATCAAGGTACGCATAACTGAACACAAGAGTACATTCAGGACTAAGTCCACCAAGTCGTTTTTTGCCACACATTGGTTAGAACACCAACACACCAATGCCCAACTCAGGTTCACTATTCTTGAGATAGTAGCAGTGAAACCTGATCACAATCACACAATTCATTTAGCTCAGAGAGAAGCTTGGTGGACAAAATTTCTGCAAACCTTGGTGCCGAGTGGGCTCAATGACAGAATTGAACTACAGTGTTTCTTGTAATGTACTTTAAATAATGACTGGCAGTATACACCCCCCTTTTTTGCTATAATGACTGTCTATTTTCACCTGTACATGGTTGCTGTAAATGGGCTCTATTAGGTCAAATAGAAGATACAATTCAGGGAGTTTCTGTATCTCGTGGTGCTCCAACTTTGGTGTTGGGCTGATTAATTGTGATTCTCTTTTCACTCTTTTCTGTCAGTTTATATTTCATTTTATTCAAGTCTTTCTTAAAAATATTTTTCTCTATGCTAGGGTTGAAATGAGAACACTGGCGCTAATTTTCTAATTACTAGCTGCAATTGTCTAAATACTCGCAGTCAGCGATAATAACATTTCTCAGAAGCATTTACCTTCTCACGCTGTCAGTACGTTCGAGATCCCGTTTGGATCATGGATTAAATGTATTGCAAATATTGAAGCTTACCATAAGAATAGGTAAACGCATGAGTATGAATACAGAAGCTTTTCGTAAGAATAGGTGTCAATAGATATTCTATTACTCTAAGATGGCAACGTTTATTCAGTCCTACTTCATTGTTTATTTATTTATTTGGTCCTACTACATTGTTCATGAGGCCTTTTAAGCGTAAAAAGGAGATATACGGTAGATGTAGGTCCACGTGTGGCGGAGTTAGTAAAAAGCGTTGTCGCGTTTATGAGAGCTAATTTGTGATATATCCGACACGCAGCGTCAATGATTTTAGAAGTGGCAATTGACATTCTACCACTCTAAGATGGCGGCATTGATTCAGTCCTATCTTACTGTCTATGAGGACAGCGCGGGTGCTTAAAGTTGATTCACGCGAGTTGTAGGTTCACGCATGGTGGATTGTGAGGGAGATGTTGTTGCGGTTTTGGATGGATAGAGGTGAGTAGTGAACCCGTTCAGTTAGTTTAACTGTAGAGCTTAGAGTATTAGACTCTCAGACTAAAGTATTTACAATTGTCTTGTATTTATGCTCTAGATTGAGATCACAAGTGTTGTCAGTAACTGCGGGGATTACACGGTATCGGTGAGTGAATGTTTCTATTTGGGACAAGAGTTTTTGAAATAGACAGCCATTCGGCACCATGCTTAAAATCGTGGTCCTTAAAAGCGATGCTTGTGCTGACTATATTTATAGAGGCAGTATGCCATTGTAGTTTGCTTGCCACACGTTAGGTAATTCTCGACAACATCAGTTTTGCAATACTTCTCTTTGGGACAAGAGTCTTTGAAATAGATAGCCATTTGGCACTATGCTTAAAATCGTGGTCCTTAAAAGCGATGCTTGTGCTAACTATATTCATTAAGGTAGAATGCCCTTGTAGTTCGTCTGTTACACGTTAGGCAATTCACGACAACATCAGTTTTGTTAGCTTCTTGAAAACAAGATGATAGATTAAGCAATTGTTGATAGTCTGTATACGGTTTAGGAACAAGCTATGTCACAGATAGAATAAGGATAGGAGGAGCTTTAATATTGTCTATCTAGAGAGTATGATACCAGCATAGATAGGATCTGTATTCCAAGGAAATAGTTGCATGACATTTTTTTCATTTATTCACAGGTAGTGGACCCTTTAGAATCCTCTACACTTGAGTTGGTTCACTTTTGGGTAGTGACCATCTAATGAGAAATCGTTTCCATCTGTTTGAACACAATTATCAGACAGGTGGGAAAATACTAGTAACATCCTGTTTGGTAGTCCAATGGTAGCAGTTACACATATAAAAAAAACGAGTAAGTATTTAAGTAGCAGATGGTTTATTTGGAAAATTAGTTTAATGGTCTCTCTTCACGTTATTGACTGACATAAATCACTGTCGCTTGTCCTTTTAGTAACGCATTAGTACCAGTTAGACCCTTTTGTTGGAACGGCAGTCTCGTTATATCATCAAGTAGTTGAGAAGTGAGTATAAAAGGGCAGTTTATGCAAACAGATTCACAACAATCACGGCGTGGTGAGGTAGTCCTTTAACTGTGGTAGTTATGGACTCTATTATTGTTCATCTTTCTGTCTATCTAAATCAGTCACAACAGTAACTCCAATCACTTGTGGTGGTGGTACTTTTCTTGCTTGTGTTTTAACTTTAATGTCTGATTGTTCCATCCACTGGGTGCTCTTTTTCTTCAGCTTTGACCTTAATAACTAGTCCATATATGTAGACATATGACCAGTAATTATGTGCATCAGTAGTTGTTGGCTTTATGAACTGTTTTTTGCTAATAAGAAAATGCATTATTGTTAATGAATTACCTATTTCCAATATATTGTTCTTATATTGTTTTATTTTTTCACTTCCCCTAAAGAAGAGAACCCCCGAAATGCATTGGGCCTTTTTCTCAACTATGGTTGTTAATTGCATTTAAATGTTTTTGTAGAGCAAATCACAATAGGATTATCATGTTTTTGTATTTACAAGTTTATGTCTTCCTGCTCTGTAATATGTAGTTCAAGATGAACATGTTGAAACTATAAATGTCTAAAAGTATTAATAACACAAATACATGGTGTTTAGTACAAAAAGTATCTTTCTGTGTGATTAGTTTTTAATAAGAACTAGATAATCATTTTCAACACTTGTTATACTTTAAACACATTGTAGTGCGTTTGGTAAACTAGTGGAGTTTCCACCAGCGGTTGATCGTATTTTGGGCTGGCTGCCTCACAACCAAACAGCACACTAACACAGCGTTAGATTTTTGAACAATTGAGTACTAGCAGTAGCCAAGGGAGTGCGCAGGCAAGACACCCGTGTTTTGAATTTAAACATCATGGAGGGGCTGGATGGCTTGGGATTGTGCTGATTTTTCTGTGATTTATTGGCCTGTTGTTGTGGCCTTTTCACCAGGGGTAGTGAGTGTTGCATGGGCCTAGTCTTTCTGTGGGGTGTCTTGAATTTAAACATCATGGAGGGCCTGGATGGTTTGTGATTGTGCTGATTTTTCTGTGATTTTCGTTTTTTTGGCCTGTTGTTGTGGCCTTTTCACCAGGGGTAGTAAGTGTTGCATGGGCCTAGTCTTTATGTGGGGTGTCTTGAATTTAAACATCATGGAGGGCCTGGATGGTTTGGGATTGTGCTGATTTTTCTGTGTTTTTCGATTTTTTGGGGTGTTCATGGGGACAGGCCATGTGGGTGGGGGCCATTTTGAGTGCTGGTACAGGCAGGCCATGTGCTGGGAGGCAAGTGGCCATTTTGAATGCAGGCAGTGTTGTTAGGCCTGCAACCATTTTGCCTAGTTTTCAACCTTTATGCCCAGGAGTAGTGAGTGTTGCATGGGCCTAGTCTTTCTGTGGGGTGTCTTGAATTTAAACATCATGGAGGGCCTGGATGGTTTGGGATTGTGCTGATTTTTCTGTGATTTTCATTTTTTTGGCCTGTTGTTGGGGCCTTTTCACCGGGGGTAGTGAGTGTTGCATGGGCCTAGTCTTTTTGTGGGGTGTCTTGAATTTAAACATCATGGAGGGCCTGGATGGTTTGGGATTGTGCTGATTTTTCTGTGTTTTTCGATTTTGTGGGGTGTTCATGGGGACAGGCCATGTGGGTGGGGGCCATTTTGAGTGCTGGTACAGGCAGGCCATGTGCTGGGAGGCTAGTGGCCATTTTGAATGCAGGCAGTGTTGTTAGGCCTGAAACCATTTTGCCTAGTTTTTAACCTTTATGCCCAGGGGTAGTGAGTGTTGCATGGGCCTAGTCTTTCTGTGGGGTGTTTTGAATTTAAACATCATGGAGGGCCTGGATGGTTTGGGATTGTGCTGATTTTTCTGTGATTTTCGTTTTTTTGGCCTGTTGTTGTGGCCTTTTCACCAGGGGTAGTGAGTGTTGCATGGGCCTAGTCTTTCTGTGGGGTGTCTTGAATTTAAACATCATGGAGGGCCTGGATGGTTTGGGATTGTGCTGATTTTTCTGTGATTTTCGTTTTTTTGGCCTGTTGTTGTGGCCATTTCGCCAGGGGTAGTGAGTGTTGCATGGGCCTAGTCTTTTTGTGGGGTGTCTTGAAATTAAACATCATGGAGGGCCTGGATGGTTTGGGATTGTGCTGATTTTTCTGTGTTTTTCGATTTTTTGGGGTGTTCATGGGGACAGGCCATGTGGGTGGGGGCCATTTTGAGTGCTGGTACAGGCAGGCCATGTGCTGGGAGGCAAGTGGCCATTTTGAATGCAGGCAGTGTTGTTAGGCCTGCAACCATTTTGCCTAGTTTTCAACCTTTATGCCCAAGGGTAGTGAGTGTTGCATGGGCCTAGTCTTTCTGTGGGGTGTCTTGAATTTAAACATCATGGAGGGCCTGGATGGTTTGGGATTGTGCTGATTTTTCTGTGATTTTCGTTTTTTTCGCCTGTTGTTGTGGTCTTTTCACCAGGGGTAGTGAGTGTTGCATGGGCCTAGTCTTTCTGTGGGGTGTCTTGAATTTAAACATCATGGAGGGCCTGGATGGTTTGGGATTGTGCTGATTTTTCTGTGATTTTCTTTTTTTTGGCCTGTTGTTGTGGCCTTTTCACCAGGGGTAGTGAGTGTTGCATGGACCTAGTCTTTCTGTGGGGTGTCTTGAATTTAAACATCATGGAGGGCCTGGATGCTTTGGGATTGTGCTGATTTTTCTGTGATTTTCGTTTTTTTGGCCTGTTGTTGTGGCCTTTTCACCAGGGGTAGTGAGTGTTGCATTGGCCTAGTCTTTCTGTGGGGTGTCTTGAATTTAAACATCATGGAGGGCATGGGATTATGCTGATTTTTCAGTGTTTTTTGATTTTTTTGGGGTGTATAACTGAACTGATGTTCCTCTGTCTTCCATTGCTTTTAGGCGCACAAGACTCAAGAGAACCACCAGTGCCAGGAAGAAGTCCTGCAGCGGTGTGTGTGTGCAGCATAACGTCACGCGACGTCACGTCTGGCCACAGACAACTCTGCAACTCGTGCAACTGCGGCCTGCTGTTCCGACCTGCTCTGAAGAAGATGGCCCCAAAAAAAGTTCCCCGTAGCTCCTCTAGCAAGAAAGTTGCCAGTAAGGAGCAGAAGAAGCAAGTTACCAAGGAGGCTGGTGTGCCGGCCGCCACGTTTTTTGGGAGTAAAAAAAAAAGTACGCCTGCAGCAGCAGCGGGATCTGCTGGGGACCAAGCTGGGAGCAGCACCCCCGCTCCATTGGGCTCAGTGCCGCCACCACCACCACCACCACGCCAACTTAAGTCCAAGCCATTGAGTGCTGCAGAGGCAGTCAGTGTACTTCCTCAATCACCATCGACCAGTGATGTTGGCTCATCGCAAGAAAGTAGCAGCTATGTCCCTGAATCAACACAGGTTGTTGTAACTCATCTGACAAGTGTTCCACAGCCGCAACAACAACCACATGTGCAAGTACAAGCCCAAGTACATGTGGAAGGAGAGGCAGCGCAAGGAGATGCGCAAGCAGAGGTGCATGGAGGGTCACAAGTGCCCACAATAGTTGTTCCTCCCGAAGTAGGGGCACATCAGGTAATCGACAATCAAGCCAAGGTATCATTTGAGGAAGCCACTCCTCCTGATGATCATTCATTGTCTTCCACATCCCTAGCAAGGAAAGATCAAGGGGGGTGTCTACATCTTTTTCAAGCCCACCTCCTTCTGATGATATGGATGAAAATTGGGAACCACCACTTCCGTCTGAGAGTGAGGCACACCATGATCTGACAAAGATACTTAAGCGTAAAAGGAAGGTCGTCAAAAAACTCATAGTTATGGAGTGTGATGAGGCTCAACAAGAAGTGGTGGATACTGCTGCTGATGAAGGCTCTCACGACAACGACCCAGTCATCATAAAGGTCACTGCAGCCCCAGCGGGCATGCAGCAAAGAGACATTTTGCCCCTAGCCCGAGAAGCTGCTGAGCGTGATGATGATGTCGACGAGGAGGCAATGGAAACACAACAATCATTGGAGTTAACTAGTACACCAACACGTACCGCTTCCATATTTCTTCCTCGCCAGAAGGGACCTCCATCCTCCTTGACCTCAATTAGTGGTGGTGAAAGTGCACAACGTACTAAAGTTCGGCAATCCACATCCTCCACTTCATCTGACATAAGCAGCAAGACCACCGCCACCAGTATCG
Source organism: Lissotriton vulgaris (assembly GCF_964263255.1). Lineage (NCBI taxonomy): Eukaryota > Metazoa > Chordata > Amphibia > Caudata > Salamandridae > Lissotriton > Lissotriton vulgaris. Next base: position 1,216,385,426 of record NC_141687.1, read on the forward strand.
CCGCCTCCTCCGGCCCCCACAGACAATTCAAGTCCCCAGCTTGGGACTTCTTTATTGTTTGCCCAAAAAGGGAAAACTTCGCCATTTGTAGCATTTGTAAGGTTAAAGTTAGTCGTGGTAAGTTTGGTACCAACTATGGTACCGGAGGCCAGAGAGGTCATCTTAAGAGACAGCACACTGTCCAATGGTTTGCGCACCTACAGGCGATCAAGGAAGCCCGAATTGCACATAATGAAAACGTTGATTTTTCATCTGATGATGACGAGGAGGAAGAAGACATTCTAATCTTGATTGCATTTGCTTTTCAGGAAATCCGTGGTGGAAAACTGGAGTTATGGCCTAGCTGCACAGCGCGTTTGGACCGAAGGCCAAGAAATATTGTAAGTATGAGATTTTCCTTTTGGGCTGTTTGGGGGTGTTGTGCTTTGTGGCGGGTGGGTTGGCGGGTCTTGGGGCATTCCTGGGAAGGTCTAATAACGGATAGAAGTGGTTGGGACAAAATCCACGCTGATTTTTTGTTGCTATTTCCGACATTTTGCTCAATGTAGCGTTTTCGGGGGCCTGTTTGGGGGGCTTCCTGGTGTTTGTGGGTGGGGTTCGGGGTCTGGGAGCACTGCTGGCTATTAGAACTTTAGTTTGCAAGAGGTTTGAAGCAAATCCATGGTGGCAGAGGGGAGTTAGGGCCTAGCTGTAGAGAGCGCGCGGAGTGATTTGGGAGATTGGCAAAAAAATGACTAAGTCCCCATTTTTGTACTTTTGCTTTTTGGCTGTTTGGGGGGTCTTCTACTCGTTTTCTCCTAGGTTGACGGCTCTGGAGCCATTGCTGGGAAGCTCTAATACCGGATAAAAGTGGTTTGGACCAAATCGGAGGCGGAATTTTTTTGTGTGTTTTTGCTGACTTGCTTGCCTTTGAGGAGCTCTTTGGGGGGGTTCCGGGTGTTTGTGGGTGAGTTTTGGGGTCTGGGAGCACTGCTGGGACACTCTAATCTTGATTGCATTTGCTTTTCAGGAAATCCGTGGTGGAAAACTGGAGTTATGGCCTAGCTGCACAGCGCGTTTGGACCGAAGGCCGAGAAATATTGTAAGTATGAGATTTTCCTTTTGGGCTGTTTGGGGGTATTGTGCTTTTTGGCGGGTGGGTTGGCGAGTCTTGGGGCATTCCTGGAAAGGTCTAATATTGGATAGAAGTGGTTGGGACAAAATCCACGCTGATTTTTTTTTGCTGCTATTTCTGACATTTTGCTCAATGTAGCGTTTTCGGGGGCCTGTTTGGGGGGCTTCCTGGTGTTTGTGGGTGAGTTTTGGGGTCTGGGAGCACTGCTGGCTATGGATACTTTAGTTTGCAAGAAGTTTGAAGCAAATCCATGGTGGCAGAGGGGAGTTAGGGCCTAGCTGCAGAGCGCGCCGGAGTGATTTGGGAAATTGGCAAAAAAATTACTAAGTCCCCATTTTTGTACTTTTGCTTTTTGGCTGTGTGGGGGTCTTCTACTCGTTTTCTCCTGGGTTGACGGCTCTGGGGCCATTGCTGGGAAGCTCTAATACCGGATAAAAGTGGTTTGGACCAAATCGGAGGCGGAATTTTTTGTGTGTTTTTGCTGACTTGCTTGCCTTTGAGGAGCTCTTTGGGGGGGTTCCGGTGTTTGTGGGTGAGTTTTGGGGTCTGGGAGCACTGCTGGGACACTCTAATCTTGATTGCATTTGCTTTTCAGGAAATCCGTGGTGGAAAACTGGAGTTATGGCCTAGCTGCACAGCGCGTTTGGACCGAAGGCCAAGAAATATTGTAAGTATGAGATTTTCCTTTTGAACTGTTTGGGGGTGTTGTGCTTTGTGACGGGTGGGTTGGCGGGTCTTGGGGCATTCCTGGGAAGGTCTAATACCGGATAGAAGTTGTTGGGACAAAATCCACACTAATTTTTTCTGTTGCTATTTCCGACATTTTGCTCAATGTAGCGTTTTTGGGGGCCTGTTTGGGGGGCTTCCTGATGTTTGTGGGTGGGTCTCAGGGTCTGGGAGCACCGCTGGCTATTAGAACTTTAGTTTGCAAGAGGTTTGAAGCAAATCCATGGTGGCAGAGGGGAGTTAGGGCCTAGCTGCAGAGCGTGCGCGGAGTGATTTGGGAGATTGGCAAAAAAATGACTAAGTCCCCATTTTTGTACTTTTGCTTTTTGGCTGTTTGGGTGGTCTTCTACTCGTTTTCTCCTAGGTTGACAGCTCTGGAGCCATTGCTGGGAAGCTCTAATACCGGATAAAAGTGGTTTGGACCAAATCGGAGGCGGAATTATTTTTGTGTTTTTGCTGACTTGCTTGCCTTTGAGGAGCTCTTTGGGGGGGTTCCGGGTGTTTGTGGGTGAGTTTTGGGGTCTGGGAGCACTGCTGGGACACTCTAATCTTGATTGCATTTGCTTTTCAGGAACTCCGTGGTGGAAAACTGGAGTTATGGCCTAGCTGCACAGCGCGTTTGGACCGAAGGCCGAGAAATATTGTAAGTATGAGATTTTCCTTTTGGGCTGTTTGGGGGTGTTGTGCTTTTTGGCGGGTGGGTTGGCGAGTCTTGGGGCATTCCTGGAAAGGTCTAATACTGGATAGAAGTGGTTGGGACAAAATCCTTTTTTTTAAAAAAAATTTTTTTTATTGTAAACAGGCTGACAAAGAAGAGACAAAAAAAGACAATACATATAAATGTCCAAGACATGGAAGATATTAAGAAAAAATAATTATAATATACAAATCAAATACATAAGAAATAAGAAGTACTAGGGTTATCATTAATAAAATACCAGGTTTACATACAAATTCATAAAGCAACGAGAGGAAAGTAGCTTATATATTTCATAATGAGTCAAATAAAGATAAGGCTTGATAAAGTCGTATCAGGTCATATTAAGTTGAGCAACAAGTTCCCCATTTTCTTTCGAATTTGACCAGAGAGCGTCCACCCCTTGTGTTTGCTAAGGCAAGTTCCATTGAGTATATTTCCATTACTAGAGCCCACCAGTCCCAAACAGTTGGTGGGTCCGTAGCAATCCAAGCTCTTGCAATAGTTAGTTTGGCGCATGAAATTAGTATTGTTGCCAGGGGAGATTGAGGGATTAGGGAGGTATTGAAATCTAACAAAATTAAAGAAGCAGAAAGCGTGGGCAGCCCTATCTTCTTGATTCTGCATGTATCTTGAACCTTATCCCAAAAAGGCTTGAGCTTGGGGCAAGAGAATAGCATATGTACTAGATTAGCAGCTACTTCAAGACATTTAGGGCATTTTGTGCGATCTGTGAAGTCAGAATTAGGGGACCACCTAGAGATTCTTGCCGGTGTGTAATAAAGCATACAACTTGTTCTAAACTGCTGTAGCCTAAGGCTGGAAGATCTAACTAACTTATTAATATTAGACAGCGAGTTCTCTATTTGCTTCATTGTGACATTTAAACCAAGTAGGACCCCCCATTTTTCCATTATTTTAGACAAATCATTTGTTTTATATTTTACGAGTAGCTTATACGCCCCACTAATGATTGATTTGGTTTTTTTAGAATACAAACTAGTCCATATGTCACATTCCGTAATATTTCGAATCTTTTTTTTATTAATTAAAAAATCATGAATCTGTAAATACTTGTATCTGGAATATTCTGGCAAATCGTAAGTTGCTTTAAGTGTACTGAAGTCAGCAAACCCCTGTGGGCCATATAGATCGGCCAGAGTATTAATTCCCTTCTCAGCCCAGGTATTATTAGTAATGTCGGGACAAAATCCACGCTGATTTTTTTGTTGCTATTTCTGACATTTTGCTCAATGTAGCGTTTTTGGGGGCCTGTTTGGGGGGCTTCCTGGTGTTTGTGGGTGAGTTTTGGGCTCTGGGAGCACTGCTGGCTATGGATACTTTAGTTTGCAAGAGGTTTGTAGCAAATCCATGGTGGCAGAGGGGAGTTAGGGCCTAGCTGCAGAGCGCGCGCGGAGTGATTTGGGAAATTGGCAAAAAAATGACTAAGTCCCCATTTTTGTACTTTTGCTTTTTGGCTGTTTGGGGGTCTTCTACTCGTTTTCTCCTGGGTTGACGGCTCTGGGGCCATTGCTGGGAAGCTCTAATACCGGATAAAAGTGGTTTGGACCAAATCGGAGGCGGAATTTTTTGTGTGTTTTTGCTGACTTGCTTGCCTTTGAGGAGCTCTTTGGGGGGTTCTGGGTGTTTGTGGGTGAGTTTTGGGGTCTGGGAGCACTGCTGGGACACTCTTATCTTGATTGCATTTGCTTTTCAGGAAATCCGTGGTGGAAAACTGGAGTTATGGCCTAGCTGCACAGCGCGTTTGGGCCGAAGGCCGAGAAATATTGTAAGTATGAGATTTTCCTTTTGGGCTGTTTGGGGGTGTTGTGCTTTTTGGCGGGTGGGTTGGCGGGTCTTGGGGCATTCCTGGGAAGGTCTAATACCGGATAGAAGTGGTTGGGACAAAATCCATAAGGAAAAGCCTTTTGGCACTTTTTGTAACTTAGGGTTAATTAGGGTTAGCCTTAGCAGCAGGATTGCATGTGTTTCGGGGTGTTCTAGATTTTTGCAACTGAGTTCTGGGGTCTTAGAGCACTTGTGAGAATGTGTGATTTTGGCTGCAAGTCATTTGAAGAAAATCCATGGTGGGAAAGGGGGGATTTGGCATAGTTAAAGAAAGCCTCTGCCACTATTCTTAACTTAGGGCTTGTTAGGGTTAGCAGTATTTCTATTGCATGTGTTTGGGTGGGGGGGTTTTCGAGTCTTGAAGCAATGCTGGCTATGGATACTTTTGCTTGCTTGCAAGTGGTTTGAATACAATCCACGGTGGGTAAGGGGGTATTTGGGCCTACTTTTACTTTCGAAGTACGTTTTGTCACCAGTTTTCTGCTAGGCCTCGTTTTTTGAGATCTGATTGGGGGTCTTCTACATTTTTGCGACTGGCTTTAGTAAGGGTCTGGGTGGGAGCACTGCTGGGAAGGTCTAATTTTGTTCTAAAACACAGTTTACAGTACACCTAGCTTGAGGGGAAAGATCCGCTAAATTAATTTGCCCATACTTATTTATCCTTCAAAAGGTGACTCAGACAGAGTATGCACTTTCAAAAATGTTGCACTGTCTATTAGGAAAATCAAAGTGTGACTTTTTGCACTGCACAGCGTACATACCTTATATTTATTTATCAGTGCTGTTTTTCGTTCAATAATTACAGGCCGGGTTTCAGTCTGTGCAATGGGGAAAAAAGGATGGAGTCAGGCTTCACATTAGCGAGCCGCAATTCAGCATCCGCCAGGCAGGCAGTGGACAGGGTGTCTTCCGGTCACCAACATTGATGGACGAAGCGTCAGCTGGAATGGAGGAGTGCCGCTAATAAGAGGAATTGTTTGCTGCATGCAACTTACTTACCAAATTCAACAGTAGGCCAACTACAACAACCTACAGACAGATACAGTATCCATTCTTTTCTTCTATGAGTGTGACTGCATTTCTTGGATCTCTCTCTGCTTCTAAATTGATCCCTACAGCCATTCTATAGGTTTTACTTCGGCTACTTTTTAAACCTAATTTAATGTAGCCCTGTACTGTCGCATTCTGTCATTCACGGTTGTCGAAAGTACTACTTACTTTTCAGTAACAATGCATTCAGTAGTGCATGCACTTCCTTTAAGTCACGTAAAAGATTTATGGTTAGCTTTGTACCCAAAAAATGTCTTTATGTTCAATTATTGTTTGTCCATGCTGTGCTTTTTTTTTTCTCTCAACAAAACCTACCCAAAAAGAAACCCCCATTCCCATCCATTTTACAAACCCTAACCCTCTTCCCCCGGGCTGTGTGGTTTTGCTTGATGTGTGACTAAAGGACATCAATAATTCCACACACTTGCTGGGGAGGATAAGGTCATAGCAACAGGCTGGTGAAGGAATCCGAGGATATATTCTAGACTTACTCAGCTTCAGTACTATTTCTTGTAGTAGTAGCCAATGTCAAAGAAATCCTACACAAGTACAAGTTATACTATCAATTCTTTACCATTTGTTAGGCTACATTGTGGCACTGTTCTAGTCTAGTGTACTGTCACCTGCTATATTCTCTACCGTACCGTTGTAATGCTACAGTAAGGACAAACCAGGTTTAATTTTTTTTTCCATAGCCATGCAACTGCCACTGTGTCACACCTCTAGTACCACCGCAATGAGGAGGAAATTTCATCCGCCCTGGATTGCCAACCTTAATCGCCATTTCCCGTGGAGCCAGCCCTGGGCCTAGCCCTACTTTCAAACACAAATTACAGGTAAGATAAGCGTTTGGTTGGAGGTAGTATAATGGAGTATTAGGAGAGACGAGAGATTGACGGTAGTACTACTAAAGTCCTAGGACTATTCAGGAAAACAAACTTACTGTTAAACCCCCACCCACCAGACTCAAAAGCAGTAAAAAACAGGTATGGTCAGATAAAGTTTCAAAAAGTATATTTTTATAGCCCTAACAAAATAATCTCCCGCAAGACCCTCCCTAACCTCAACGATTGTCCTTCAAAAGTCCCCAAAAAACCCAACTCCCAATTCCCACCCCCCAAAAGTCTCTAAAAAAGGGGCTAGGGACACTACGGCAGGGTGCTGTTGACTTTAGCGGCCAGGGCATCATGCTCCTTGCGGAGGGTGGCATGGTCGAAGCGGAGGCCCTCCACCAAGTTCTTATAGCTTAGGACCTCCTGCTCCAGGTAGGACACTCTGAGGCATAAGCGGCACCGGCGTCCCTTGCAAATCCTGTGGGGGGCAGCTGCTGCCTTTGCTGCTCGGCAGTGGTGTTTGGCTTTGGTAGCCCGGCTCTGTACTGCTGGAGCACTGCCCTGGCTGGCAGCCCGTGGGGGCACGGAGGAGGATGCAGCTGTCCCAGTGGATGTTGTTGTAGTACCAGACTGCGTCTCCTCCTCCTCCAGGGCCACCAGCCGCCGATATTCAGCGACAGTGGCATCCAGCCTCCGTTGCCGGGCCATTCGAACTAGCTCCCTCCTCCTTGATGGTCTGTTGGATTTGGAAGGAGCAACTATATGAAGAAAGAAAGACATAGTCTGTAACCAATGCTCCTTAAGATTAACACAAAATGATTGAGCAGAAATTTGTGTCACAGTACAAGTAGCAAATTGAAAGCACAGTACATAACTATTGAGGACAGTATCTATGTAACCTCCGACTTCTTCATCCTTACTCTAACATTAGTGGGAGTTTAAGGAACAAATTCTACGAGCACTATGGACTTCCATTACAGTCGACTATGACAGTACACCAGTCTTATTCTTCTTCTTCTCTCTTGTTTAGGAAAATTGGTACGTTATCTTATGCAAGCCGGCATAATGCCAGCGCAGTGAACTTGCACCCGAGAAAAATAGACGCACACCATGATGAGTGAGACAGACTTGCGTTACTGTACCGGTCCAGTACATGCAGGTGGTGAAGCTCTTACTTTTCTATTACGGGTGGCACTGAGAATACTCTGTTAAAAGGGCTACTGCTTAATTAATTTAGCTTTCACCCTATAGTGCAAATGAGTATTAGAAAAGGAAAATGAAGAAGCTAAATAATCTGATTATCTAACACTTCACATGGGATGTATTTGATGACATATGGGATGACTTTAGGTGCTTTGCTTATTATTGAGTGAACAGTGATACACCCACACATGAATGACGTACTACTACTAAACTAAAGTTATTAAGAGAGGTAGGGAGTGTCCACCGTAATAACCGGATATATGCTCTGCTTGCAGTTGCAATACAAACTACTGCTACTATTCATGGTAGTATTCGGACAAAACTACAACTTCTTTTCCTTGCCTTTCCTACTCTGGAACGGACGTGCGGGTGCGGTGTTACATGCTCTTCAAAGTAACACTTAGTTCATCCAGTGACCGTCTACTCTCTCTAGATACACATATGCTATCTAAGAGTCAGATAGTACCATGATCCAGGCATCCATCCATTCAAAGTATATGCACACATACAGTTTCTGTTTCACCCACCCAGGCTGTTCTCCTTCCACCCATCCTTGCTTCATCATTCACCCAGCCATGCACCATACCATATTCTTTCCTTCCCAGCCACCTCGGGGACCAAGCAAACACATATCATTCTTCTTTGCCAGTCATCATTACATTTCTCGTCCTTCCACACTTACTTACACCCTTCTTTCGCTTTTCATTCATCCCATCCATCAAGTTCATCTCAGATCTGATTGGGATTCTTCTCGCCAAAAACTTCACAGCTAAGTCGAAGTACATTTTGAGGAGGCTACTACCTGGTTGATTTATAATACACCCGTGCAGAAAGCACACTCTGCAGTCTTCAATCTCAATAAGTAAGGAATATATAGCTTACCTCTGCCCGCCACCACCGTGTTATCCCTCACAGAATTGTCCGGCACTTCCACCGCCTCCTCCCCAGAGTTGTCCTCGCCCAATGCCACCACCACCTCCGCGCTGGCCCCGCCTCCAGATGTTCCACCTACAAAGTACATTTAATAATGTTAGAATACACCACTCACTACTATATAATATTTGGTCTAGGAGGAAGAAAGAAATGTGAAAAAAACAGAATACAATTTAATAATTTGTGACTGTCTACTCTAAAGTAAAAATGTCCCTTTTTCCAGGGAAGGCTGTTGTCTTGCTGCACTTTTTGGCACAACTGATCAATGCTTGCTTTTTATTTTTAACACGCACCACTTTTTCTCCTAACAGACAGAAGCTTGACTTCTAGGAACACGAGCAGGATCAAGTTCAAACCAGGTGAGAGCTCGGCTCGACCACAAGAAATGTGTCCAATTAATCGGCAGCACTAAGCACTTTTCCATTTTCAGTTAAACGTTTACTTTTATGACAAACTTGATTTTAATAAATGTGTTTACTTTTAATAAAGCTTTTAAACTTAAATAGACTCTGTGGTTTTTGGTCCTCCAGACTAGAGTGGATGAGCTAAAGGTTTTGGAATTTTTGCAAGCATGAGTCCGTTCCTCTGACATCATTTGGGATCAATCATCGGTGACTTTGGGAGCTAAATGACTCTGCCACACTATCTAGTCAGTAAGGAGATTGGGGGTTCAACTACAAAGTCTGTTATCACTGAGGTATGTGGAAAGTCTAACAGCACCTATTATAATCGATAAGCTAAGCAATGCATTATTTAGTGTCCATAGTTCTGTTTGTGCAGATTTGTCCCTGCAACAGTAGTAGAATGGATTGTCCTCCTATCCAAACCAAAAGTAAAGTAGTATCTTATTCTTTCTTGGTGGTCATTCACCTTTTTATTGTTGGCAATTGTCAAAGCATAAACATTTAGAAGACTTGAAAAGACATTATAGACAATCCCACAGGACTGCACTCAGTGCATAGAGCTATTGTTGACTAGAATGGGAGTCCAATGGAATTGCCAAATGTGCAATCTTAGTTAGCTACACAGACAGACTAATAAGAATAATCTAGTAATACCACACGGAGTCATAGTCCAGGCAGGATAAGAATTTAGATCCAGTCTACAAGAAGATCAAAGACGATTTAGAAAAAATCGAATGAGGAACGCTAGGAAAAAATAAGTACTCTATATTAAAATTAAAACTTACTGGGGCCAGCAAAGGAGCCCTCGCCTGCCCGATCCTGACCTGCGTCCTGAACAGAACCCTCCTCCTCCTCCTGTGTCCTCCTCTTGCCCCTGGGGGGAGCTGATGTACAACATGAAAGAAAGAAAAACAGAAAACATGGATGATATTTGTCAACCAAATCAAACATTTCAAAAGAACTAACAAAATATTTTGGCGAAATAGCAAATAGACAACTATTCCACGGGATATATTATTGACCAATCTCATGTGGTCTACTACGTTATTAGTATTGCTTGATTTGCGGACCGTCGAATTGGAAACTTGTTATGTAACTCACTAAACAAAGTACTAAAAAGGTTTGCCTAGGATTGGCAGGCAGCAGTCCGCAGCACGCGAAGTGACAGACAAAGTCCATCGTGATTGCAGATCAGCGACAACACTAAAGTTTCCTACTACATTAACCAGTCATTAAAATACTCAAACTATCAATCCACCACCACTATTTCTTCTTATCGCTATGTGTACAAAGGAAGGACTGGACTTGAGTCTGTAGGGGCTGATTTAGAAGCCCCTTGCGGCTCTTTTGCTCCATTGTTGCATGACTTTTGTGACGCAGCGGCAGCACAAAAGAGGCGCAATGGTGCGGCGTATATTAACAACGTGACGCATATGGGAGATGCATCACGTTGTAAAGCCGTGCGCCATCAGGGGGCGTTCCGGCGCAAGGGAGGGCGTTCCTGCGCAGGAACGCATCCTAAAAGTGGCTGAGGGAAATCTACAAGATTTGAATCACTCACTTTAACGACATTGATGCGTGACTCAAACCCTGCGCCTGCTTGAAGCAGACGTACGGCTTGACGCAGCATTGGGGAGATAGGGCACCCCAGAGCATTGATGGAGCTGCGCCATCGTTGCGACGCAACTCCAGCAATGCGCCGCCTTTACGGCACAGATGCGTAACGCTTTGGTGATGTTTTAGGCCCATGGTGCGCCGCATTGTAAATACGGCGCACCATGGGTGATGGTGGCGTGGCGCACAATTACTGGCGCATCCCTGCTACTTTGCAGGGATGCGCCAGTAATTAAAAATCTGAACCTTAGTGTGTAGCATTACGCAGTTCTTTAAACTACACTCATACATAATTTCACAGGCCAATGAAATGAACACAAAATCGAAAACAAATAAGCATAGTAGCAACCCTACTGAGAAGGAGAGCAGTGCACCTGAAATGCACAGAAGATTTTGAAATATAATTTACCTACAATGTAATGAGCACAATTATTGCTCTTGGTAAAAAACAAAAATTTGCAATATAATAACACACAGCAGGAGAAAACAGAGTAGTAAAGAAATAGCTACTACTACTCACCAAGCCCGGGGATCTCAAGGCCAAGCAGGTCGAGCAGATCTCGTTCACGGTCCAGGACATCCGTCCAGCGGTGGGTGGCCTGGTTGTAGGTGCGCCGGACCCGAGAATGGTGGTACATGGCCCGGCACACCTTCTCCCACTGCTTCCGGCGCTCCCGGATCCCGTACCCCACACCGATCCTGCCGCCTGCCATGATGGTCCTGGGGAGGCGGCGCTGAACATAAAAAATTAGTGCGGCCACCTCCTCCGGGCTAAAGATCTCCCGGGTTACGACCTGCTCCCCCCTCAAAACGCCCGCACGGGAGCCGGGCACGGGGTGCGGGACCCTTCCCCTTCTCGAGATGCTTCCCGGCTCCCTTCACCATGGTCTGGGCGGAAAGGAATAAAGAAAATAGAATAGGGAAGAGAAGAAAAGAAAAGACTTTAAAAAAGTAGTTTAAAATTAACCAAAAGTAGCAGTAAACACAAAAATATAGGGGTAGAAAAATAGAGGGATAGATAATAAGTAAAATAGATTTTAAAAAAACTGCAAACAAGCAAAGGATGGCGGAGATTTAGAGAGGATACAAAAAGCATGCCCAGAACCATGGCAATGAATGAGAAACAAGATGGACGCGCCCGTTCACGACCGCGCGGGTAAGTTCGCTCAAGATTTTCCTCGCTTACACTCGCGAAATTGTACTGGCAAGCCGCACCCTTTGCGAGATTACACTTCGCGCCCGGAAACGGAAATACGTCATGCAAACAAGATGGCCGCGCCCTTGAATGACCGCGAGGGTAACTTCGCGCCATGCGCTACAAGCGGCTCACGAAAACGTACAAAACCTTGCGAACTAACACGCCGCAAAAAAACAAAACGCATAGTCGCACAAATTCGAGGCTTCCGAATCCGATCTTGCGCGTGTTCGCGCCCCGCGAATCCCGCAAAATTGCAGAAAAACGAGTTTTGCAAAACTGAAAGCACTCGGCAGGTGCAAGAGTTCAAACTCATCATTAGTAACCATTCCCTGTAGTGCTTCCTGACTGGGGCCCCTCCAGAGTTTAGTTGCTAGTTGCAACAATTGTATGACCCTGCTCTGACCCTCACAGCAGGCTCATAGAATAGCTACAAGTAGGCCACAAAGGTCCTGGAAAAAAAAATTGCACTGCAACAGAAAGCAAATTACTGATAAGGAAGCAGGTGCCAGACCTGGAATTTTAAAACAGTGACACATTAATAAACTAACCCCAAATTAATTCATGTCAGTTGAAGCAGGTCAGGTGTGCTTGCTTTTCCCTCCCATAATCTACAGTGATGATGAACCAGAGGGTGGCATTGATGTAACAGAGGGTGGCATGGGTGAAACAGAGGGTGGCAGTGGTGAAAAAGAGGGTGCTGGGAACCTGTGATGATGAACCAGATGTAGAAACAACATAGTCGCGACCGTTGCGAGCCGACAAGTAAGTTTGCGATTGCGAACTGATACCAAACTCTCGCGAACTGGCAGAAACCCTTGCGAACACACACAAAAAAAATCCGCAAATTCGTGAGAATTCGCGGATTTTGCGGATTGCGAGTTCGCAAATTCGCAAAATTCGCGAACGCCAGATTCGCAAAATTCGCCCATGCTTAGTTCTTGGTTTTTGGGGGTGGGTTTTGGGGTCTGGGAGCACTGCTGGCACAGTCTAATTTTATTTTTGATTGAATTTGTTTTTAAGAAAATCCATGGTGGAAAAGGGGAGTTAGGGCCTAGCTGCAGAGTGCCTTTGGACTGATTTGATGGTATGCCCTAAATTTTCTAAGTGTGAGTTTTTGCATTTTTGCTTTTTGCCTGTTTGGGGGTGTTCAACTTTTTTGTGGGTGGGTTGAGGAGTCTGGGGGCATTGCTGGGAACGTCTAATATCGGGCGCAAAAGGTTTGGAGAAAATCCATGGTGAAAAAGTTTTTCTGTTTTTGCTCACTTGCCTGATTTTGGGGGGCTGTTTGGGGGGGTTATTGGTTTTTGGGGGTGGGTTTTGGGGTCTGGGAGCACTGCTGGCACAGTCTAATTTTGATAGCATTTGTTTTTAAGAAAATCAATTGTGGAAAAGGGGAGTTAGGGCCTAGCTGCAGAGTGTGTTTGGACTGATTTGAAGGTAGGCCCTACATTTTCTAAGTGTGAGTTTTTGCATTTTTGCTATTTGCCTGTTTGGGGGTGTTCTACTTTTTTGCGGGTGGGTTGAGGGGTCTGGGTGCATTGCTGGGAAGGTCTAATATCGGGCGCAGTGGTCTGGAGAAAATCAATGGTGAAAACGTGTTTCTGTTTTTGCTCACTTGCCTGTTTTTGGGGGGCTGTTTGGGGGTTCTAGGTTTTAGGGGGTGGGTTTTGGGGTCTGGGAGCAGTGCTGGCACAGTCTAATTTTTGATTGCATTTGTTTTTAAGAAAATCCATGGTGGAAAAGGGGAGTTAGGGCCTAGCTGCAGAGCACGTTTGCACTGATTTGAAGGTAGGCCCTAAATTTTCTAAGTGTGAGTTTTTGCATTTTTGCTTTTTGCCTGTTTGGGGGTGTTCTACTTTTTTGCAGGTGGGTTGACTGGTCTGGGTGCATTGCTGGGAAGGTCCAATATCGGGTGCAAGTGGTTTGGAGAAAATCCATGGTGAAACAGGGGGATAGGGCCTAGGGTTGGGGTTAGGGTTAGGGTTAGGGTTAGGGTTCTAAAATCGCAGTTTACACTTTACACCTAGCTTGAGGGGAAATATCCGCAAATTTCACCCACACTTATTTATCATTGAAAAGGAGACTCAGAGTACGCACTTTTAAAATGATGCTTGTATGTTTTGAAACTGTTATTTTTGCACTCCACAGCGTACCTTATATTTTTTTCTCCGTGGTGTTTTAATATCACTTCCTGTTTTTCCATCAACAATTACAGGCCGGCTTTTACCCTGTGCAATGGCAAAAAGGATGACCTCAGGCTTAGCGACCCGCAATTCAGCATCCGCCAAGCAGGCAGTGGACAAGGTGTCTTCTGGTCCCCAACATTGTTCGGCGGAGCGTCAGATGGAATGGAGGAGTACCGCGAGGAATGGCTGGATTCATGCAACTTCCCAAATTCGACAGGACAACTACAACAGCATACAGTTACAGTATCCATCTTCATTTCTACTTAACGTTTAAGTAATGTTCTTGCTGTGAACTTCTGTGAGTGTGACTCTGTGCATTTGTTTGCTCTCTGCTTCAATTCATCCCTCTAGCCATTGTATACTTTTTTCTTTGCTATTTTTTAACCCCTTCGCTGCTGGCCCATTTTCGCCGCTGTGCGGTAAACAAACGAACTGGGCGGGGCCGTGACGAACCCCAGCCGTCATCAGCACACAAGCACCGCAGAGCGTGACGGCTGGGGTTCGTCACCAGCATACAAGGGGTTAAACTAATTTAATGTACTAAGTGGTTCTTGTCTCTGAGGGCAGATAGGCAAGTGAAATTGCGTAATTACTGCAGCCCTGTACTAGACATTGTTTCTTCATAGTTAGTACATTGTAGAAAGTACTACTTACTTTACAATAACCTATCCATTTAGCAAACAACTTCATGCATGCAGTAGTGCATGCACTTCCTTTATGTCCCTTAAAAGATTTATGGATAGCTTTGTATCCAAAGATTTGTTTATCTTCTTTTGTTGTTTGTCCATGTTGTGTTTTTTTTTCCTCTCTCCACAAAACTTTCCCCACAAACCCCATTCCCATCCAAGTTTCAAACCCTAACCCTCTTCCCCCGGGCTGTGTGGTTTTCATTGAGGTGTGAGTAAATTACAACAATAATTCCACACACTTGCTGGGGAGGATAAGGTCAAAACAACAGAAAATCAATTTCAAGGCTTGTGAAGGAATCCGAGGAGATATTCTTACTCAGCTTTACACAGACCTAGGACTATTTGAATCTCAAATCTGATTTTCATGGGCACCATCAACTGTATTGATCATCAAGAAATCATCTTCCTACACATGGCAAATGATTACGCTGCTGTGTCCTTCACCTTCAGTACTATTTCTTGTAGTAGCCAAAGCCAAACTCCACACAACTAGTATAATTTGGAAACTTTAGCATTTGTTAGGCTAAATTATGGCACTGTTCTTGTGTACCATGCTATCTATCATACTGTTGTAATGATCCGCTCAGGCCACTCAAGGTTTCATTTTCTTTTTTTTCATATGCTGCTACTGCCACTGTGTACCACCAGTACCACCACCACAACGATACCAATTCAACCGTCCAGGATTGCCAACCTTCATCGCCAGTTGCAATGCAGCCAGACCTGTGCCTAGCCCTAGGCCTATTCTCAAACACGAATCACAGGTAAGATAAGTGTTTGGGGGGAGGAAGAATAATGGAATAGGAGGAGAAAGGAGAGACTGACGGTAGTACTACTAAAGTAGTAGGACAATTGAATTCACTAACTCTGTGAGTGACACTTACTTTTGAAAACATTTGGGCGATTACTTACACAATTTGAATCAAGCAGCCAGTTAAGTTTCAGGAAAACAAACGAACAGTTAACCCCCCCGCCTCCCACGCAAAACAGTAAAAATGCGTATGCAATGTTTAAGTTGAAAGTAAATAATTATTTCAATCCATAACAAAAATAAACTATCCCGCAAGACCCGACCCAGCGCCCTCCCTAACCGCAAACAATGTCCGTGAAAAAGTCCCCAAAGTCCAAGAAAAAATCCAACTTCCAATTCCCGCCCCCCCAAAAGTCTTTAAAAATAGGGGCAAGAGACAGTCGCTCCTCCTCTACTGCCGCTGGCGGTTTCCTTTGGCCAGGAGGGCCCGTTGCTTTCCGCGGAGGTTCTTCTTGAGCAGGCTCTTCATTCTCTCCATCTCCTGCTCAAGGTTGGACCCCCTGAGGGTTAGGCGGTGGATGCGGGCCTTGCACCTTCTGTGGGGGGCAGCTGATTTTTTGGCTGCTTGGCGGTGGCGGGTGGCTGCGGTACCAAGGCTCCGTACCGCTGGAGGCTTGCACTGACTGGCTGACCCAGGGAGCGCGGTGGAGGATGCAGCTGTCGCAGTGGATGTTTTGGTGGTCTGCGACTGCGTGTCCTCCTCCTCCTGGGCCACCAGCTGCCGATAGTTGGCGACAATCGCCTCCAGCTTCCTTTGCCGGGCCCGTCTAGCCAGCACCTTCCGTGTCAGTTTGGAAGGAGCATCTATTTGAAGAAAGAAAGACATACTGTAACCAATGCTCTTTAAGATTAACACAATATAATTCATCAGAAAGTTGTGTCACAGTAGAACTAGCAACTTGCAAGCACAGTACATAACATTTGTGGCCTGTAGCTATCTAACCTCCCACTTCATCAGCCTCTGCTCTAACATTAGTGGGAGCTTCAGGAATCAATTCTACGAGCACTATATGGACTCATTACATTAGAGTCGACTATGACAGTACACCAGTCTTATTCTTCTTCTTCTCTCTTGTTTAGCGAAATTGGTACGTAAACTTCTGGAAGCCAGCATAATGCCAGCGCAGTCAACTTGCACCCGAGAAAAACAGATGCAAGCCATGATGACACAGACTTACGTTACTGTTCCAGTCCAGTACATGCAGGTGGTGAAGCTCTTACTTTTCTATTACGGGTGGCACTGAGAATACTCTGTTACAAGGGCTACTGCTTAATTAATTTAACTTTCACCCTACAGTGCCAATTACTACTAGAAAAGGAAAATGAAGAAGATAAATAATCTGATTATCTATCCCTTCACAGGATATTTGCTTACATATGGGACGACTTTAGGAGCTTTGTTTTTTATTGCATGAACACTGATAGGCCATACATAAATGACAGAGTTATACTAAAATTATTAACAGAGGTAGTGAGTGGCCCCCGTAATCACCGGATATATGCTGTGCTTGCAATACAAACTACTGCTACTGTTTATGGTAGTATTCTAAAAAATTACAGCTTCTTTTCCTTGCCTTTGCTACACTGGAACGGACGTGCGGGTGCGGTGTTACATGCTCTTCAAAGTAACACTTACTTCATCCAGCGACCGTCTACTCTGTCTACATACACATATGCTATCTATGAGTCAGATAGTAACATGATCCAGTCATCCATCCATTCAAAGTAAATGTAAATCATTCTTCCTAATGTCTCAACTGGACAAACCTTAGTTTTTCAAATGGAAAAACAACATTTTCATTTTATTTTGGAAACCGCAAGCCATGCATCCGTGCTTGACGTGCGTTTGAATTTGAACCAAAGGATATATTGCGCACACATACAGTTTCTGTTTCACCCACCCAGGCAGTCCTCTTCCCTTTCTCCTTCCACCCATCCTTGCTTCATCCTTCAAGCGGCCATGCATCATATTCCCAGCCACCTCAGGCAGCATTCAAAAACACATATCATTCTTTGCCAGTCATCATTACTTTTAACTCGCTCGTCCTTCCACACTTACTTACACCCTTCTTTCCCTTTTTGTTCATCCCATCCATCAAGTTCATCTCTGATCTGACTTGGCTTCTCGATAAAACTTTCACAGCTGAGTTGAAGTCAATTTAGAGGAGGCTACTACCTGGTTGATAAAAACTTAGTTCAAAATTTGTAAGTCTTCTTAACAGTAAAGTATACTTGTACTGTACAACATATACACCTGTGCAGAGAGCACACTCTGCAGTCTGCAATCTCAATAAGTAAGGAAAATAATAGCTTACCACTGCCCGCCACTCCCGTGGCATACCCCACAGCAGTTCCCGCTGGCTGTTGCACCACCTCCGCCCCAGGAGTGCCCACCTCCGCGCTGGCCCCGGCACCAGTGGAACGCTGTGCCGATGAACAGCCTAGAAAATACATTTCAGATTCTTAGATGCCATATACACCACTCCCTAGTATTTTGTCTAGGAAGGAAAGAAATGTTACTACGACTACACAAACAAATTTAATAATTTGTGACTCTCTAGTCTAAACTACAAATTGCCCTTTTTTCAGGGAAGGGTGTTTTTTAGTTCTGCTTAGCCGTAACATGTCTTGCTACACTTTTTGGCACAACTGATGAATGCTTGCTTTCTAACACGCACCATATTTCTCATAACAGACAGAAGCTTCCCTTCTAAGAACAAGAGCAAGATCAGATCATCATCACTTGGACGGAGACGCTTGAGGATTCTGTGTTCAGCGATGCGGTCCAGCAAGGCATTGATAGCTATTTCGGAGTGAATGAGGGCACGGCCACGAGTAGGTCCACTGAATGGGATGCAATGAAAGTGGTGGTGAGAGGGGTGTGTTTGGGTAGGTTTTCGAATGCTCGAACGACTGTGTTGAATGCACTCATGAAAGCGGAAGAGACTTTGAGGGACCTGGAGCGCCGCAGGCCGGCTAGGCCGGATTTGCAGACCCAGTTATTGGAAGCAAAGGAAGTGGTTGCCACCGAGACAGAACGGTAAAGGTGCTACGACTACAGGCAGTATAACATCAGAGCACATGCGGAAAGGGACAAGGTGGGCACCCTCTTGGCCAGACTAGCTAACCCGGAACTTAGGGGCTGCCCGGTCCTCAGCATTAGTAATGCGCGGGTGGAGATGGTGTACTCCCAGGCAGCGGTATTGGAATGTTTTAGGGGGTACTATGAGGAATTGTACCAGAGTCAGCTGGGTGTGGGGGTTCAGGACATTGCGGAATACCTAGGGGAGAGGCAGCTTCCGGTCCTGGACGAGGAAGACGCGAGGGAGCTGGGCGGCCCGATCACGCTTGCAGAAATACGGGTGGCCATCAAACATATGGCCCGTAACAAAACGCCTGGGGTGGATGGACTGCCGATTGAATTCTACCAACAGTATGTGGACAGCTTGGCTCCCAGGCTTCTGGTGGTGTATACGGAAGCTTTTGAGGCTGGGGAATTGCCTGGGTCCATGCGGGAGGCCTTGATTGTACCGCTCCTAAAGCCTGGCCGGGATGCCACGGATGTAAGGTCCTATCGCCCGCTATCCATGTTGACGGTGGATTACAAGATTCTGAGCCGAATTCTGGCCACCAGGCTGGCCCCACACATGACGGGTTTGGTACACAGGGACCAGGCCGGGTTTAAACCCACGAGGAGCACGGCGCTGAATATTCGCCGCCTAGTGGGAATAATGGACGCCATCTTGGACGGGGAGGGAGCTCCGGCGGCCCTGTCCGTGGACATTGAGAAGGCCTTTGATAGTTTAGAGTGGCCTTTCCTGGATGGAGTGTTGGAGAGGTTTGGCATGGGCGAGGGGTTCCGCAGGTGGACGAGGGTCTTATATACCTCGGCGCCGGCGAGGGTGCGTTTGGGCGGTCTGGTGTCTGCGGCGTACCCGGTGGGCAGGGGCACGCGACAGGGGTGTTCCCTATCCCCCCTATTGTTTGCTCTGGCGATGGAACCTTTGGCGGTCCATGCGAGGTCGGGTGACAGGTACGCGGGGATAGCCAGCGGCGGGCAGTGGCACTATATATCGCTATATGCGGATGACCTGCTCCTGTACCTCGCTGACACGGCGCGGGCACTGGACGGGGCGATGGACCTGTTGTCGGAGTTTGGCCGGCTATCGGGCCTTAAGGTCAATCGGGCGAAGACCTGTGTGTTTCCACTGAGAGCGGGATCGCCCGACCCCGGCGGCGATTTAGGCGTGGTCTGGGAGCCATCTTGTTTCACCTATCTGGGAGTCCGCATCTACCACGCGACTGCGGACCTATTGGAGGGCAACATTGGTCGATGTGTCCGGGCACTGAGGGGCAGCTTGTCCTTTTGGTCGACCCTCCCGCTGACGGTGCTGGGTAGGATCGCACTTCTAAAAATGGTGGCGCTCCCCCGCTTCCTCTACTATTTCCGGACGCTGCCTGTCTGGATTCCTCAGGGAGTCTTCAGAGACCTGAGGTCAATGATTATTGGCTTCCTATGGGGGCAAGGCCGCCGAAGAGTGGCCCTGAGCACGCTACTTCGCCCCAAGATAGACGGGGGCATGGCTGTGCCCGATTTCGAGCTGTACTATCTAGCGGCGCAGTTGCAGGTCCTTACGCAGAACGTGGCTAGGGTGTTTCGGGGTCCAGAGGAGGACCGGGATCGGGGGATACAACGCCACGTACTGTCCTATATTATCATGCAACAGAGGCTTGAGTTGCGGGGCCTCACTATGGAGGAACGGACACTCCGGCTGTGCTGGCAGAGAAGCCTTCGGAGAGCGAAGGCCTCGCGGCCTTATGCTCCGGAGATCCCGATCGGCATGCTGACGGCCTTGCCTCAAGGGGGAGATTGGTCCCCATTGCTGGATTGGGAAGAGGCGGGACTACAGGTAATAGGCGACCTATACATAGACGGGGCTTTGGCACCATTCGAAGCGCTCCGGGACCAGTTTGGGCTGCCCGACGGGGGGTTCCTCCTGCACGCGGCGGTGGTGGCTGCCATACAGAAGCACTGGAAAGGGGGACTCATGGAACCGACAACGACTATGGCGTGCCAGTATGTGGTAACGGCGGCAGGTACGTTCAAAGCTGTGACGTGCCTCCATAGTAGGATGCTGAACGAGGGACTGGAACCGCTCCAGGGGCTCAAGTCTAAATGGGAGGAGAGTGTGGGCCGGCCCATACCGGACACGGCGTGGGGCCATATCCTGCGGCGCACGTGGAAGGGCACGAGAAATGCGCGCTTTCAGCAGGTACATTTCTATGTGCTTCATAGGGCCTACTTAACCCCTGAGAAATTACAGCGGTACTTTCAGGTACCGGATGCCCGATGCCCACGGTGTTCGTCTCTGGGAGCGGACATGGACCATTTGTTCTGGGGGTGCTCGCACTTGGAGGCCTACTGGGCGGAGGTAGGGGACCTCCTGAACGAAGTGACTGATAGGGAGGTGGAATTCGATATGGCGGCATGCCTGCTGCTC
This sequence comes from Lissotriton vulgaris, assembly GCF_964263255.1. NCBI lineage: Eukaryota > Metazoa > Chordata > Amphibia > Caudata > Salamandridae > Lissotriton > Lissotriton vulgaris. The sequence continues at coordinate 1,216,406,233 of NC_141687.1, forward strand.
TGGTTCCCGCACACCAAACACACCAAGGTGACGAGCAAATTCAATGATCTGGGCCTGATATTGGCGCAAAGGGAAATATCGTGGCATTGGAAGTCCAGGGGGGGACCCTCACTGCGTAGATGGAAGAATGAATTGCTGCGGTGGTCTGACTGCGAGAGTGTGCTCCGGATGAAGCAGGCCGTCAAGATGGGGAATGAGAAGGCATTGGATGCGGCACGTGCATGGGAGTTAGTGGTGCAGGCCTTGCGTGATTCTATGGTGGAAGATGAGGACGGTGAGATTTAGGCCGGTGGACACCGCGGGGCGAACACAAACAGTATCATAACCCGCACTGTAGTGGCTCCATCCAACTTGTCGGGACGAGGCGTACACCTTAGCAGTTGCCAGGGGGGAGGGGGTTTGGGGGGGTTGTTTAATGGGAGTTTGGGGTGGGTCGGAAGCCACATGGAGGGTGGCCCGCCAGGGCACCTTGGAATTAATAGGTTGGTGGGGTACTGCGTGGAGTGAGGAATGGCTGGGGGGAGCGGCCAGGCAGGATAGACATACAGCACCTGGGGCGGGTCCCGACAGGGGCGGTACCACTGATTACTACTGGGATGGCTGACGGGAGCAATGTTGAGGGTGGGGGGGTAAAAGCAGATACGTAAAACGACATATCAACCATGGTCCCTATGGGACGTGCACCGTGATGTTTTCCTCTTGAGTGGAGTATTATGCCGCCCGGCCTCCGGGATGCGGGCTGAATGGCTGTGTACGATCTGTGTTTTACTACTGAACGGGGGGATGTCACGAGTGAATTGGCTGACTAATTGTATCCTGTGGTTTATAACTCTGCAATAAAAATATATTAAAAAAAAAAAAAAAATCATCACTTGGACGGAGTCAGCAACGATTCAGCACCACAAAGAAGACTTGAAGTTCGAACCAGGTGAGGGCTCGCCCACATTTAATGTGTGAAATCAGCAAGCACTTTTCAATTTTCAATCCACCGTTTATGTTGCATGATGAACTTGATTTTAATAAATGCTTTCACTTTTAATAAAGCTTTAAAACTTACATAGACTCTGTGGTTTTTGGTCATGAGTGAGTGAGCGAAAGGGTTTGGAATTTGCAAGCATGAGTCTGAGGCTCTGAGAGGTCGGGACTCTGACTCCGTAGTCTTATGTCCTGGGTTGTATAATCATTGGAGATCAATCATCGATGAATTCGGGAGCTAAATGACTCTGACATACTAGCTAGTCAGTAAGGATATTGGGGGTTCAAATTCTGTTATGACTGAGGTATGTGGAGAGTCTAACTGCGCCTATTATAATTGATAAACAATGCACTATTTCGTGTCCATAGTTCTGTTTGTGCAGAATAGTCCCTGCAACAGTAGTAGTATGGATTGTCCTCCTATCCAATCAAAAAGTAAACTAGTATCTTATTCTTTCTTGGTGGCCATTGACATTTTATTGTTGGGAATTGTCAAAGCATAAACATTTAGAAGACTTCAAAAGACATTATGGACAACCCAGAGGACTGCAATCAGTGCATAGAGCTATTGCTGAATAGAATGGGAGTTTTGTTTAACACCTTTTGCCAACTGTGCAAGCTTAGTTAGCTACATAGACAGACTAATATTAATCTAGTAGTACCACAGGGAGTCATAGTAGAGGCAGGATAAGAATTTAGAAACAGTCTACAAGAAGATCAAAGACGATTTAAAAAAAATCGAATGAGGAACGTTGGGAAAAAATAGGTTCTGTAAAAGATAGGGAAGTATAATTATTAATATTAACAGGAAATGTTACTAGGGCCAGCAGAGGAGCCCTCGCCAGACCAATCCTGGCCTTCCTGATCTTGTCCCTTCTCCGCCGGCGCTGCTAACTCCTCCTGTGTCCCCTTGCCCCTGGGGGATGCTGATGTACAACATAAAAGAAAGACACAAACATGGATGATTGTTGTCAACCAAATCAAACATTTCAAAAAAACAATATCAAATTATTTCGGGGAAATAGACAACAATTGTACTAAATTTATTGACCTATCTGATGTGGTCTACTAGGATATTAGTATTGCTGGATTCTCGGACTGTCTACTTGGAAAGTTATGTAACTCACTAAACCAACTACAAAAAGGTTCGACTAGGACTGGCAGGCAGCTCTCCGCGGCACGCGAAGTGACGGACACAGTCCATCGTGATTGCAGACCAGTGAGAACACTAAAAAGTTCCCTACTAAATAACCAGTCATAATATACTCAAACTATCAATCCACCACCACTATCTCTTCTTAGTGGCAGGAGTACAAAGAAAGGACTGGACTTGAGTCTCTAGGAGCAGATTTACAAGCCCCTTGCGGCTCATTTGCTCCGTCGTTGCGTGACTTTTTTGACGCAGCGGCAGCGCAAAAGAGGCGACATGGTGTGGGGTATATTAACAACCTGACACATCTGGGAGATGCATCACGTTGTAAAGCCCTGCGCCATCAGGGTCATTCCGGCACAAGGGAGGGCGTTCCTGCACAGGAACGCCTCCTAAAAGAGGCTGAGTGAAATCTACAAGATTTCACTCAGTCACTTTTAGACCAATGCTGCATCAAAACCCTGCGCCTGCTTGAAGCAGATGTACGGCTTGATGCAGCATTGGGGAGATAGGGCACCCCAGAGCATTGCTGGAGCTGTGTCGTGCTTGCGACGCAACTCCAGCATTGCGCCGCCTTTACGGCACAGATGCGTGACGCATCTGTGTCATTTTTGCCCCATGGTGCGCTGCATTGTAAATGCGTATACAAAGAGATTTACCTAAAGTCCTATTTCTTAAAAATAAAGATGAAAAAATCACACAATATCCCTTTTGTGATTTGGGTTATTTCTTTACCCCTATTTTTTACTTATTCTTTCTTTATTAAGGATTTTCCTCTCATTTTAGAGAATCACACACTGATTTGTACTTCTATTTACAAGCAACATAAATCAATCACATTTAACAACATAAAACACACGATATGCCAAATAGCAATTCCACATTGATTGCACCATATACATCAAGTGTATATGAACTCTCAAATACGCCACCTCCTATTTAGGCATATATGTGCAAAACCAATTCTTTGGGGCTATCAATTAACAATCCATTTTGCCTGATTTACGATTCAATTATTGAACATCATAAATAGATTGTGCCGACACATTTCAAACCTCGTTATTTCCTTTACGGGCTTTCATAAGGGCTTCTTAGTTCAAGCATGTTGGACATATCTACAAACAAAACATGAAATATCAATACTATTTCCTCCTTTTTTTTCCTTTTGCTTCATTATTAAACTTCCACCTCATTAGTAGAGCATACCTTTTGTCAGTATTTTGAAGACCAAATCCTCGGATGTCCACAAATCCAAATATAGGCAGCAAGATGATCCCTATAAACACAAACCAGTGGGTTGATCTCACTACACTCGTGCCTACCTTCAAATCATAACTTGTGTGTGGAGCATAAAGCATACATCACGTACCTTGTGCATCTACGTAAAACACTCTGGTTGGTTTCTTTTGCCCCAGGTCTGCGAAATTCTATTTTGCTCAAATCTGTAAGAAACCATACAGTCAGCGACCCGTTCTTACTTAGTGCATAGACATATACTTAATGTACTATTTGTAGTCTTCCCCCAGGGGTACCTTAGTTATTTGCGGACAGTTGTCAGAAATGTCACTTCCGGTGTTACTCTGTCTCTCCTCACAGGCAATTCTGAAAATCGGAGCAAACTGAGAACTCATTATTTAAACAATTTCGGATTATTAACATGCACTGCGTCGCACATACCATTGGTGCAACGGATCTTACCTTCTGAGTAGTAAAGGCTCTCCCGGCGGAGGGAATTGTTCACAAAGACACGGGCGGGGACTCCAGCTTCACACTTGTATTTACCGCGGCTCTGTGCAGCATATCGGAAGGGATTATACGTCACTTCCTGTTCATTGTGACGAGTACATATGGCCTCATGGGAGATGTAGTATCCACCTAAGACGTGCACTCAATTGAAATTACTCGAATTCTCGGCTTGTATGTATTTACCTTGCAACTAACGGGGATGATTCTTAAAATTAAAATCAGTGAAGATCCGACTCCCTTTCTTAGTGAAGGTCTTAAATGGATTAATAAATTTGGAATATTTGCACGAATTTACATCTTGCTGTTCAAAATGGACAGTGAACATAATTTAGCTATCAAATGACTGAAAATTGATATGTGAGGCTCATTATCTCAAATCAGGTCGAACATTATTATATGCAAGCTTTTTATATCCAGACATCCTCTGCTCATGGTAAACATATAACACCAGACTTCTAAATTGACAGCTGTTATACATAAGACACAGATAATTGTAACATCACACTTTTGATAGATCTGACATTTCATTAAGGACTGTGAGCACACTGTTATACTTCATTATTAAATATGCTTCTTTGGCTAACAGTATAGAGTCAATATCTATCGTATTGCCAGAACTCTTCAGGGCTAACAACACGGTCCATTTGAAATCTCTTTCAGAATGGCCTTCTTTTACATAATGGTCAACCATTGGGGCCGTGCTGACTTTCTTTTTAATTCTGGACCGGTGCTGCGTTATCCGTTGGTTCATCTGCTGATTTGTCTTCCCTATATAGATCTTACTACAGGGGCAAATCACTGCATAGACATTTTTGTCCTACAGTTTGTGAAAGTTGTATATTTCCATTTCACGCCCTGGTGTATGAACTCCATCCCTTCAATTGTGGATTCGCATGCAATGCAATTTCCACTCTTATGGTGGCCTTCCACGGGTTTCATCCCCCATTGTGATCTTAAGTCCTTTTTTGCTTCTTTAGAGAAGATGTCAGCTCTCACCAACTCTTGCCCAATGCTCCTATTCTTTTACATTGCAAAAAGTGGTCGAGGGAATTGCACCTCCTGATTTTCCAATAAATGCCAATTGCGCATTATAATCTGTTTGAACTTGTTTGTGGCAGGGCCAAACGTGGAAATGCATACAAGTCTATCCAACGCTGGTTTTTCGTTTTTTTTGGAGCAGAACTTCTCGTGGGGTGTACCATGCACGCTTCTTGGCGTGCTTAAGCATCTTTTTCGGATAACCTCTTTTTTGCATCTGATCACAGAATTCGCCTGCATAAAGCTCGAAATCGTCTTTTAAAGAACAATTTCTGCAAATGCGTAATAGCTGCCCGTAGGGGAGATTTTCCTTTAGGCACTTAGGATGTGCACTCTTGAAATGTAATACCGTGTTTTTGTCTGTGTCTTTGCGATGTAATGCTACTTAAAGTGTTCCTTCTCTCTGGACTACGTCCACATCTAGGAAAGTCAATTTAGTTTTGCTTTTGGCATAGCTGAATTTAATATTGTGGTGTCTGGAATCAAGCCATCCAAAGAATTGATCTAATTGATTGGTGGTGGAGGCGTGGCGCACAATTACTGGCACATCCCTGCTAATTTGCAGGGATGCGCCAGTAATTGAAAATCTGCCCCTTAGTGTATAGCATTGCGCAGTTCTGTAAAGTACACTCCTAGATAATCACTCAGGCCAATGAAAAGAGCACGAAATCGAAAACAAGTAAGCATAGTAGCACCACCACTGAGCAGGCGAGCATTGCACCTGCAATGCAATCACAGAAGATTTTGAAACATAATTTACCTACAATGTAATCAGCAGCATTATTGCTCTTCGGAAAAAACAAACATTTGCAATATGATAACATGGAGCAGGAGAAAATAGAGTAGTGATTAAATAGCTACAACTACTCACCAAGCCCAGGGATCTCGATGCCTAGCAGGTCAAGCAGGTCGTGTTCACGGTCCAGGATATCGGACCACCGGTGCGTGGCCTGGCTGTAGGTGCACCGGACCAGAGACTGCCGATACATGGCCCGGCACACCTTCACCCACAGCTGCCGACGCTCCCAGAGCCCGTACCCACCAGCGATCCTGCCGCAATGGTCTTGGGGAGGCGGCGCTGGACATACAAAAATCAGTGCGGCCACCTCGTCTGCGCTAAAGATCTCCCAGGCTACGACTTGCTCCCCCCTCAATCGCCCGCATGGGAGCCGGGTACGGGCTGCAGGACCCTTCCCCTTGTCCTTCCCGGCTCCCTTTGCCATGGTCCTGGGCAGGAATGGAAATAATACATAGGAAAGAGAATAGGGAAAAAGTTAATAAAAGAAGAGGTAAAAAAAGTAGTTTTAAAGTAACCAAAAGTAGAAAAAAACACAAAATATAGATCTAGACAATAGAGAGATAGATAATGAGCAAAATAGATCAAAAAAAGTTCAAAGAAAGAAAGGATTGCAAAGATTAAAAGATGATAGAAAAGCCAGGCCCAGAACCACAGCAATGAATGAAAAACAAGATGGCCGCCCCCAGTGAGCACCGCGTGGGTACGTTTGCGCGATATTTCCCCCGCGAGCACGCAAAAACACGCGCAAACTTGTAATAGCTCGCCACACGCAACACGAGATTGGCAATAGCGCCCGGAACACCGATTCTAGCCCCAAGCTCAACTCCATCTGAGTTGGGGACTTTGTCCTTATCTCTAACACCAAACGTGATCCTAGACCCAGAGCCTCCATGTACTTGAGCACAGACAAGAGCGGGCCATGTCCCCAAGATTTCCCTGGGAGGCAGTGGAAATAAGAAGAAAGAAGGGGTACGGAAACCTGTTACACACAAGGGAGCAAAGCGGAACACCCAAGCCCCCAACATGCTCTAAAGTCGTTCTCTGGGGGGACAAGGAACAGACAAGAATTTGCAGACGACCCCAGAGCAGCCTCTGTGGGTGTCCAACTTGGTATCGGAACTTAAAGCTCACTTTACCTCGACTGTAAAAGTTGAACTTGATTTTTTAACTATATGAATTGATTAACTATCATCATTGGTGGACCATTGGGTGGGCACAGTTGATTTTATTCTTAACACAGTTGAGTCTATTAAATCCCCTGCTCTAAAGCCGTCCTTGCACCTAACTAAGGTAACAGCAACAGCCATAGGACCTTACATAATCGTGCAAAAGGATGCAGCTTCCACTCCTAGACTGTCCGCCCCGCAGAGTCGGGACCCAGTTAACCCTCAACAGAGGCCTCTTTGTTGTCCCCTCTCTGAGCCTGTAAACAGACCGATACCGATCACATCAGGCTCACCTGATCAACAATAAGTTGAAAATAACCAAGATGCCTATGAGACATCATACATAAAATCATGGGAAATCCAATCTGCACTAACACATATTGACCTGCCCCCAGCCTCCACTCCCATGTCATTGTATTAGCCGGAGTACCTGAGCTGGAAAGAGGCTTGGGGGAGACACATTATGAACTTAAAAACAAATACATCTATTGCTTAACCAAATACAGGCCTCTTCCTTATCAAGATCAAAGCAAATTTTTACTCACACGTAGGGTAAGCTGGCTGGGGTGGAGGCGAAAGGATATACCTGGAGATTGTGTTGTGATCAACTTTAGGGATATCTGGGCTGTCCAACACATCTTAGATTGGGGTTGCTCCAGGGAGATTGGGGGTATCCTGTTCTTGCCCCTGGGATACTTTGATCTACCCAGGCAAATGCTGCATAATGAGGGAAACATGGCCAAGGGCTGGGTGGCGAGCAACCAGAGTGGTGCCAGGTCGAAAATAGGCTGGGAACGTCCAACACCAATGATGTATAACATCCCTGTTGACAACAGATTTAGCACTTTAGATTTGATAGACTGCGTAAACCCAACTGATCCCTCTAATAAATGGTCCAGTGATAAATACAAGTCTAGATTGGGATACATGCATCAGGACGGCCTCTCACACAAGGATGGGCACAGGAAGAAAAAAAAGTTTTGGAGAAGATCAGTGTGGGTAGCATCTTAGATCATACTCCCACCCCACTTAGTAACCTAAACCGGGCTAATGAATGTAGTCACAGGGGAGGGATAGGGCCCAAAATTACACACCAAGCTCCACTAGAGGAAAGACTCACCCCCAGGCCCCTTTAGCTAAACCAGTAGAACCATCAAGTACTCAGATCTTACCCTGGAACATAGCAGGTCTCAACTCGAAACTGGATTTCCCAGATTGAGGGGTATTCATAGACCAACATGAGTTATGCCTGTTCCAGGGAACATGGTCGAGGACAGACACATGCAGAGTGGGCTATGTGTCATACTGTACTCCAGCAGTTCAGGGGGCTAGGGGGAGACCCTCAGGGAGTCTGTGCACATGGGTAGGAGTGCACTTGGGATGCAATGCTAAACAGTTAGAAACCCCGTCCCCTGACATTCTGTGCATCCTTCTCTCCCTTCCTAACTCAATGAGGATTGCAATAGTTAATGTCCACTCATGGCCAGTAAGTTATGGGCAATCCTCGCACACGCTTGATTGGCTAATCTCAATACTCCCCACTATACCGGAGAACTGCTGGGTCATCATAGGAGGGGATTTCAATTGTCGATTCGAGCCCCTGAATGGCCTATCCACTAGTATTACAAGTGAGGAGGACTCGGTATGGTCATATCCAGAACCTAAAATTCAACCAATATGGGCATGAACTCCATTAGTCCTACAAATGAATGCAGTTACACTTAGCCATTCACTAAGGGACTGTAATGGTCGATTCCCATCCGATAGTCCCGGGAATTCTACTTTTAATAGACCCTGGCAGGCATCAATATTAGACTACACCTTGTAGATGTCAGCCTCTGTTATAGGGTTATCGATTTTAAGGTCGTTCCCCTCCCCACCACAAGAGTGCTCATAATTGTTGGACTTGACCCTCTTGGCAGGGTCATCCCTGAACTTTTTCCCTTCCTCCAATATTCTCTCTGACCTGTTTTTGTTTGTTTATTGGCTCTGGAAACTTTACCACTGCTGACCAGTGCTAAAGTGCTTTTGCTCTCCCAATGTAAAAATGTAACTGTGATTGATTTCCATGATAGGTTCATTGGATTTACTGTCAGTCCCCAGTAAAGTGCACCAGGAGTGCCAGGGCTTGTAAATCCCAATACTGCTAGTGTGCCTGCAGCACTGGTTGCGCCACCCACAGAAGCAGCCTTTTTAAAGTATGTCTAGGGTCTGCCACTGCAGAACCTGCGTGCAGTCTGATACTGTCATGCTGGCTGGGCAAGTGCATCCACTTGCCAGCCTCAAAACCTTCCCTTTGCTTCATATTAGTCACCCCTATGGTAGGCCCAAGGGCAGGGTGCATTGTAAGTGTAAGATAGGACATGCCCTGATGTGTGTGGCATGTCCTAATAGTGAATTACAGCCAAATTCGTTTTTCACTATTGTAAGGCTACCTGTTCTCTTAGGCCAGATGGGCTGCTAGAATTATTACACTCTATAATCCCAGCAGGCTCAGGGAACATGGTAGAAAATAAAGTTTAATATGCCTGAACTCAGAATAATAAAATACTTATTTTAGTAAAGTTTATTTTTAATATCCTGTGTTTGCAAATGCTACTTTTAGAAAGTTAGCATTTGCTTGCCTAGCCATTTCAGCCCACCTCTGCTAGTATGTGTATCTGACTGTCTGAGATGTGTGAGTGACAGGGCTGGGGGATGGCAGGTGGTAATTGCGAGGATTACACCTTGGTGGGAGGTGGGAGTGCCCCCTGGACTCTGAATAGGGCTGTGCTCTGCCACCACAATGCTGGCTCCGCCCCCTGGGGAGCGACTGATGACTCAGCCGGCACCTGGCCCAGGAAGGGCAAAGCACTGTCAACAAGGTACTCCTGGCTGCCCCTGTCCACACAATGCTGGCTCCACCTCCTGTGGAGCGTCTGATGTGCCTGCCCCTCACACTGAAAACAGAAGCCAGATTACACCCCACAAAGTGCTCAGAGACTGAAAGAAGGTATGCAAAGGCCCCCCTGGCCTGAAAAGACAAAAGAAATGCTGTATAAAAGTAGGAGCCCTGCTCCTTGTAAATCTGAATTCTGTTTCCCACAAAGAACCTCTGCCCAACTAGAAGGAGAAAAAGACGCTGGAATGACTGGCCTGCTGCTTGCCTTGCTGAGGAAGGAGAGGAAAAGACTTGCTGAAAAGACTTTGTAGACTTGTGCTGAAACTTTCTCCAAGGGCTTGACTGAGCTTTCCCCCTGATCTGAGCCCCAGGACTAGTGGGTTCATGGTGTCTTCGCTCGTTTTGAACTTCGAGCCATGTGTACCTCCCGCCGGAGTTGAGTCTGTGCCCCCATCGCCCCCTCCTAGGGCCGTGGCACTCGGGAGCTCGCCTACCCTTCACCCGTGAGAGCCTTGCTCCTTTGAGTCGCTCTCTGCCCCCGGGTCAGGCTGCCTGCTCCTCTGCCCCTGCCTGCCACTGGAGCGTGCTGAGTGCTCACTCGCCCCTCCCGCCGGAATTCCTTTGCAGCCGGTGACCTAAGCCGAGACTGCAGCCTGCACGTGTCACATGTCCTGCTGTCCCCGCTCGCCGACCTAAAGACTTTACAGGCCGCGCCACCCCCCCTGGTTGGGAGACCCCAGGACCATTTGTACCGGGGTCGTGGGCCACGCCTGCCTGTATGTATGCACCTGTCGAATTGTGAAGATCCGAGGATACCCCCAAGAAAGGAATTCACGCCTCCTCCCAAGGATCTTCACCAGGCTCGGGGCCCTCAACCTTTTATTTCCCCATACGCTGATCACAAAGGTACGTACCTACCTCTGAAAAGGCCCTGGGTTAGGCCCTGGGTTCCTCAGTGCAGCTGAGAGCCCCCACCTCTGGAAAAGGCCCGGGGTTCCTCGAGGCTCCTCTCATCACCTGCTTGCTGCTCCGCAGCTCAGCCCCCACCTCCGGAAAAGGCCCAGGGTTTGTCAGGCCCCTCTCTGGTCTCCATTCAAAGCGCACCGCGAGATGCGTGAGAATTGGTAGGGCCCGGGGTTTTCTTCCGTGTGGAGCGTAGAGGAGCTGCGAAGCCCACAGAGGAGCTTGGGAGCGCCATGCCTTCCAGGAACGTGGCAAGAGGCCCCAATTATTGCATAACTGGAACTGAGAGAACTGTTTACAAGTGAGTTGAACAAGACAGAAGATACATTGGAACTGTAACTGAGAAACGCTTGCCTATTTACAATCTTGTGGCCTAATTTAAAAACTTTATTATTGGTCTTGTGATAAGTCTTACCTGCATATATATTTTTACATAAAGGAACGTATTTTTATATATTCACAGCCTGGTGTCCATTTGTGGGGGGATTGGTACATTTTACTGTGTGTGTTATTACAAATGCTTAACTAAATAACGCCTGAAGAATAGCCTTGGCTGCTCACGCCACGCACCTAGAGGGTGAGACAAGGTAATTCTAAGGGGTCATCCTTCGCCCTGACTTAGAGGAGAGGGTCCCTGCTTGTCACAAGTGAATACTTGTGCCAACCAGAGACCCCTATTTCTAACAATAATCCTTTGGTCTTAGAAATATCACTTCCGTTTGCTGAAGGCCACCCAAGAACATCCCCAAATCCTAACCCAAGCCTAGTATTCGCTGAAGAAGGGAGGAGGGTACGCTGGGGGGAACTTGCCCAAACACCGGATAAAGTGGCCTCTCTTTATCAACAAATCATCCCCTTCCTGGAAGACGCGTTCCGACTATCAGCAACTAGCAGTAGTATAGAGTCCCAACTGACATTGGCAAAAAAACAGGACCTGTTTTCTGCATTAGCACAATTTTGTTTTAATCGCAACAGGTCCAGGCCGAATTTTAAACAAAGTGCAACATATACAGTGGTTCTGTCCGGTATGAACACAATATTGCTTCTCATTATAATTGAATCTACAAGTTATTTAACTCTACAGAAAAATGTGAAAATAATTTTTTTGAGAAGGAACACATAAAAAACAGGAATACAGTAATACAGTAATCACAGTCGAATCAGGTTTGCTGGGTGATAGGATATTTTTATATAAATTGCATCATTTATACATTCACCCATATACACGTCATTTTTGTAGCATAAGCGGCACCAACAAAGTGAAAGTTCAAAGTGAGTTGTGATTAAGTGACATGGTGAAGTTGGTGACATAATGAGTGTGCGATATGTACAGGGTGATTAAAAAGTTATGTACAAGTTTATAAGAGGCCAGTACGAGAAAAAGAAACAATGACCCTGATGATCTAAACAATTCAGCTATTTTGCAAGCGGGGCCTTGAACTGGGCCAAAATGTTGTTGACGTTTCAACCCTATGTATGCAATATTAAATTGTCATGCGGGTCTTCATCAGGACTTGAATGTGGGTTGGCAGTCTAACGAATAGTGGGGAAGAGGCCTGGTTAGGTGCAATTCAATGCAGATTGCCCATCCGATTGGATTCTGTGAGTATCATACGTCAGGCCAGACGTGCCTTGGCTATGTAGAATGCCGGCACGATTTCAGTGTCCATAGTATCGTTCATTGATTTGTTAAATCGGGTGGCGATAGTTTCTTTGCGTAGCTAATGGGCAATATACTAAGTTTGCTTCCTTTGTTTGTTCCAGATACATTTCAGAATTGCTGGATATAATGAGGTGCACCTAACTCGGCTTGCCTCCATGTGTTGGAAGTCATTTCGGCTCTCGTTTAATTGATTGACAAGAATCTTTGAAGCTGACATACTAAATGCCCCAATAATAGTGTTTGAAGCCTTATGAATTATGGAAGACACCGCAATAAACACTGAGGATTGACGGATCTAAAAACAGCCTTTTCTCATTTTAGTAAGATTGTGATGGTCCTGAGCAGAACCCTGGTAGTCAAAGGGTTCGAAACGCGTTGACTTTGTGCATGTTCTAGCCAAACAAACATATTCAAAATTTAGTTGGTGTTAGTGATTCATTGTAACATGCTTCTTTATTCACTCTGCTAATGTTTTTGTGCATTGCATTATTGAAACTGTGGTTTAAGTTCGATGTTGTTTGGCTGTGTGTGTTGTGTTCCCTATTGTGTTGTGCCTTTCCAAAAATTGTGAGTGAGTCTGACTAAACCCTTAGGTGAACTTGTGGATGTGTGGAGTTGAAGATGTGTCTGGAATGAATGTTGAATGGGTGAAAGAGAATATTGAGTGATTGTGGTGTCTTTATGGAGGTTGTGAACTTTGGAAGGAGTGTTTTTTTGCATATTTTATATTTGTCTAATTGATCACCTCTTTGTATGTATTTATTGAAAATGGATCAATAATTTAAAATAAAAAGAAGTCGTTTTCTAAATTGAGTTTCCATGGAACCAGTGACGGACTTGCATTGGTACCAGTGTTATAGTGGATGCTAAATATTGTTCAGTACTGTCACTTGTTTTGGTTTGTTTTTTACAAGGCATGGCACTACCCCTTACCTGGGAGGGAGCAGAAATGATCCCCATCTATAAAAAGGGCTCACCACTTAACCCAGCAAACTATCGCCCCTTAGGCCTCCTGCACGTTACCCAAAAAATCTATGCTCGCGTACTTCTGGGTCACTTGCAATCCTAGATAGAAGAGAACAATGTACAACACCTTTACAAGCAGGATTTAGGGCCAAGATCTCCACCATTGACCAGATCTTTAGATTACAACTTATCCATTGGAAAACTGTGGTCCTAGAGGTTGGCAGCCTCTATCTCTATGTGGATCTTAAATCTGCTTTTGACTTAGTGCAGCGAGATCAGCTGTGGGGCATACTTCTCGATTTAGGAGTACCACAATATCTTTGCCACCAGCTGAAATGTCTACACCACGACAACTACGCGAGAATTAGATATGGTAAAAATGGGGAACTTTCCGCCCCTTTCCCTGTAGAGAAAGGGATGTGACAGAGATGCGTCCTGGCCCAGAGAGACTTCTCACTTTTTTTGAAACAGTTTAATTGAAACTCTGTTAGATGGGAATGACGTTGATGCACCGAGGCTGGCGAACCGCAAAATTCCAGCTCTTATCTTTGTGGACGATACTCTGATACTCTCCAAATAACCCATGGGTATGCAAAGGGTCTTCGCAGTGTTCAGATCTTTCTGTAAAAAGCGGGGACTGGAGATCAACCTCCAAAAAAACAAGTACATGTTATTTACCACTAACACCACAAATTGCCCACATCCCCAATTGGCTGGAAGGGCCCTAGAGAGGGTGTCCATTTTTATTATCTAGTGATCACACTTATTGAAAAAATGGACTGGGGGACACAAATAAAGAAAGCCAGTCTAACATTGACTCAGTCCACGGGAGGCATTTAAAAAGTTTATAAAGGTTGCACGCCCAAAGTGATGGGTCCCGTAGCAGAAATCTACGAAAACACAGGCTAAGGGAGCATCACTGTACGGGGCAGAATTATGGAGCCATTGCCCATCAACCTCTCTATCTATTCTATGCCAGAGAACCTATTCCTTAGGCAATTGCTGTGCCTCCCTACGAGTACCCCATTAACACCACTCAGGATGGATTTACTGACTGGCCCTATAGCATATGTAGTCTCCTCTAGACCCCTCCAATACTGGCGACGCCTGTGGAGTACACCTGAACTTGCTGACTATAAAGAGGAGCTGAAGGATGTTATGAGGCTTCTAGGTGCAGGGAAACTCCCTTGGCTATCTCATATCAGGAATTCTTGGCAGGCATTAGGGAGGGCAAATATGTGGACAACACCAGAAGAGACCTGTCCCACAATCTCCAGAAAGGCACTACTTGACTCCCACATAGAACACAAACTGGGTTTACTATGGCATGGGACTGAACTAAGCTGCTTGACCTCCAGGTTTCTGGATATCAAGCAGCAATACAGGTTAGAATCAGAAGTTGATCACATCCAACCCTTTATGGCAATGAAACTTTTTCTTCAATTCAGACATGGGGTGCTCCCGCTTCGAGCATTTACTAATAAATGGCAGGGAGCCCATAAACTTTGTTGTCCAGGGTGTGATAGAGTTGAGGAAACTGAATTTCATCTTCTTTTCTTTTGCCCCGTCTATGGAAAGCCAAGGTCTCGGTGGCTGTTACAACTGTGCAGAAACATGGGGACTAGACAATATCTAGGTGCACAGGCTTTTTAAGCATGAAAACGATACTCTTATTGTGTCACCATTTCTCGGTTCCTGCAATCGATGTGGTGCATTTGTAGAGCTATCTTAAAGAAAAATCTTTTAGGAAACTCCTAGCTCCTAGCAACCTTTACATATGCTGATATGCCATGTTTGCACACATTCATTGTATGACTATTTCTACTGTAATTACCCTCTTCCTAGGTTTTTTAATTGTATAATACTATTTGTTTTAACATGGATTTTTTAACACTGCTACATATATCAACCAGATAAAGTCAAAAACTTTGTAACAACCGACAGGTGTTATCCTTACAAATGAATTGGTTATTTGTTTAAATATGTGTTACTCTATCCCCTCCTGCACTCCAGTTAGAATCTACAAACTCTGTTGTATATTGCACCGTACCCAATCATAGTACCGCAAGATGCCATGAGGAAGTGTACTCAAGAATGTACTAGAAAACTTTGTACAACTTAGAAATGTACTGTTTTTTAATATATAACTAATGTACACAGTTTTTATGATGATATATTCTAATGTCTTTGCCTTTTATTCAAATTGCATTGTAATTGTCTCTTGTATGTGCTTTTATGGCCTGTACGGGCGAAATAAAGCTTTTTTGACTGACTGACTGACTTTGTCAATAGGGGTGTAGAGTGTTTTGCCAAACTTTATGGTGTAGTATTTGTGATTTTTTTGAAGTGTCTGCCTAATTGCTGCTGTGTGGTGTCTGAAGTACCTTTCTTTAATAAAGCATTCACACCTATAGGCTTTTTCGTTGGTTTGGTAGAAAAATGTATTTCAGGCACCATATATCCTATGGGGCAGATTTACAACCTTGCGCCAATTTTGCATCACTGTTCTCATGTTAAAAGTGACGCAAAAGTGGCGCAAGGGGCTTGTAAATCTGCCCCTGTGTGTTTATGGTGAAAAGATAAAACAAACTCAGGAGACCTGAATTATTTGTTGTAAATAGCCTATGTGAAAGCCAGTTGGCCTCTAAGAGCGGATTGCTTTTTGTGTTGAGTCATTAGCTTCAATGAAATTTGGACATGTTATTTATAGAGCAATTGACCTATAACCTTGAAAAGGTTTTGAATGCGCGTACCATTCCAACCTTGGCCTTGATGCTGCACCTGTTCGAAATGTTGAGGGCTGCCAGTGGTGTGGGACACTTTCCTACCAGCCTCATCATGGTTGATGATGGTGTAGCGTAGACTAAGCATGAGCGAATTTTGCGGATCTCGCGTTCGCGAATTTTGCGGATTTGCGGATTCGCAATCCGCAAAATCCGCGAATTCCCGCGAATTTGCGGATTTTTTTTTTTTTGTGTTCGCCCGTGTTTCTGCCAGTTCGCGAGGGTTTTGTACACTTTCGCAAATTGCGAACTTACCTGTCGGGTCGCAAGTTTCGCGAACTTGTTGTTTCTACGTGTCCAGCCTGTTTGGGACACTCTTCTTCATCACTGCCACTCTCTGTCACCACTGCCACTCTCTGACTACTCATGCCACCCTCTGGCCCACCCATGCCACCCTCTGTTTCATCACCACACCCTCTGGTTGTCCAGTGTACATTATTTTCGGCAAAGCAAAGCACACCTTCCCTGCCTCAAGTGACCTGAATTAATTTGGGGCTGATTCATGTGTCACAGAATATTTTTTTAGCTGGCACCTGCTTCCTTAGTGCGCCCTGATTAGTGATCTTTTGCACTTGCTAAGTGCTTTCATTGTTGCAAAATTAGTTACAACACCTGCCCTGCCCCAACTGACAATAATGAATTAGGGGCTGATTAATTGATTTTAACTTCCAGCCTGGCTCCTGCTTGTCTCCCTTAGCTGTAATTCAGGACCTTTGTGGCATATGTGTAACTATTCTGAGGTTCAGAGCAGGGTCACATACTAGTTTCAACTGGCAACTGAACTCTGGAGGGGCCCCTCAGGAAGCACTCCAGGAAATGGCTACTAATGATGAGCCTGAACTTTTGAACCTGGTAAGTAGTTACTTTCAGTTTTGCTAAGATCGTATTTCTGCAATTTTGCACTTATTCGCGGGGCGCGAACTCACGCGAACAGTGCGAGCAGTGCGAGCAAAATCCGCTGCTCGCGGATTTGCGGATTTTGCGGGAAATTCGCAAATCTCGCGGATTGCGGATTTCCCGAAAATCCGCAAAATCCGCGAGCGGAACGGATTTTCCGCCCACGCCTAGCGTAGACACAGAGGCACCAGTTTTCTCAGACCATTCATTTTTAAGGTCTCGCCTGAACCAGCACATGCGCTGGACTGGTGAGACTTTTAGTAAGGGCTCGAAAAATGCTACCATGGCCAGCCTGGAGCTGCAGTTCATGTGCGCGGGCGCGAGCTTTGGAGCAGAGGGACCATATGGCAAACCTCTCATGCTCATTAAGCGCCCGCGATCACTTTCACTTTCTCCCACGATCCCTTTTGCGGCGCCCCTTTGATGTTCTCATTCAAAGAACATCAAACATCAAAGAACATGTTGTGTTAATGCTTTGCTGCTGCCCGTTTGACTTACAACGTGCTTTCTCTTTCCACAAACTCAATGTTTGTGGTCCTTTATTTTGAGATGCTTTTAGTATTACTGTCACACATACAACCACGACTAAACACACAACCACACACACACAACCGTACACACACACAGACAACCATACACACACAACCACAACCACACACACACAGCCACTCACACAACCACACAACAATACACACAATCACACATACAACCACACACACAACCATAACCACACACACAACCACACCCAACCACACACACAAACACACACAATCACACAGCTACACACAACCACCCAACCACACACACAACCACGCTTACAACCACACATACAACCACACCCAACCACACACACACACACACAACCACACACACACAACCACACACACAACCACGCACACAACCACACACACACATCCACACACACACCACACCCAGCCACAAACACACAAAACCACACACACACAATCACACACACAACTACATACACAACCACACAACCATAACCACACACATAAACACACACAAACACACCCAACCACACACACACACACACAAACACACACACAACCACACACACACAACCACACACACACACAACCACACACACAAGCACACACACCCAATCACACCCAAAACCACACATACACACAACCACACCCAACCACACAAACACACAACCACAACCACACACACACACAACTACACACACAACCACACACACAACCACACACACACCAACCACCCAACCACACACACAACCACCCAACCACACACATCCACAGCCACACATACACAGCCACACATACACACAACCACAGCCACACACACAACCACACACACAACCACAACCACATGCACAACCACACAACCGCACAAACAACCACACACAACAACACACATAACCACACACACAACCACCCAACCACACCCAACCACACTCACACACACACAACCACACACACACAATCACATGTACAACCGCAACCACACACAACCACATACAAAAACACCCAGCCACACACACAAACATACCCAACCACACACACACAACCACACACACAACCACACACACAAACAACCACACACACACACAACCACAAGCACCCACACAACCACACACACACAACTGCACACATAACTATACACACACATACCCAACCCCACCCAGCCACACACAACCACACACACAACCACAGACACAACCACACACACAACCACACACAATCACACACACAACCACACACACACCACACACAACCACACACAGCACATACAACCACAAACACACAACCACACACACAACCACACAACCACACACACACAAACACACCCAACCACACACACAAACACACACAACCACACAGCCACACCCAACCACACACACAACCACAACCACACAAAAACCACACCCAACCACACACCCAACCACACACACCCACACACCCACAAAACCACACACACACACAACCACACACACACAACCACACACATACACAACCACACACACAACCACACACACACATAACCCTACCCAGCCACACACACAACCACACACGCAACCACACACACACAACCACACAAAACCACAACCACACACACAACCACACATACAACCACACACACACACAACCATACAAACACAACCATGCAAACACAACCACACACACAACCACACACACAAAACACACACACAACCACACATACACACAACCACACACAACCACACAAACACACAGCCACAACCACAAACACAACAACCAGACACACACAACCACACACATAAACACACGCTCAACCGCAACCACACACACAACCAGACACACACAGCCACAACCACACACACACAACTACACACAACCACACCTAACCAATCCAATCGATAACTTTATTTTGGTCACATCAGACCATGAAAGCACATACTACATACATACAAACAACAATCAAGTTAATAAATAACATAGAACAGTATAAAACAGTCATATATTGAACATTTTACCAAGTTAAAACTGCGCATTAACCATCCCATAATAAAAACAGAATCAAAATTCAGTAAAAGGTATCGATATTAATCGATAAATTAATAAAAAGTTCCAAATACCCAGCTATAGCAATGCCTTCATAAGTTTCTTTTAACAGGAGACACGTATACAGCTCCACAGGTAATTATTTTAAAAATCTCCTAAGCTTGTGCCACATCCCGTCCAAAAAGAGCAAGACGGCAAAAACATTAGGGGGATCGGTGTCATACTTTAAAACCCTAAAAGCTTGAAAACAGTATCTAAAACCCAAGTTTCTGCAAATTGGAATTACCCATCGTTTGCGGGATGCATAATATGCAGGGCAGATAAAAAAGACATGGATTTTGGACTCTAACTTATATTTACACGCTGGACATTCATTATCCTTTTCATTGTCTCATTTGCTAGTGAATGGCTTAAGAGGGAGAGTCCCCAATCTAAATTGCATGTATAATTTCCTGGCCGCAGGCGGGTAAATCAAGTCTAAAAACTCTTCTTTTTTATATTAGCTTTCACTTGGAGAGACTCCATTGTCAGGCGACCAACAGTGGAACTTGCTTGGAGGGTTGACAAATTGTGGTGCCTATAATGTCGCACCAGATCTGCCCTAGGTATTGATGGACATGCTATATCAGGTGCTTCCCAGAGGTCCGGCCTTCCTATTCTATTGCTAAGTGCCCCAATGTTTGTTTGTTTGTTTGTTTGTTTCAACTTTATTTCGGCTAATATAGCCATAAAAGCAGGAAGTACAAGAAAAAAAACATTTACAGACAAGTATATACAGTACCCTATACCAACAAATAGTCACATGATCAGGTTACAATAAATAGAGTGGGGAAAACAAACAATTGATCCATATCAATGATTTAACAAGTACCGCATTAAAATCTAGATCTCACTTTATAATTTAAATAAAAGAATTATTTTTCATGATTTAAAAGCCAGAATTTAAAACCTTTAAAAACCACATTTAAAAGATGAAGTCAGTGCATTCTATGGTAACTATGCAGGGAGGAGAAGACTACGGACCCCATTATTACATTACAGCTTGTGGCCAAGCTGTTTTCTAATGAGGTACACGTTAAATAAAAACCTACTTACGCAAAACACTACCGGTTGTGAGGTGTTAGACTTAATTATACACTCTGCCTCTTTGTAGGACCTAACGCCCATATTTTTACAGAGGGGTCTAATCCAACGGTCCCTAGGTGACTTATAGACTGGACAAAAAAACATTAAATGGACATCGTCTTCTTTTGCCTTTAGAGAGCAGAGGATACAAAGGCCACTATCATTTTTACCCCCACCTACAGGTATTTGCATTCGTCTGGAGCACCCCATATCTAAATTGCAAGTATAACGTTTTTGCTAATGGTGGTCCTATCTCGTCCATGAATGGCTCAAATGCAGCATTATCCTTTACAATCAGAAATGTCTTGGTCAATATGCCAATGGATGAACTATGGAGTAGCTCACCATTGACATAAGACCAGAAAGTGGACTTTAGGAGCTTTTTACACGGGGGTGTCATATTCAAAGGTTCTTCCCAATAGTGGGACAACCCTAACCTGATACACCAAAAGGAAATGTGTTTTAACCATGCGATTTTCTTATACTCATCAATCTGAATAATTTCTATCAATCCACTTTTATAGTTACACAGCTCCGGCGTTGTCCATAGCCTTACCCAATACAACAATGGCCTTAAGATTGCTTGGTAATCTGTCGGTTTGAGATCAATATCCAGGAACACTGGGACTAGGGGAGTTCTAGTTAGTAATTTGAGCAACCTACGTATAAAGTGATTTTCTTCCCGTTCAAAGTTGCTCTTACAGCAATGCCCCCAAACCTCAGAGCCATAAAGTGCCGTTGATTGGGCCTTTGCCTTACATACTTCAAGTGCCGGCGTGATAGCTTTAGAATGACTTGCGCCGTGCACTTTTAGGATGGGCATCGAATTTTGTTTGAAGGGCAATCTACTTTTTACCAGATGCCCCTTCCATGAAAGGGTACCATGCAACATAATACCTAGATAGTTGAAACTCCCCACATACTCCAGTTTTTGATTATTTAAGGCCAAATTCTTCCTAAAGGACTTTTGCAGGTTTATGGACATGTATTTTGTTTTAGATGAATTTATTTCTAGCCCCTTCTCTACACAGTAACCATAGAATGAATTCACCAGATTTTGGAGCCCCTTCGGACTCTGTGAGATGAGGATTGTATCATCAGCAAAAAGTAGTGCCATGATCGCCTCGTCTCCTAGCTTCGGGGAGTCATGGTCGCAGTCCCTTAGGTATGTAGGTATATCATTAACATATAATGAGAAGAGCGTAGGTGCCAGCACACAGCCTTGGCGCACGCCTCGCCTCATAGGTATGGGCTTTGAAACTTCACCTCCCTTCCCCATCTGACTTTGGCGTGGTTCCATGTGTGTAGTCTAATGAGTTCGTTGAGTAGCTCGCCGGGGACCCCCATATCTCTTAGTGTGGTCCACAGGAGATTACGTGGGATGAGGTCGAAGGCGGCCCTCAAGTCTATAAACGCCACATACAAACTGCCCTTTCTTATATTAATGTACTTCCAGCAGATGCACATGAACCTAAATACTTGATCCACCGTACTGGTTTTTGATCTAAACCCTGCCTGGTATTTAGTCAATATCTGAGTCCCCTCTATCCATTCTAAAAGTCTATTTAAAATATGTCCGGCAAAAACCTTCTGGAAAAGATCAATTAAACTAATTGGGCGGTAATTGCCCGGATCATAACGATCCCCATTTTTAAAAATTGTTACGATTTCTGCCCCTTTCCAAGTATCAGGGAATGGCGTTCCAGCCACTATAGAGTTACATAAAAAGTTAATGTAAGGCCCCTATACTTCCACATCGTGCTTCAATAAATCGCCGGGGATCTTATCAGGTCCTGGGGCTTTGCCTGCTTTGATGGCCTGTAGTGCATACATGGTCTCCTCTATGCTGAATCGTAAGGGAACAATACTCAATGCTAAGTTGCTCTCTTGGTCTTGTATGGGCAACCCCTCTTCATCGTGTGAACAAAGTTTAGTAAAATGGTCACACCATGTTTTTTGGTCTAGGTAGAGGTCCTCAAATGATCTACCCTTTTTATTCCCCTTTGATATTAAACTCCAAAAGGTACCCTGATCTCCCAATTTAGCTGGAGTTAGTAGATCATCCCATAATGAGTCATCCCACGCTTTTTTCGCCTGAGTCAAGATTTTATTATATGCATGCCTGCTATCTCTTTTGCACTGGAAATTCTTGGTTTTAACAGCCTGAATCAAGTGGGACTTAGCTAGACAACATTCTTTATTGTACCAAGGGTTAGCTAACTCTAAGTGACTTTCATTTGAGTTCTCATCCCTTTTGCAAATTTTACTCAAAAAGGGAGTTAAAGCATCTACCAATTGATAGTGTAAGTCTAGAACACCCTGGGTGCCCAATAAGGGCTCCTGGCAAGATGCAATGGTGTCGGAAAAAGTATTATAAATATTTAGCATTGTCGCATCTTTAGCCAGGATGTAGGGCCATCTCAGAGCACGCCTATTATTTGATACCTGAAGTTCCCCAAAAGAACTATTTAGTGCGACCACTTCAGCTGGTTTAGATATGAAAGGCTGAGGATTTAGCCATAGTTGAAGTGGAAGATGGTCACTCTCTGTCCTAATATCTATTTTAAAGTCAATAATTAAATGCCATAGACTCAGAGAGACCAGTATAAAGTCTATATGTGACTTACAGTTGCCTTTACAAAAAGTTGGGGCTGCTGGTCTATCAGACTGTGAGCGGCCATTACATGCCCTTAAGTCGTATCCCACGGTCAGCTGTAGAATCTGAATTGCTGCTACAGTACTTTTAACTGACCCAGTGAAATCCAAAATTGGGATATCATTTGCCATGTCCTGTTCATCGAGTAGGTTATCGAGGCCCAACACTGGTTCGTATTTACAGTTGAAGTCCCCTCCTACTACCACTTGCGCGTTTGGTCCTAGTGTATCTAAAAAGGAGTCCAGTAGCTCTACCACCTTAGATTCCTTATTTGATGGATGTGGTCTATTATATATGTTTATTAGATATATGTCACCATCTTTAGTCCCAATAAATCAGGGGAAGGAATTGACAATGGAGTAACTTCTATTTCTAAAGTAACTCTTAACCAGATCACCAGCCCCCCCGACGCTCTCCCTCTTACTGAGGGAATGGCGTCACAATGAAAAGTTTTATACCCGAGTCTATGTGGAGTTTTTAGCCGTACTTACCCTCCCCACCAATGAATTCTGTACAACATTATCAGGTAGATCGTCCCTTTCCCTCAATTTCAAGCTCTCATCACTAGTTATGCGGTTTAGAAGACCTCCCAATCTAGACACTTCAGCTGTCAGGAAATCTATTTTTGCCACTAGAGGCTTAACAACAATTTCTAATTTAGCCTCAAACATCTTGGCTATATGGTCCAAAAGGTCAGAATTCATGTTGGCGCCACTGTTAATGGTCATGGTCTCCTTGTGACCAACGGTGCTCCTCTGCACTGTTTCAGGTATTTCTTGTGGTGTGTTCCTCCCCGCTTGGTCTGTGTTTTCCTGCATTTCCTTACTGCTCTCTTAACTGGAGAGCGCCGTAGTGAAGCATCCATGAAATCATCTGGTAAATTCTGGTCCCATACGTCCTGATCTACAACTCATATTGCCGGGATTTCCATTAGTGGGACATCAGTAATAACATCAGTAATAGGAGGAGAGGCCAAATTCGAACCACTACTGGCACCAGGGGGTGTAGTAATTATCACTGGCGGATTTTCCCGACCCAGTGATTTCCTTCTATCATTATTAATCTTACTCACCATTTTGACTAAATAATTGTCCATAGTTGATTTGTTCTTAGACATTTAACTAAATATTAACCCCAAAAACGTTAGTACCATTAGAATCACGGCTAGTTGGGAATAGGCACACGAAAACAATAACTATAACCTTGCAAAGTACTTCCTTGAAACAAAGAGTATTTAAAAATGGAATAAACAGTCATAAAAATATGTCCAGATGCTTACTTTTCAGGTGGAGCAACAATTAGGGGGGTGGCCCTGCCCTGCCTTGGTCTGCCCGGACTGCACAGACTGCCCCGCCCTTGTCCCGGGCTTCTCCCGCGCGCGTCCCGCGGGGACAGGAGGCGTTCCGGTGATTTTAGGTGCCTCCGGGCGCAGCCTGCGATGTCCCAGGTGCGCCTCTGCCACTGGGGCACCTGGGAAATGAAGTCCTCAGAGCTGGGGTTGCCTGCCCGGCCGTTCCCCTCACGGTGCTTGGTGGGCTGTAGGATGG
Source organism: Lissotriton vulgaris (assembly GCF_964263255.1). Lineage (NCBI taxonomy): Eukaryota > Metazoa > Chordata > Amphibia > Caudata > Salamandridae > Lissotriton > Lissotriton vulgaris. The sequence goes on from NC_141687.1 coordinate 1,216,431,113, forward strand.
CGGTAAGGAGGTGTGGGGATGAGCAGCTAACCTTCACGTACTGCCAAGCAAGTCATGTCCCCCTCGGAGCTATCGGAGCTCCGGTGTTTGTAGGCGCCTCCGGGCGCAGCCTGCGATGTCCCAGGTGCGCCTCTGCCACCGGGGCACCTGGGAAATGAAGTCCTCAGAGCTGGGGTTGCCTGCCCCGCCGTTCCCCTCACGGCGCTCGGTGGGCTGTAGGATGGCGGTAAGGAGGTGTGGGCCTGAGCAGCTAACCTTCACGTACTGCCAAGCAAGTTATGTCCCCCTCGGAGCTATCGCCGCTCCCGTGTTTGTAGGCGCCTCCGGGCACAGCCTGCGACGTCCCAGGTGCGCCTCTGCCACCGGGGCACCTGGGAAATGAAGTCCTCAGAGCTGGGGTTGCCTGCCCGGCCGTTCCCCTCACGGCGCTCGGTGGGCTGTAGGATGGCAGTAAGGAGGTGTGGGGCTGAGCAGCTAACCTTCACGTACTGCCAAGCAAGTTATGTCCCCCTCGGAGCTATCGGCGCCCCTGTGTTTGTAGGCGCCTCCGGGCGCAGCCTGCGACGTCCCAGGTGCACCTCTGCCACCGGGGCACCTGGGAAATGAAGTCCTCAGAGCTGGGGTTGCCTGCCCGGCCATTCCCCTCACGGCGCTCAGTGGGCTGTAGGATGGCGGTAAGGAGGTGTGGAGCAGAGCAGCTAACCTTCACATACTGCCAAGCAAGTTATGTCCCCTGTTCTATTGCTAAGTGCCCCAATGTAACTGAGCCATGGGATTTTTTTGCTGCTCAAAATTGGCAGAACCTCCCTAAATTCATCTCTGTAGGGAGATAGTTCTGGGACTACCCAAAGCATTCTCCAGCACATGAGAGGCCTTAGAGCAACTTCCTCCTCAATAGGTAATAACCCTAGATCCATGCGGAGGGATACTAGGGGTGTACTAGGCTGAAGTCCCACCAAATTCCTCATGAATGCGTGCTCTACATTCATGAGGTTGGCGGGCCTACAGTACCCCCACAGTTCAGCCCCATATAGGGCAGCCGCCCTAGCTTGTACTTTATAGATTTCAATGATAGGGGCAGCTGGCTTGAACTTGGACAGTCTGTACATTTTCATTATCCCTCCCCGCTGTTTGGCTTAACTTTAGGGATGCCCTTGCTAATTGGGTATCCCACTCCAACTGTTTCGATAAGGTGATACCCAAATACTCGAAAGTCTTCACTCTCTCCAAGGGAGTGCCATCTAATGAAGGATTCGAGCGATTAGATCTGGGAGGGTTGAAGCTCATAAATTTGGTTTTAGATAAATTGATCTCCAAACCTCTCGATATACTAAAATCCGCAAAGCCATCCATAGTCTGTTGGATGCCGGTTGATGTTTTGGACAACAACAAAGTGTCATCCGCGACCATCAACCTGGGCACCTTCCCCGAGACTAACCTTGGAGCATCATTATCTTTAACTCCAAGTAGGTGGTCTATAAGCCCATTGATGTAAAGACAAAATAGAATAGGGGCCAAGACACACCCCTGGCGAATCCCCTGTTTCACCGGGAAACGTGCTGACAGTTCTCCATACTTCCCGCACCTAACTTGTGCGTAGGTCTCCCTGTGCAACCTCACCAACACATCCATAAGGTATGATAAGATTCCAAGATCGTATAGTACCTTCCACAGCTTTCCTCTAGGGACTAGATCAAAAGCAGACTTCAGGTCAACGAAGATGAGGTAGAGGCTGCCACCCTCTACACTCACCGTCTTCCTGTATAAGACCTGAAGTCTGAATATCTGATCAATAGTTGATATACTTGTCCTGAAGACAGCCTGGAAGGGACTCAGAATCTCTTTTTTTTCCTCAATCCAGCCCAGAACTCTATCTAGAATAACCCGTCCCATAAGTTTTTGAGTAGTATCTATTAGGCTAATAGGCCTACAGTTGAACGGTAAGAGAGGGCAACCTTTTTTATGTATCGGGACTGTCTCTGCCCCACGCCAAGTATCCGGCGGGTCCATACCCTTTAAAATAGCATTAAATAGGGCACACAAATACGGACCTGGTGCTTTATTAGGTTGTAATTTATCAATGGCGGATTCTACTTCGCTTAAGGTAATCTCCCAGACCCCTTCCAATCGATACTCATGGAAGGGGTTCGACAGCGGAGAAAAAATACCATCATTGCCCAAATCGTCGTACAATGCCCCAAAGTGTGCTTCTCAGACTGCTGGGGCTATGTTAGGTTCTATAGCCGGTCTCCCCTCCCTGCCCTCAGAGCTCACTATTGCCCAAAAAGTTTTCAAATCTTTTTCATGAAGGGCATTCCTAAGATCTTCCCACTTGTCGGCTTGGCAATTTTTCTTTTCTAGATGGATAATCTGCTTATACTTAGTCCTGCACAGCCTAATTCCTAGCCTAACCTTAGCCTTTACTGCAATTAACAGTTCTGATTTGGCTTTACAACAATTAACATTGTACCAAGGGTGGACTGAGACGATTTTCGCTCTTTGACTTTCTACCGGATAAAACACATCCAGCAATTTGGATGTCAACTGTTTGTGGACTTTTAGGGGCCTGTCCACAATCCCCATTTGTGTGTCCATTACACCAGCCTCACCCATTTCTATTAGATGTGGTAGGACCTGTTGGTAGATATTTGCCAATTTAATTGGAGATCCCTGAATATAACACCACTTCACTCTCCGCCTGTTATTCGCTAGAGACAATACATTTTTTGCTGGGATGAGCGCTGGTGCGGAGTTAGACAGACCCAAACGCACCGGTTTAAGAGTCATTACTAGGGCGTTATGATCACTATCTTGTCTCCGATGGAACTGGAAGTCCAAAACTCTATCCCATGTTCTGGTTTCAACCATAAAATAATCCAGGGGCGAATTTTGCCCTTCTCTATTAAAGGTGGGCAGGCCTGGTCTATCCGATTTAGTCCTCCCATTGCATGCCCTAAGAGAAGCTGCCAGGGTAAGCAAATTTATTTGTAAAACCAGCGGCGTCCAAGCTCTGACAGTTGGAATCTGGGGATCAGGTATATGCCAGTACTGATCATTATCAGCAGGGCCATCTAGGATTTGAGTAGTTAGGGGTTCGAACTGACAAATTAAGTCGACCCCTACTATCAGAACAACTGCTGGGTCAAGAGTCAATATAAACTGTCTCAAATGTTCAATGGCTCCGGATTCCTGCCATTCTGTACTGGCCTTGAGTAGACATTAAGTAAGGCAATTTGTATTTATGCGAGCATTGTTCGGAGAACACATTGTACATCCTCAGATTTTGTTGGAATCCGCTCGGCTTTAGCACCCAGGTGAGTACCCACCCAAATACGTAAGCCACCTGAGGGTCTTCCCCTACCCTTCATGGTGGCCAATATATTATAAGGGGCAAAGCCTGTCCTCTGATATTCCTCCCGAGCCCACGTCTCCTGAAATAGACAAGCATCACCGTTTTCTACGAAAGAACCCCAGTCTGGACAAGATAGTTTATTTTTAATGCCAGCCAGATTCCACGAAAGAATTTTTAATATTACCATTAACTTCCAGCACTCGAGTGATCTGGTGTACCATAGTGTGTCTATCATCCTTGACTGGCAGGCCATCAGAATGCAATCCAACCCAATTGTGCTCTGCCACCTCCTTCCCCAATTCTATGTCAGAAACCCCCCTAACTGCTAGAAGAGGTACAACTCTAACTACACCATCCTGTGTTAGTGGTGATGAGGTGCCAAACGGCACACCAAAATCCGACTAACCCCCGCTGTATCTCCCCTGTTCTCATCAGTAGCTTCCTTCGTGGAACTCTCACACCCCTGGGAACTATTGGGGGGAAGGTCTGGTCATAGGCCACAATACCCTCTCCAACTTCTAACAGTCCCAGCTTATTATCAATGGGGGCTAAATGATGGCTACTCTTCAACTGTCAATCTACCTCGTCCAGAACACTGAATCTGTTGCTTACAGGAAATGGATTAGATAGGGGGTATTATTGATATCTTCACCCCAGTTTCCATTGCCTGTCTGGACTTCAAGTCCCCAGCTATCCCAGTTACCGCGAAACTGGCCTCTTCTCTTTGGGTTGGAAATGAGATTATTGAGAGCGGCAGGGTAAAAATAGGTTAGGGGAAGGGACTGTATTTGTGTTGTTGGCCGTACTGAAAATCAATTACATATATGCTCAACAGCCCGCCTATTTCTGAAAACAATCACGATACAGTCACCCTCAATATTTTTCTTTCGTTTTCCCACCAAATTTACTCTGCGCGCAAAATATTTTTTGCTGGATGCCTGTATGGGGAGTGGCCTGTTAGATTCCAACCAGCAGATACATTTATTTTTAAGATCAGTATATGACCCATCTTTTCCTTTGTTCAATACGGGAACCCCTACTAGTACCACAACATACGGTATTGACTCTGGGGGAAGATCTATACACGGCAGTACTATCTTTGGTGCGTCAGTAATCACAGCACTCCTTACAGGAGCACGTGGTCTAGCCGTTCTCTCTGAATCATAACATCAAACCCCCCTCCTCAGACAACATTGCTGGGTTCATATTCTCATTTCGTCCACCCTATCATTTGCCACCCTTCTGCACATTGTTGTAGTGTTTATCAAAGCATTATCACTAGTTAGATGTAAAGGTAAGTTAAGAGGTGGATTGGGAGGGGGCAGTTGAGTTACATTGCTAGGAACATAAGAATTACAAACTACATTTATTGGCCTATCTGGCCTCTCTGGATTCCCTTTTTTTTAAAAAAGTTTTATTGTTTTATTGCAAGGAAATACAGCAATACATAATGAGCAAAAAACCACAATGTATTCTAAAAATACATAACAGATTATAGCAAGAAAAAAAGAAGAAAAAGAAAAAAGAAAGAATAAGTCAAGCAGCAAAATAAATTAAATCCATTCGGCAATTGGTGCCCAACTTTCCTCCCCCATGGCTCTTTTTTTAACCCCCTTTAACTTATATGTAGCAGATTCAATATTGTACATAAATAATAATTTTTCGCGCCACATAAAAAATGTAGGCGGATCCGGGCTAATCCATTCCTTAGTGATGCAAGATCTAACTGCAGCCATACAGAGAAAAAGAAAGTAGGAAATTGGTCTTGGCCTAATAACAGTATGATCTATACCAAGCAATGACAATTCCGCAGTTATCTTAATCTCGCATTTCAGAATAATAGATAAAAAAGTTTCAATATGTTGATACAGCATAGAGAGTTTAGGACACATAAAAAACATGTGTAATTCATCAGCTGCATATAGCCCGCACCGGCTGCAGGTCGTACCTGCCGACGTGCTCCACTTAACAATTTTGCTTGGAGTATAATAAAGATTATGGATACAAATAAAATGGTGGGATTTCATCATCCCTGTTATAAGACAATCTGAAGCCATTTTAATCGACAATAAAATATCAACATCAGGTATGCCTAAACTGTTAGCCCATTTCAGCTGACATTGTCCTAAATCATCCCCATATTCCTGAATTAAGCTTGAATAAATAATTCCTATATGGGTTTTTTTTGCAAAAGCTCTAACAATGGAATTTTGGCTGGAGGAATTAAAGGATGGTTCTGTAGGAAGCTTCGAAGTTGAAGAAATTTAAAAAAGTCATTTCTTCCCACAGAAAAATTGTTCATTAAATCCTGAAATGAAGCAATTTGGTCATTATAAAATAGATCACCCAGATACTTTATTCCTTTCTGCTGCCATCTATACATGGTTAAATCATAAAAAATTTCTGGTAAGAGGTCCTTTGATGTGAAGGGAGTGTAGAAGTTTAGTTTCCTTAATTTTATATGTTTTCGGACTTTTTGCCAGACTCCAAAGGCTGCCTTCAGTATCTTATATTTGGTTTTCTTGTAATAACTGGGCTCTACAATCCTCAAAAAACTGCCCTTAGCTTTCTCCCCCATAATCATTTGATAAATTGATGGAGTCTGGCAGTCCAACACTTCCACTCTATCTCCCATAATTAAGGGGCTTATGTATTGCAATGCGGCAGAAAAATAATAGAAAAGAAAGTAAGGAACATTCCATCCGCCACATTCATTACTAAGTATCATTTTCTTTGTAGCTTTCCTATGACGTGTATAACCACATAGAAACCGGAAAATAGTTCTTTCTAAATTTTTAAAACAAAGCAATTGAAATTCTAATGGTATTGTGCGAAACAGATACAATACTTTTGGTAGAATCAGCATTTTTAAAATGTTAAGTCTGCCATAAAGTGATAAATGTAAGTGGTCTAGGCGCTGCAGTGAAATATTAATTTGAGTTACTATAGGGTTTAAGTTACGTTCTGGTATCTTCTCTATGGGCAAAGAGATCTTAATTCCTAAATATGTGACCTCTGGGGTAGTAGAGATATTTGTAGGTGGATTTTCTCCTGAGCAAAGACTTTGTGTTTTCTCCAAATTAAGTTTGTAACCAGAAAAAACCCAAATTGTTTAGCAATATCATCAATAGCTGGTAGAGCTGTTTGAACATCAGTAGTAGTTATCACTATATCATCTGCATAGACTAAAACTCGATAATTGACATTAGCTAAGTGAATAGGTTTAATATTTTGTTCCAGAAAAAAACGATTAATTAGAGTATCAATATAAAAAGCAAAAAGTAACGGAGAACAGGGGCATCCCTGTCAGGTGCCCCTAGTAATTAAGAAAGGTGAGGATATTTGCCCATTGATTCGAATATACGCTTTAGGGGCAATATACAAAGTTTTTAAAGCTTTTATAATGCCGTGGCCTAGTCCCTTCCTGGACAGGAGTTCCCAAAGATAACCCCAAGCAACCCGGTCAAAAGCTTTCTCAGCATTTAGAAATACAAGTCCAATATTAGACCGAGTTGCTTGAGACCAATCCAAGAACGAAATCACTCGCCGAATATGATCAGCTGTGTCTCTGGCAGGAATAAAGCCGTGTTGGTAAATAGAAACTAAGGGGGAAAAATTATTTGATAATCGTAAAGCTAAAATTTTAGAAAAAATGTTACTGTCGGCATTTATAAGTGATATAGGACGGAAAGATGAGGGTAATAACGGAGGTTTGCCTTTCTTAAGAAACACAGTAATTATGGAATCATGCCATGATTGAGGGGCGCTACCTTGCTAAGCATTCAGACATAGATCCACTAATTCTAATTTTAGAACATTCCTAAACTGTTTAAAGAACTCTAAAGGAATAGCATCGGGCCCGCTGCTTTTCCTGAAGCTAAAGACATTAGAGAAAGTTCAATTTCCTCCCACGTGAATGGTAAATCTAATTTCTCCTTCTCTTCAGTAGATAGAGTAGTATTCGAAGCTGAGTCAACAAACCGAGTAATCTGATCTGAACAGTCTGGCGGATCATCGTCAGCATACAACTTAGAATAAAAGTCACTAAATACTTTAAGAATGTCTTCTAATTTGTTAACAGTCATCCCTGTCTGGTTATTTATTTTATTGATGCTAGCAAATGTCGCTTTTTGTCTAGTCCTCTTAGCCAAGAGTTTACCAGAGTTTTCTCCAACTTCATAAACCTCTGTCCTAAAGGCAGAGACTTGTTGAGCAAACTTTGTGGCAAATCGCTGATGGATCTTGACTTTAAGGGTCGTTAACTTCTTTATAATGCTTTCAGTAGCTAATCCTTGAATACACGCTTGCATAAGCTGAATCTCTAGCGATCTAAGATTTTTAATTTCTGAGTCTTCTTGCATTCTAGCTTCCTTTTGTTTTCTTATTGAGTAGCTCAGTGTTTCTCGCCGGACCCCACATTTAAAAGCATCCCAGACTATTTCTGGAGAAGCAGTGCCTTTATTATTAGAAAAAAATTCAGGAATCCAAGTATTCATATGATCAATATAGGATAAATCATACAATAATTTACGGTCAAATGACCATAATCGAGGGGTGTAAGAAGTACTCAATTCAAACTTAAACGTTATAGGATTATGATCTGAGATAATTTTTGGAAGAACCCCATATTCCACTTGAGCTAGCTCATTATATAAACCCTTAGATATGAAGAAGTAATCTAATCTAAAAAATCTTTGATGTGGGGCAGAAAAAAAAGTATATCCAGACATTCCTCCCCTTTTCTCATGCCCTACATCAAATAGTCTATATTCTTGAATAATCCCTTTGAGTGCTCCAAATACCTTCTTCTTCCTACCCTTGTATGGAGTACTGCTATAAATGTCAAATGTTTCCTCCAAGTGTAGGTTAAAATCTCCACATAGTATAATATTAGATGACCATTGAGCTAATTCCACACTTAAATGATTAAGAGCAGTGGGATCATCAATTATAGATGCATATAGTGAGCATATAGTAATGATCAGTCCTCCAAATTTAAGTTCAGCAATCACCCATCGTCCTGATGAATCTTCTTTGACTTTTTTTGTTTCCCCCAATCCAAATCTCTTTAGAATTGCAACCCCTCTTATTGTAGAGCTCTGACGGGAACACCCTTCAACTTCCAATCCGAGATCTCTTAGCCACCCTCTATTAGACCAGGCAATGTGGGTCTCCTGTACACAGACTATATCCATCTGCATATTTTTTAACATCTGAGCCCTTATACCCCTTTTTCTTTTATCATTTAAGCCACAAACATTGATAGAACATATCGTCAATTTAGCCATTGTATTTTTTTTAAGGTAAATTAGCATGATTAAAGATACATTAACAGAAATTTCCAAAATTCGGCACCTGCCGTAAATGGATCTTAAACACAGAATGAATACATCTTCCAGCTGTATGTCCTTGCACCCCAAAAGAGAGAATTTTTCCCACCCACAACCCCGCCAGCTCCTCCCCCCCACCCCACCCTTTCCCCAGCACACCCCCACCGGAAGCGTAAGGGCTAGCGCCCTCATTGATGGTAAGTGAGTATGGGCTGTTGATTCCGCCCGGGCCAGTCCGACCTGAAAAAATATTATGCCTCTGGCACAGAAGAAAGCAAAGACATAAGAATAAAACACAACTAGAGGGGCCACCCACTTAATCTAGACATAGTTATTATCCTTAGCCTTTGTCCTATAAATCATTATTACATAGTTTCTAGAAATTGTTGTGCTTTGATCTCTGATACAAAAAAAAAGTTCTCCCCTTATGCACAACCTTAAGCTTAGCTGGGTTTAACAGGAAGGTTTGCCCCCCCTTAGATTGTATTGGTGCCATTAACTGTTTGAGTCTCCAGCGTTGTTGCACTGTTGCAAAGCAGAAATCTGGTCGAACAAAAAATTTGTGCCCCAGACCCTTTCTGGTTTTGGATGGCCTAGCCAGGTCATATAAAATCTCACGGAGTAGATAATTCTGCAAACTTATAAGAATAGCTCTTGGATTTTTATTTCCCCCTCCTGATCATGATTTTGGTTAAAGGGAAAGCGATGAGCTCTTATGATTTCTTTATCCCAGTCCCATCCTTTAAGATCCTGAAAGGCATCTGAGAACATCTCTACAACAAACCGTCGAAGGTCCTTTCCTTCTGATTTTTCCGCTACTCCCAAAATACGTAAGTTGTTACGACGAGCACGATTTTCCAAATCAGTTAATTTCCAATCAACATCTTGTCTAGTACTATCCAAGTCTTTGATTGAGGTTTTTTGTAGAGTTACCTCATCTTCTACCGCAGATATGCGCGTTTCAGTCTCCTGTACTCTCAGATTGGTATCCGTACTAGACTTAGCCAATCGACGAACAACATTCTGGAGCTTGCGTACAGCTCCTTGAGTGCGAAGCCCCTCTGCTTTAGTTTCCTCTCTGTGAGTCATAATCATTCGGTACATTGAAGTCTGTAATTTATATATAGATTTCAGTGTAACCTCTTCATCTTCCTCCAGTAACCCTGGAGATTCGGGTCGGTTTCTATATTCATACCAGCTCCATCCCATTGTGGTTGACTTATGGCTCCTGTATTTTCACCTGTTTTGGCCTCTATGACCCTGCGAACAGTGTTTGGGACTCCTTCATTTGTTAAAAAATCTGATCCAAGCATATCTTCTTCTGACACTTGGTTACAATCATCAGCCCAATCTTTTTCAAGGAGATGACCCTCGCTAAGTAGTTCTTCATCAAGGTCTCCTTCCGATGTTATCGATACGTCAGACATTGAAAAAAATTGGCCTCCTGATTCTATAGAATCTGCATCGTGCTGTTCATTCAACCTAGGCGAGACTCTGACTCCCTCTACAGCAAGGCAGAGGTCAGATACTGCATCATCGCTCACTCCCGCTCTTGCTCCGACTCCTTCCTCATCTAAAACCAATGCTGAGATAGCAGGAGATTTGGCTAAATGAATTGCGTCAGGATTTTTAGAAATAGCACCTGGTAGGACCTTGGAGGAGGTCAGCTCATTAGTGCTATTTTTGGTGAGGTTAGTTGTAGTCTTTTTTCTGAATAGTTTAGGTATAATGGGCTCTTTAGTGGTGCCATTTACTTGAGAATTACGACTTTCTGGCTCTGTTACTGTTGCTGTTGTCATTTTTTCTGTAACTCCTGGGGTAGTATTTACAGGGTTAGCTAAATTAGTAGTATTTTGTTTTGTTCCTCTGCCTTTGGGAGCCATGGCTGAGCCTTCAATAGCTACGTCAAGATTAAAAGGTAGCAAGTAGCCTTGTTCAGCCCCTTAAATTTTTTATCAGTCACTTAACACCATAGGCTTTTCAAACTAAACGTACATTTTCAATTATTGTACTAAATCACACATACAGTCTTCTTTCCACTCGTTTTTATTGAGTATTATAGCCCCCACCTGCAGCTTGGAAAGTTGACACACCACAATGTAGCAAACTCGGCAGAAATTGTGCCAGCTCACCGCTTGAATTATCTGCAGCTCCGAGCGTGGTACTTGGCAAGTTCAGGAAACTGCTACACTGTTGCAGCGATAGATTCAGAGAGCTTTTCAGTTCAGCTCCCCGGTCTTGTCCGTGCGGGCCCCTGCCGCCTCTCCAGCAGAGACGCCGTGAATCGCGTCTCCGCACTGCAGCAAGTCCAAACGCCGACTTCAAGGGAAACACAGCTGAGGTGCTGCAGTCCCGCCTCAACCACAGCAAAAGAAAGCAGACGACCGCCGCGGCGACTTCGAGGCAGCAGCTCCAATGCGCGCCGGTCTCCCTCTCCAAAGCACCGAAGCTCAGGAATCTCAGGAATCAGTACAGAGGCCAAATAACCTGCGGCTTATCCCAATTGCAAACGCCGGTTAAACCAGGTCGGGTCGGACAACGGGCGGAAGCATCACAGCTCCTCACATGGCTGCAGTAGCGGCCGCCATCTTGCTTCTCTGGATTCCCAATGCCCCCTTCTTCCTGCACAGTATCCTTAGCATGGTTATATACCATGAGAGATTCAAAATGCTAGAGTCTTTCCTCTATGGAGTGAAGTCTATCATAAAGGGGAAGACATGAATTGGTGAATAGAGTTTCCATTTTGGACCAAAAGCTCATTCCTGCCTGGATTAAATTACCATCACCACTATTTGATGTAGTCGTGCTCACTTGTACGAGTGGCTGGCGTAGTTCAGGACTAGTTAATGTTCCAGTAGTTGTCGAATCTCCAGACTTGGTACATTTTGGAATTTTAGCTTTTTTATTCCTCTGGGGAGCTCCTCCACTCTTTCTCTTAGTTGCTGGCTCTGGTTCGCACTGTTTAGCCGCCACTTTCGAGGTAGAACTGCATAAAGACCTCGTTTGTGCTCTCGAAATTGTAACACTAGCATGCTCTTGATTTTTTGAAAGAACATGCGGGGTAGCTGGTGTAACATCCAAACAGGAAGAAATACTAGACGGCCCTTGAACGTCTTGAAGTTGCTGGCTACCATTTCCTGTATTAACAAGAGAGACAATATCTGAAATTCGAGGCTGCTTCGGTGAGGTTACATGGGCCAGCCTGCCCATAGACGACCGTTTATCAAAAATGGGATCCTGTGATAACCGGCGTTCGGTCAATTTGATTTCATGGGCCAATACAGAAGATGCCCTAATTAAGAATTGATCCAGCGAACCCACTATCGACTCACCAGGTATGGATTCCTGCCTTTTCCCCCTCTACAGGTCGTCATAATTTTGAGGGGGTGCTCAACAGCTGCACCAAAAATAGGGTACAGGTCTACACTGGCTAGCTGTAAATGAATAAAGAGACAATCCTGCAGCCCAGCATACGAGCACTAACCTTCGTATGTGCTCCGTGTCAGAGGTGGCAGAGAAGGGCCCCGTGCTCGAACGGGCTCAAACAGCTCCACTTTTCAGGTGCCTCCTGGCGCTCACTGATGCCGAGAGTTAGTAGCGCCGCAGGGGGAGTGCTGGGACTTCGAGTTGATGGTGGTAGGAAAGCGGAGAACAGGTACAGCAGGAACCCACAGGTAAGCGCTATTGTTGCGGTCTCCAAGACCAATTGGTGGCGTGGCGTGGTTTGTGTTCTCCGTTTTGGCATTGCCCCACACCCAACCACACACACAAACACACCCAACCACAACCACAAACACACAACCACACACACACAACCACACACACAACCACACACACACAACCAAACACACAACCACACACACAACCATACCGAACCACACAAACAAACACACAACCACACACACAACAACCACACACACAACCACACATATAACCACACACATAAACAAACAGAACCACACACACACAACCACAAACAATGACACACACAACCACACACACACATACACATACACAACCACACACACAACCATACACACACACACAACCACACACACAAACAACCACACACACACACACAACCACACACAGCCAAACACACAACCACAAGCACACACACAAACACAACACACACAAACACAATACACACAACCAGACACACAACCAGACACACAACCAGACACACAACCATACACATAACCACACACACAACCACACACACAACCACAAACACAACCACACACAACCACATGCACAACCACACACACAACCACACACGCAAACACAACCACACACACAACCACACATATAACCACACACACACAACCACATACAACCATACCCACACCCACACACACATAACCACAACCACCGAACCACAACCACACACAACCACACACACACACACACAACCACAGACACACACAACCACACATGACCACAAGCACACACAAAACCACACAGACAACCACACACACCCAACCACACACACCCAATCACCCACACCCACAACCACAAACACAACCACACACACACAACTACAACCACACACACAACTACACACACAACCACACCAAACCACACACACAAACACACACAACCACACACACAACCAAAGGCACACAACGACACACAAAACGATACACACACACCCAACCGCACCCAGTCACACACACACACAACCACAGACACAAACACACACACAAGCACACACACACACACACACCACACTCAACCACACACACCACACACAAGCACACACACAAACACCACACACCAGTGCACACTTTCACCAGGCACAGACACCATCAGTCATCACTGCATGCTTTCACCAGGCAGAAACACCACCAGCCCTCAGCGCACGCTTTCACCGGGCACAAACACCACCAGCCCTCAGTACATGCTTCCACCAGGCACACACCACCAGACATCAGTGCACTAATTTACCAGGCACACACACACACCACCAGCCGTCAGTGCACACTTTCACCAGGCACACACACACACACGCCACCAGCCCTCAGTGCAAGCTTTTACCTGGCACACACACGCCATCAGTGCATGCTTTCACCTGGCACACACACCACCAGCCGTCGGTGCCCGCTTTCACCAGGCACACACCACCAGCCGTCAGTGCACACTTCCACCAGGCACACACACCACCAGCCATCAGTGCACGCTTCCACCAGGCACCCACACCACCAGCCATCAGTGCACAATTTCTACAGGTACACACACCACCAGCCATCAGTGCACACATCAATTGTTAACGCATCCACAATTACCTATTGTAGCAATCGCAGTATGGCGCACTTTACTTTTAAACAGATTCATCTAAAGCGCAGCATGTCACCATTGCTACAAAAATAAATACACATTTTTTTGCCCTACAATTTATAGACTTTTGTTGCAATTGGTGTTACAATATTTAGCAATGCCAATAGCTCAAACTTAATTAATGCAAGACCTATTGCATTGCAAATGCTTGTTATCTATTGTCACACCGAGGACAAGTGCCGAGTTATTGTACAGAGGACTGTTTTCTTTTCAGTCAATGACACGCTTTTCTCTTTTCATCACAGAAGAGACTGGAGCGCCCTGTAACAGTACGGTGGCAGTGCTTTTAGCGGAAATGCACGCCTGTGTTAAATAGCTTTAGCCTCATAAATGTCTTTGTTGGATGACAAAGTTAAATTGCAATTTCATGGTTTGGTTGCAAAGTGCCGTGTTTATGAAATTCATGAGCTGTTAAAATGTGTCTGAAAACCTGCACCCAGTGAGCAGCGGAGATGTGTAATCAGCGGGCCGACGGCGCGCGCTCAGCCTGCACTGATTATACCGCACTCCCAGCTGGGACGACTCTCTCCCCAGTCGGGGCCGGGCTCCTGCCCCCTATGCTCTGTTCTCCCTGTGACGTTAAAGAACAAGGGGCCTTATTTATGAAGGCCTTGCGCCGCCGGTGCGTCACTTTTAACATGGGAAAAAGTGACGCATCGGTGGCGCAAGGCTTTCATAAATGAGGTCCAAGGTTTGGAACTTGAAGGACTGAAAAACAGAGAAGAGAGAAAAACAAAAAAAAACACTTGCTCGGTGTGATAGGGGACACACATCCAGTCCTGAACACCTAAGTGCAGGCAGCTAAAGGCATGAAGAAATTAACTAAGCTCAACTTTGCATAACATGGATTACTGTGAAATATTGTAAATCAAATGTTTCATGGCTGATAATTAGCATCAACAGATGTCTATATGTCACCAAGGGAACAATGTTCCAGGCATGTATTTCATTATATAAAACAATCACGATTGGTCATTTAGTCCAAGTGTTTTTTTATGGGAATGACGTCCACAACTACCAGAATGCACTAGGCTGTTAAAAAAAAAAAAAGGACCTGCTAAATTATTTTTTAAGACATGGAGGCCCCTGCCAAACTAACTAATGATGCAGATTATTGGGTCACCAATGAGATAGGATGTGCCAGCCTGGAAGTTTTCCAGAGCTTCCAGTGCCAATGTGTAGAGCTCTGGTGAATTTGTCTTTGTCTTTTTTAAACCTTTGCCTCATCCATATGTTTCCCTGGAGAAGTAGACCTCAAATGCCCACTCTCTATGCTCTCCACTCGGGGAAAGGCCCAGGTCATCTACCAGTGGTCTTTATAAAAGTCTTATCGTAGAATGCAGTTAAACTGACCCCGTTGCTAACATTCTGTGGCTTCTGTGGTGCACTTTATAAATGATCTATATCTTGCTTGTGTCTAGGATGTATTTGATAAATTCCTTCTGCCTGTCCCACTATAATGAGCTGATGGTGAATTTCTCAAGTGTTTGAGTAATCATCATGTTGTGACCAGGGCACAAGTCCTAAAAAAGCATTTACAATGCAATGGTCTCGGCATTATTAAAGGTAGAGCTATTGGCATTGCTCATGACATTTTTTTTTTTTTTAAATAAATGGCATTGTCATTTACATTGCCAATAGCGTAATCGTTAAATAAATGCCATTTCTGCACTCTGCACCATCACAATCAATCAATCAATCAGGAGTTTGTTAAAGCGCGACTACTCACCCGTAAGGGTCTCAAGGCGCTAGGGGTGGTGGGGGTGGGGGGGTGCAGGTTCCATTCCATCAAGGAGGGGGTCTGTCGAAGAGCCAGGTTTTGAGGTTTCTTGCGAAGATGGGGAGCGATGTTGTCTGTCTGAGGTGGAGCAGAAGGGCGTTCCATGCTTTGGCCGCGAGGAAGGAGAAGGAGCGGCCTCCCGATCTGGTCTTTCTGGTGCGGGGGACCACGGCGTAGGAAAGCTGGGCTGATCGTAGGGTCCTTTGGGGTGCGTGGAATTTGAGTCGGCTGTTCAGGTATGCTGGTCCGGTGCCGTGGAGGGCCTTGTGTGCGTGGGTGAGCATCTTAAAGGTGATTCTCGCCTCGACGGGGAGCCAGTGGAGTGTGTGCAGGTGCTGGGAGATGTGGCAGTGTTTTGGCAGGTTGAGGACCAGTCTTGCGGCGGCGTTCTGGATGTTCTGTAGCTTGCGGATGAGGTTTTTGTTTATTCCGGCGTAGAGTGCGTTGCCGTAGTCGAGTCTGCTGGTGACCAGGGCGTGAGTGACTGTCTTTTGGTGTTCGAGGGGGATCCATTTGAAGGTCTTACGAAGGAGGCGGAGGGTGTGGAAGCAGGAGGATGAGACAGAGTTTATCTGGCGGTCCATTTTGAGCTCGGAGTCCAGGATGATTCCCAGGTTGCGTGCGTGGTCTGTGGGGGTTGGCGGGTTTCCGAGGGCGGTGGGCCACCAGGTGTCGCTCCAGGCGTCGGGGTTTGGGCCCATGATGAGTACTTCTGTTTTGTTGGTGTTTAGTTGAAGGCAGCTGTTTTTCATCCATTTGGCAACGGCTTCCATGCCTTCTCGAAAGTTGCGTCTGGCGGTGTTGGGCTCGTTGGATAGGGAGAGGATGAGCTGGGTGTCGTCTGCATATGACACGATGTTGAGTCCGTAGGTTCTGACGATGGGGGCAAGTGGAGCCATGTAGACGTTGAAGAGCGTCGGGATGAGGGAGGAGCCCTGGGGGACTCCGCAGGTGATCGGTGTGGGGTCCGAGAGGAAAGGGGGGAGTCTGACCCGCTCCGTCCTGCCGGAGAGGAAGGAGCAGATCCAGTCGAGCGTCTTGTCCTGGATTCCTACATCGTAGAGTCGGCGTATTAGGGTGCAGTGGGAGACTGTGTCGAACGCCGCTGATAGGTCGAGGAGGATGAGGGCTACTGTTTCTCCTTTGTCCAGTAAGGTGCGGATGTCGTCTGTTGCGGGGAGGAGGGCGGTTTCCGTACTGTGGTTTTTTCTGAAGCCGGATTGAGAGGAGTCGAGGATGTTGTGTTCTTCAGTGAATGTGGCGAGTTGGCGGTTGATGGCTTTCTCGATTACTTTCGCTGGGAACGGGAGCAGGGAGATGGGTCTGTAGTTTTTGAGGTCGGTGGGGTCCGCTGAGGGTTTCTTTAGGAGGGGGTTGGCCTCGGCGTGTTTCCAATCGTCGGGGAACGAGGCGGTCGCCAGGGAGCGGTTGATGGTTTGGCGGAGCATGGGTGCGATGGTGCTGGCGGCTCTGTAAGCAAATTTGGTCAAAGTAGAACAGATTATAAATGAAATGGATAATCCGGGCCAGGGATCCTCGTTGCATTCTGGGGTCTGTACTCCATTTTCTCCTATTTTAAGACCAGGACTACAAGACCCAGAATGCAAGGGAAACCCATGGACTGAAGAGGTCTCAAGGGGGGGCCCGGGGGCCTGAGACCCGTGGTAAATCACTGTTTAAAAACAGAAGTGAAGGCCTCCCTGCTGCAGTGGGTTTAAAATACCCCTTCCGGATATGGCCCTCCCCGGGCCCCCTCCCTGCCTGACTTCAGTGTCCCCGGGGAGGGGCCCTCGGACATCCGGGTCTGACCAAGATCTATAGCATGGAAGTGACGTGGCCACTGACCTCTCGCCGGCGCCTGATCTGTAATCCTCATGTGTTCTCCTTTTTTATGCACTAAACTCATCTCACCCAAGATTTCAAAACCAGAAGCGCCCCCCCCCCCAGCTCATTTTATCTGGGGCCTGGAGGCTGGAAAGGTGGGCGTAGCGCCTGCTGCAGTGTGTCAGAGGCGCTTGGTCACAGGCCCCACCAGTGATGAGGCAGCTCAGCGGGTCAAAGCTCCTGTGGCAGACATCGGAGTCTGCTGCCTCGGTGGGTGTAGCCCCTGCTGCCGATCTGTGTGTCAGAGCCGCTTGGTCACAGGCACCACCAGTGATGAGGCAGCTCAGCGGGTCAAAGCTCCTGCGGCAGAAATCGGAGTCTGCTGCCTCAGTGGGTGTAGCGCCTGCTGCTGATCCGTGTGTAAGAGGCGCTTGGTCTCGGTGGGTCTAGTTTGCAGAGGCGTGACTCACCTCTGCAGATCGGAATAGGACAGCTCACTCGGCTCCTGCACCTGCAGCACCGACCTGTGTTTGTACAGTTCCCAGTAAGCTGACTCGGTTGGTTAAAGCACCTACGGCAGAGGGGGCTGATTGGGTATCACACATGCGCAATAGCGTGCCGAAGTAGTCGGTAAGTAACCTAGCTGGGTCAGTTCGTGCTCTTCCTGCAGAGGACTCCATGCACAGGCTCCAGTCCGTTGTGTTAACGCGCCTGCTGCTCTGATCGCTCTCTCTCTGCATCTGGTTGAAGTCTGCAGGTACCTTGAGTGCGAGTGAGTGAGATAGCTCAGCGGTTCATGCCCCTGCTGCTGAGATCTCTCTGTACCATGCAGAGCACTGTCTGCACGTCCTCGAAGGCCAGCGTGGTGGGTTCAAGTGCCTCCTGCAGGGCTGATCCGTGCCTCGCACGTTCTGGTAACATAGTCCATGGTGTTACCGCGCCCCCGCTGCGGCCTCTCTCTTCCTCTGTGCATAGAACCCACTGGTTTGGGGAGTAGTAAGATAGCTCCAAGGACTGTGGGCCTGCTGCAGAGATATTCATACATCCCTCAGCAGGGTGAGCTCCAAACAGTTATAAAGATGTTGAGTGGGTTAATGCGCCTGCCGCCTCCAAGGACAGTGTGTCCGACCCACCCAGTGCAAGCCCCCAGGGGTGGAGGGGGTGAGCGAGAGCAGGACGGAGGAGGGCTGCGGGCAGAAGTCAATGCAGGAAGGATTTGTATTCGCACTGCGCATTGTGAAGCGTATCTCTGACAGAATGGGGCGTCTTCTTACGGTTTCACAATGCCTACTCAGCTGCAGGTGTCGTGTTCGGATTGGTTTAGTGTTGTCATGGAGCAGCAGCTTGTTTTTATGAAGCGTGAAGGGCTGCTGTGGAAACGTGAGGCCCAATTATAGGGTTAATCCAAGCTGGTTTGAATGTAAAGTTTTACTTTGGAGGTTGTGATCAAGGTGTGTCCATTATGGTTGGTGCGGCGTGAGCTAAGGAATACCCAACTTTATAGAATATCTTAGGTATGCGAGATCAGTGTTCAAGGAATCCAAATGAGGCAAGAATCCACCTTTGGGGTGAGCGGAACGAAGGAGAGCGGCGGGCAGAGGGAAGGGGGGCAAGGCGAGACGAAGGAGAGCTGCGGGCGGAGGGAACGGGGGCAAGAGCAGGACGAAGGAGAGCTGCGGGAGGAGGGAAGGGGGGCGAGAGCAGGATGGAGGAGGGCTGCAGGAGGAGGGAGGGTAGGGGGGGCGAGAGCGGGATGGAGGAGGGCTGCGGGAGGAGGGAAGGGGGGGCGAGAGCGGGACGGAGGAGGGCTGCGGGCAGAGGGAAGGGGGGGATGAACAATGAACAAATCTGCTTTCTTGAAAATTGAAAAACCACAATGCAATGGGCTCTTATATCCACTAACTGCGCGCAGTGGAAACGCTTCTGTTTGTGAAACTATCAGGTGGAGAGAGAGAAAGGTATAACTACATACCACATATATATACCTCGGGGGACCAGGTACCCTGACGCAAGCGAGAGACACCTCAGTTGTAACAACAATAGTAATCATTTGTTATGACTGAAACTGCAGGTGCAGTTAGCCCGGGAGCCACTACACCTTCTGCACGAAAGACAGGCACGCCCTGCTTTGCTTCCTTCAACGGCTTGCTGTTGCTGCATGTCTAAAATTAAAAAAAACAGACCGCTTAGGCCACTTAGGTAGACCGTGGCTACGGAATTCCATCTTCTGTTCCCCCGCTACAGGCTGTCGCACCCCACCTCTGGCTCGTGCCTGCAGCTCCCGGGAGCCCCCCTCGCCCCAGAGGAGGCGCGCGTCGGCTGAGGCCTTCAGTGCACTTTGCACACATAGCCTGTGCAGCGGCGGCCAGCTCCGGCTAACAGCAGCACAGCTGGGCGGCGGGCGACCCCCTCCACAGCAGCAGTGAAGAGCCGGGCCTGGCCACGAGATCAAGAGGAAGAACTGGGGAAGCGAGGAACCTGCCGGAGCCTCCCTGTGCTGTGACACCCACCTGAGATGAGTGCTGGGTGCAGTGGAGCAGGGGTTGATGCTGGTGGAGCTGGGCTGCACTGCGGAGGTTGCTGGGCATTGCAGGGACTGCTGGCTGGTGAAACGTGTGCCTTGTGCATGTCTGTCGCGTCAGGCTGTCGGGGAGCAATGGCGGCCGCAAAGCTCCGCAAATTTCCGATTCAGGGACGTGTTTGGCCATCCCCAAAAGTAGCGGTGCTTAAAAGTGGAAAGAACAGAACCAACACGCCCCCAAATCCGAAAGAGACGGAGCTTCTTTCAAGTGATGCCTCTCTCCTCCAATGGCTGGCCTCCGTTCAGGAAGCCAGCCAATGGAGGAGAGACGAGGAGAGAGGCGGGTTTAAGCACCCTACTGAAAGACATTAAATCTCCGACTTCCGGCTGCCAAGCCAGCCTTTGGTCTTCGACCTAAAAAAGAAGTGGGGGGACTAACCAGGTTAGGCAGAATGCAAGAGAAATCATGACGCGTGCCATCACAGTGCATGCTGTCACGACAAGTGACATTGCACCTGACATCACAGAAAGTGATCTCACTGGAAGTGACATCTCAA
The DNA here is from genome assembly GCF_964263255.1 of Lissotriton vulgaris. Taxonomy (NCBI): domain Eukaryota; kingdom Metazoa; phylum Chordata; class Amphibia; order Caudata; family Salamandridae; genus Lissotriton; species Lissotriton vulgaris. The sequence continues at coordinate 1,216,451,814 of NC_141687.1, forward strand.
GAAGCGACATCATATGTTAAGACCTCACACACATGTTTATCAGGTATATTATGAGTAAATTTAAGCACATTATGAGATTTAACAAATGAGATTTGGCATTAGGGTTATGCCAAAAAAGTGGTGCAATCCGGACGCAAAATCTGGGCCTCAACTAATACATTTAAGAAGAAATTGGCAACAAGAAGAAGCATGGTAGTAGATCTGTTATGCTTAATTCGTTGCAAAGTTTACATTTTAAAATATTTGCTGTGAAAGTGCCCAGTAAATCTCAGGTTATGGTAATAATGGTGAGATAACTCTGGTGATTAATGCACTTGCTGTAGAAATCTGGGTTTTGTAAAGTCTCAGATTTGAATCAAAGTAGTAGAAAAGGTAAATGTTTCTCCTCCAAAGCGCATCATCTAACACAGATTTCAGATTTTTATTTTATGTAGATGGTAAAGTGGTTTACTGCTTTTAACACAGGAATCATTTTGTTACTAGCAGTTCATAAATTGTATTGCTTCTAAAAGACCACAGTGAGGAATAAAGGATATGTGACTCCTACACCTTGTAACCCTCCCTGTCTCGTGTAACTCACCTTCTACATTGATTTAAACATGTACAGGAATTATTGTCAATGTATAATGTGTACTTTACGTAAAGTGCTCTGATACCCTGCATTGGGTTGCATAGAGCTATAAAAGAAATAAAATAGTGCTATTGAAATTGTTATTTGGGTATATTCTGGGACAGACAAACACACCTGACATTCTTGCAGTGCATGCATCTCTTATATATACGGACTGAACAAAGACAAAAGCATGCCTCTCTTAAGTACCTGTGAAGAGATAACAAGCTGTGGGCCTTTGTTTCCCCTCCTTGGCATTTACATTTAAGTGTGAGGTTGCAGGCCTCCTCCAGTCAGGCTATTCAAACAAAAGAAGGCCTGATGGCCCCTTAAATTCAGCCCAGCTTGAGGTGAAAAAAGCTCTCTGGCTGCCTGCACGTTGCTGCCGTGAATCGAAAGCAGACAACATCAGGCGCTGCTGGACGTGTCCCGGTTTCTGAAATTTACACCGGGACAAGTTCAGCATATTTCTGTGGGGCCCAACCTCTTGGCAGGGGCGGCAGCATCCATCCTGTGAAAAGAGTAGGTGGATGCCATATATACCTGCGTGTACCCTCGACTTGTGCCCTGGTTGTGACCCTTTGCCAATGACCCAGCAGGGTGGAAGTGAAGCTTTCCTTGGATATATTAACCCCGGCCTGATTCCCAGGTAATACAATGAATAAAATGTCTAAGGTATTTTGTCATCAGTCTGTCCCCCAGTGTGAGCAGTTCATAAAGTTCTTGGAGTCCACACACTCACTGTGTGAAATATTCAAGGTGGCTAGGAGTGAAGGGTATAAACAAGGAGTGAAGAGGGCACAAGTATGGAGAGAGGGGGAAAGGATAGAGCATGTGGAAATGGAAGATAGACTGATCCAACAATCGCATACCCTTTGGGTGGTAATTTGCATAACCAGAGAAATTGAACTGTACAGTGGACTAAAATTAAGTACACTATGTAGAGAGTTCAAGATATTCCTAGAGGAAGATAGAGGCAGCAAGAAGATAATAGTAGCTCTCTTTTTGTGGTAGTGTGGACGAGCAGTTAGGCCTATCATAGGACAGTGCTAAGCATTTGTTGTACTCATACAGGCAATAAATGAGACACACACTTAAGAATAAACCCAAGACCAATTTTGTATAAAAATAATAAGTTTCTTCATATAAGTTTTAAGAAGCAGTACTTCAAATCGGATATATACTTTGTACAGTTTTGAAATTCTTCTAAAAATACTTTGTAGACTGTGGTATTCGGAATAAAAGGCATTGCAGATCAAAGTATGCAGTACTTTCTGTATCTAGGTCAGTCGATACCGTCAAATATTTACCATCGCAGTCAGTGGAAGAAACCCAGGATGAGTATAGCTTTGATGGAGTTCAGTAGACTACCAACAAAGTTGTAGTCTCCGGCAGCAGGTCACTGTAGTTCTATGGAAGCACTGCCAAAACCAGGTGTCATGGTCGCACTTGCTGGGATGGAGGTGCAGTCTTGGTTGGTGGAGTACCACAGACACAGTTACCCTATCAGTTGCTGGAAGGAGGACCCTGCAGAGGAGTTTCGGAGGGCCATGCTACCAGGGACGGCCGGTTGTCTTCTTCACCAGCTGGATGAAGGTCTTTGAAGGCCCAGGACTCAGGCACAGCAGGAGTCGAGATGCACCTGGAGCAGGAGTACCAGAAGCCATGGGTGCTCGATGTTAGAGTGATCAAGCCACAGATGGGTTGCAGGGCAGATCATCATGTACGAGAGGCGGTAGTGCAAATAATATGGCTTCCACCGTCGGGGCCACCAGAAGGAGGGTATGAGCTCTCAGGAGCGGGCTGTTTCCAGTGTTTGTCACTGTGCTGAGAGGATCCCTTGAGGTGATGGAGGTGTGCTGCAAAGTTTTATTTACAGTGGAGAGTCACGTCGGCACAAGTGCTGGTCCTCAACCACCGTGGTTCTTTACTAGAGGACTAGAGCCTCTGGCCCAAAAGGAGGGTCTTGGCAATTTGCAGATGGCTGGAGGGCTCTGGGGTTTCTTGGAGGCCTCACAGGTGTCGGGAAGGACAGTAGGTTGGAAAGGCCTAGTCTTTAGTAGCCACGGGGGTTGTGCCAGTTTCTTCTGCATCAGATCTCAATTCTTGAACCCCGGCGGTCTTCTTCCGCCGTCTTAATTTTGTCTGTCGAACCTGAAGTCAGGGACATTTTTAGAGGGGGCTAGGATGTAGCCAATGGACTGCCTACCTGTAGGGTGCCTACACCCTCTATATGCTCACCCCACATGGGGTGGGCATACCCTGACTTCTAATTGGTTACTATCCCCATACTCGACATGGCAGATAATGAAAAGGGGAGTCTACCTCGCTTGCTCCACCTGAGGAGTTAACTAAAGACAAGTGATGCCAACGGTATTGTGCTTAAAGAATGGTTATTTGCAGGGACAGATACTACTAATTATCTATCTCAAAACATTATGAATTGTGCAGAATCAATCTATCATAATATTATAACATTCATCTAGTGGCTATTAACACCAACTGAAAAGAAGAGAATACAAAACAGTAGTTATGATTTGTAACTTTCTTTTAAAAGTCCTTTTTCATTTTTTTCATCATATGTACAAATCAATTAGTCACACAATATTTAATCTTGTGTAAAAACAATCTTCAAAATCCAAGAAACAAAATTTCTTCTTGTTAACCCTTAATCCATGGGTTATGTATGAAGCCCAATTATTTATATACAAGGAAAATACTAGGCAATGTCTTTCGTGGCCTTAATTCCTTTTCGAACACCAAAATATCAAGGAGCATAGGAAGCAATAATCAATGTCTTTATGGCTTCTAATCAAAAATACTCCTAGGGATTGTATCCAAGAAATTTCAAAATCAAAGGGGTTTCGAAATTGGTGATAACTGTCGACGCGTTTCGGCCTGTCAAGCAGTTTCAGGCCTCATCAGGACAATTAGCAACAAAAATCATAGTAATTTATCACAGCATAGTTTCACAAATGTCATAGCCCAATTCCAGCTATGGTGTCCAGGAGCTATAGTCTTGGTACAGAAAGTAAATTGCTCCAGGCAAACAGTGAGTCGGAATTCCTTTGTTAAGCACAGCCTGTGCTTGTCTGTATATCCTATGTCTCCCCACACTGGTAATCCAAAAACCTTGCTCCAAGTTCCTATTATTCTTCAAGGTCTCGTTGAGTTCGCCGGAGCATTACGACGAAAACACGTATTCCAAAAACGCCCGAGTCTTCTACCACCTGAGGAGTGGCATAGGGTGTAGCTAGACCCACCTCCTACTTTTCCTAATTTTCCTGCCAGTCCTCCCTCCTAAAGTGGGGCAGGACTGTGGGGGTTGCCATCTGCTTCTAACAGCATAGGGCTGTGGCTGAGTTAAAAGGTGGCATGGTCTTTGCTCGCACTTCTGCTGAGGCAGATCGTTTACGGGGTGACATCTTCGCTAACAGCAGACATTGTCTCTGGATCCAGAGAGCTCCGGCTCTCTACCCAAAGGTCCAGAAACATGCCTGGTGATGGCAGGCTGACTAAAACTAGACAGGGATAACACCAGTGATCAGTAGGTTTCAGATGACCCTCTAGCGGGGTCTCCAGTGAAAATCATTTACTAAATCAATAACTGTCATCAGCAAGGATTTAGTAAGATAAGATATTTGGTACAAAACATCTTAGAAATCAGTGGAGCCATCATGGAGCTAGGAAACTCGAGCTGACAAGTATCCAGGCCATTTGCTCTTGATGGCTTCGCTGTTCACTTACAACACCCAGAACGGACTGGACATTGTAAGGGCATATCTGCTCATGCTAATATGCTCTCAAATAGGATATAGTGCACCCTGCGTTAGGGCAGAAGGCCTGCAGAAGGGGTGACTTACCTATATTGTATGGAGTGCGGGTGGCATGGTATATAGGGCTGTGTGCCATGTCGTCTCTTTGGTGTGTCCTGCACCTGGACACTCAGCCTGCAATATCAGCACTGCCGGGTCCCGGTGATGGGGGCCTTCTTCTGTCCCAATGCCCTGGTTGCCAGGGTTACCATTTACTGAGGCTTATGTGGGTAACAGGAGCTGTGCCGATCATGGTACAGTTTGTGGGAAAGGAGATCTCGCACTGGGAACCTGGTTAGCAGGGGCACAGTGCACTTACAGTTCGAAATTACATCATGCAAAAAGTGTGTGGGGGGGGGTATCCATGTCAAAAGAAGCACTTTCCTACGGTGTCAAAGATCAGGGATCTTTGGGTGAGCAGATGAGCAGATACAGCACTGGAACTGGTAGCTTGGGGTTCAGATGACTGTAAATGTCACAACTATCCCATGGAAGACAGTTCCTTATATTGAAGAGAGAAGATGGGATTACATGGAGTAATTGAGTCAGACTTTCATTTCCGACTCGGACACAAATTGCATAGATGTCAGTTAGGGGGTCGAAGAATATTTGACATCCTCTTTTGATGGCATGGTGGTTATAGACCGCAATGAAAAAATGGAAAGGTGGAGCTGTCAGTAAGAGAAGAAGTGGTTGGGGCCTTGGGACTCTCATCTGGTGACCTGCTGGTTGGTTGGTGCACGTATATGTGCCATTTTATTATGAAGCTCTAAACATCTTGCCATCTGTAGAACTTTCATTTAAAAAACCAAAATGAATATGTAAATAAACTGTGACATTAGACTTTTGCCTATGTTGCAGCTAGAAACACGAGGTCCTCCTCCCAGAATACAATATCCATTTTAGCCATACTCCCATGCAAATACAGCAGACTTGTGGCCAGATGTCTGACCCTCCGTGTTTGTGACTCACAAGTTGCATTTTTTTGGGACTTGAAATTTGCGAGTCACAAACACTGATGTACAACGGTGTCTGAGACTATGTTTGCAATTCCCGAACGGGTCACAAAGGGCTTGCCTCAGTAATATTCATGAGGCAGGTCGCATTTGGTGACTTATAGGGAATGTTCGGCATGCAAAGGAATGGTGGCCTGCTGGGTCAGGAGACCACCATGTCTGTTGCTGCTTTTTCAAAAAAGCATTTCTTTAAAAATGCAGCCTGTCTTGGATGCATTTAAAAAATAAAAATGAAATGTTTCAGTCTCATTTAAAAGAGCAGGTAATGGTCTGTGGGACCACTGCCTGCTCTTAAACATTTTCCCTGCCAATCACAGCATTCCAGTTTGTGACTGGCTTACCACCAATTTAAAATTTGGTGGTAAATGTGATTGTTTTGTAACCGCATTTGCAGTTTGCAAAACAATTTTACGTCCCCATGCGACTTGTTATTAAGGAAGAAACGCCCTTCCTAACAGCTACTCGCAAAACCTATTTTGCGAGTCGGTAACAGGTTACTGACTTGCAAAATAGGTTTGGTACATTCTACAACCCCTTTTAGCGGTCTCAAATGGGTTGATTTCCCGTTTGCGACCACTAAAGACGGTTGTCCATCTGGCCCTTGGTGACTTGTCCCTGGGTATCCAAGGATCTACTTTCGGGAATTAGAAAGTTGAGCTATGGGGACAGAGGTGGTCACAGTCTTTATATAAGCAGCGACCAGTTGTGGCTGGTATTAACGTGCGTCCGGGGCGGTGCACTCCCAGTTTCGGAGCAGAGAAAGGAGAAATTAAATCATGGCTTGTTCATTGCTCCACGCGACCACTTCTACCGTAAGAAAGCAACATGTTGTCATTTTTTAATATTGTTGTTTTCCTTTATGAGGTCGGACCCTTGGACGAGAATCCCCTCCTAAGCATGTGCTGAAACTCGAGGCACAAGCGAGGAGAGTGGTTCAGCCACTCCTATCAGGCTGATGTCAAGCAGCAGTGAATAGGCTGCAGATGGGGCGCTTCTGACGTGACCCTGGGCATGGTAAGCAGAGCCTCATTGACTTTAAGGCAAAGGGGTGGGGCTGGCCGAAAGCAACACGGTGCAGTGGTGGGTGGCAACGATTGCACTGTTAGGCAGCTTTTTCATTGTGTAATGGCAGGTGCTGGGGGCGTGGTTATTGACTTCAGTTCTTCTTCCAGGATTTATCGTGTTAACTATGGCGTGCAACGTAATGGACTGACACCATCAAGCTCCTAAAGTCGATCTTAAGTGATCTACAGGGCTACAGGCATCAGTTGCAATTGAGAAAAGAAAGGCAGCCACAGAGCGCACAGCACGATAGAAAGCAACTTAAGGTAAGTTATTTAATCATAGGTCTGCAGGTCCTGCGTAATGCTTTTTCCCTTATAAATGTCCTCTGTAGTTCAGATTTGAACAGATATATTTCAAGCATTGAATACAGCGCCTAAAGACAGTTTTATCTGTAGTGTGAGCTCTCTAAATAATACCATTACATCATGGGGGTCAGTAACTTACCGGCATAGTCCAGGAGGCCATGAGGGCAACGGCCAGCGACTACATTTCCCGGCTGCCCCGGGGACTACAGGCGCACTCGTGATGCTCCCGCAGTGCCCAGAGGCGCTAGAAGAACGTGGAACGCCTCGCGGGACGGGCACGGGCGGGCGCCGGGCTAAGCCCGGGCACAGGGCGGGCCATCTATGGCCGTTAGGGGCCAGAGGAGGCCAGGCCGGGCCATCTCTCTAAGTTCTGCAAATGGGTAAGCGCAAACAAGTGTGTAATGGGGGGCAGGGGGGTCAAAAGGCAAAAGTACCAAAAGTACCAAGGAAGTCGGATTCTATTATTTCATATCTGACCTCAGCGGTGGGTGTCATAAGTAAAGAGATCGCTAATGCAGAGAAGGAGCTGGGATTGAGCCCCCTCTTAACTGCGGCTGAAGGGGCTGTGATGATTGATATGCCTACCCCTGGGGCACACTTGGAAATATTGGCAGTGTTAACTAACTCCACGAATGCTATTGAGGCACGGAATACTATAGTGGAGATGGCTGGTGATGGAACACTGGATGTCCAGTCTCTCCCAGAAGATTGCCCGGGAGCAATTGTACAACAAAATGTAGGAAAACGAAGCACTAAGAAATGTTCAAGGAAGACAAAACGTGCAACTGACTCGCTCAGTATTAGTGACTCTGTTTTATTAAAAAAACTGAGTGATATGGTAGAGGATATGTTTAGTTCACGATTAGAGCCTGTTTTGGTTGGTATCGCTAAAGACATTGTGGATACTCTTAATACATGTGTTGCAGGTCTTTTAAAGAGATGTGACCTTATTGATTCCTTTGTTAAAGATTATAGAGGGCAGCACGGTTCAGTTATACAAGCCCAGCAAGCGCATACAGCTAATGCAGTACGCAAGGAGAGTTATTCCCTCAATGTCAGGCCAACCTTAACTCAGGATCAAGCTACCCCGACACCAAATAAAAATGGCTGAACGTGTTTCCTAAACAATATGACTCTGGTAATCTTTCCTCTTGCGTTGTCCATGTAGTCCCTGTAGTTGGTAATAAAGCAGAGCAAAAGAAACTCGCAAGGCGTCCTAACCCTGATAAGAAGTCATTAAAGCCCTGTGAGATTAAGCTCATCTCCCTCCTGAAGCAGCACCTTTGGTGGTCGTACTTACAGGAGTACCCTCACTCGAAGAAAACTGCATAGAGTCTACACAGGATCTTTTAAGACAGTCTAGAAATTGGTGCAGGCAGTTTTCTAGTGGGGACATAGATATCTCCTCAAGAATTATTATGGCTAGAAGGGTAGGTTGGGTTGGACATCGCCCTAAGTGCATGGAAGGGGATTGTATTGTTGTAAATTTTAATAAACGTGATGTAGCAGATAGACTGTTCTGGGACGCATCTGACCTAACGAATATTGGAATTAGACCAATGCCTTTGGGCTATTTCTATCCACCCCTACATGTACAGATAAATGCATGTTCTACATTTCCATCTCAGCCAATAGGGAGGAGGAAGCTGACTCCAAGTACTCCCCAACCTTATTTGCTATTTCATTTAAAACCTCTAATTAAGAACAAATCTATGTTGTTAAGGTTTGGGAGATACCCAACCAAAGATGGAACCCCAAAATGGGAAAAAAAGTGGCAATCTAATGTCTGTAGATTATGTGGCAAGAATGAAAAAACCTTACAGCATATAGTAACTTTGTGTCCAAAACTGCTTGCAGAACGAAAGATGATTTTAAAGCCTAATTTTAGGGAATTGGGAGTAAGAACTTGCAGAACTGCATTTATTGTATGTTTAGGAGGTATTACAGCTACTTTAATTCATCAGTTTGTTGAGTCTATCCTTATAGCTGAAACAAAATTATGTCAGGAAGACATCTCTGATATAAAAGTTAACTAAAAGGTGAAAAACATTTTTAGGGACAGCTGGGCTATTTTAAAGCATGTTTTAAGCATATTTTTTTTACTATTGTTCCACCTTATTTTAATGTTTAGTGGAATATATCTTCTTTATGGATAATATCTATTGCTAGCACATGGCACTTTAATTTAATCCTTGGTGTTACCGGACTAACAGTAACAGTATTTGCTTTTGTAAGTACAAGTCGAGGTGCCTGCCCCACTCGCATATGTTACTTTCATACAAAGTTCTCCAAATTTGGCCGGTGGGCAGTGTATTATGCTTATTTTTAATCTAAATTGGTTTTATCATAAATATTTGCTGCTTATGTTGATCAAGATTGCACATTGCACTTTATTCCTTTTGCTGTCAAATTGCCTAATAGAAAACGAATTTACTCCAACTTGAGCCAATTATGTATATGTGTTACTGTCAAACTCATCTCGGATTTAATAATGTGCTGGTTTTGTATTTTATTCTATCGGTCTATTTGTAAGCTGAATTTGTTTCCTGCTGTTTGTAATGATTTTAATTAATCAACAAATAAAATAAACTTACTTACTTCTTCAAAGTACTGCCCAAAGTTCTGTTTCTGTTTCTGTTTCTGATTTTCCCAATTCTGCGCAGGTGATAGAAGCAGGCCGAGGTAACAGCGTTGATTTGGGGCCGCATCGAAAGGTCACTAGAAATGATGACTCATAGGCTCTTCACAGAGTTGACTGGGCAGGGGGGGGAACCAAGGGCTAGGGGCCAAAAATTAGGAGTCCAAGGGTGCGAATGCCCACCGATCAAAACCAACTGTGTCTTGCTGGGGTTGAGCTTCAGCTGGCTGAAGTTCATCCACTCGTAGATGGTGAGCATTGTTGATTGGAAGTTAGAGCAAGAGAGAGGGGAGGAGTCGATGGGAAAGATTAGTTGCAGATCATCTGCGTAGTTAAAGATGGTAACAGAAGAGTGACGAAGAGAGGCAAGAAGGGGCTGCATATATAGATTGAACAAGAGAGGGGACAAGGCAGAACCCTGGGGAACACCACAGGAAAGTGAGATTTGGGGAGCAGAGAAGGTGGACAGTTGTACTGATTGGGAGCGGTGTTGAAGGAAGGACTCAATCCAAGACAGGGCCGGGCCCTGGATGCCCGCATTTCTGACACGGTCGATCAGAATGACATGATCGACCGTGTCAAAAGCGGCCGAGAGATCTAATAACACCAGGGCCTGGGCCAAGTTCTTGTCAGCCCCCTGTCTCAGCACATCCATAACCGCTACCACCACTGCCTCCGTAGAGTGGGCCGGTCTGAAGCCTGCCTGTTGGTCATCAAGAAAATGGGTTTCCTCGATGAAAGCGCTCAGGCAGTGGGTGACGTAAGTCTCCAAGACCTTCCCCAAATAGGGGAGAAGGGAGATAGGTCGGTCATTACCTAAGACCGCAGGGTCAGAACCGTTTTTTTTAAAATGGGTACGACCACTGCTTTTTTGAAAGCATCGGGGACAGAGCCTGTAGCGAGTGAACGGTTCAGCAGATCAAGAGGAGGACCAGGACAGGCCATAAAGGCGTCCCTTAAGATTTGGGGGGGGGCAGCAGTCGTGGGGGGAACCGGAGCCAACAGCCTGTAGTATCGAAAGAAAAATGTCCAGAGAAATAGGAGGAAATTCATGCAGAGAACGAGAATTCGAAGAAGGGAGGACGCTAACCTGGGACAGGGTAGTGGAGGGGATATTATTTTTAATGATAGAGATTTTGTCAATGAAAATAATTCAGTCCCCAAGGGAGAGAGCCATTGAGCATAACCAACTTAGTTGGAATATTGCAGGAGTAAGGTCAAGGAGAGATGACGAGAACTGAGTGGCTTTTTTAAAATTGTATGATATAATAGCCATCCAGGAAACATGGGACATAACAAACAATTTTTTCTTAGACGGGTAAAGTCAATTTGGCATACCCCCAGTCCCAGGGCTGGCTGGTAGGGCAAAGGGAGGCTTAGTTCTCCTTTTCTCACTTAAACTGAATGGTACCTTTAAGCAGCTGGAGTCAGGATCTTGTAATTGTTTAATAGTTGAGTTGTCTGTGTCCAAAACATCAAAAAACTCTATTTATTAATTTTTATAACTCTGGAGAGAGTGATTTTATTAATCAACATTTAGTTTCCCTGGAGGAATTTTTATTGGAATATAGACTTAATCAAAACACTATAATTGATGTCATTTTAATGGGTGATTTTATTATACACCCTTGTAGTTTGGACTGTAACATAGAAGACCAGCAAGGGCCCCCCTATTCTGTGACTCCACACTTTGAACATACGAAACAAGGGTCGGCCTTGGAGAATTTTTTGGCTACTATGAATTTCTTTGAATCAGGGTGGGATGATGGTGGGGCGAGGGCCTCCACATTTAAAGGGAAAAGACATGGGTACCGTTATTGACTATGGGCCCGATGTAGGTAGGCAAATACCGGTCGGAAACGGCCGAAATTCGGTAATTTCGCCGTTACCGGCCGGTATTTGGAAAATGAGATGTAGGGGCATGTTAAATTACAGAATCGGGAATTTTACCGAATCTGTAATTTTTCCGATTCGGTAAAATACTGAATCGGTAAAATTACAGATTCTGTAATTTAACATGTAGGTAGCACTGTAATCAGTGCTACAAGGGTTTAAGAATTTGTTATTTAGAAGTTGGTGGTAAATAATGAAAACCCTTCAAAAAGCAATTTTTTGCTTTAAAAAATGTGCCATGTTGCAGACATACATGCCCTAAGGGCATGTATGTCATACATGCCCCTAAGGGCATGTATTTCAGCAACATGTGCACCCATGTGCACCCATGCACAATTGAGGGGTGCAACAGGGTGTCAAAGTGACACCCTGTCCCCCTTGCAAATTCGGTAATCTTACTGAATCAGTATTTACCGATTTGGTAATTGGCATTGATTCCTATGGGCCTCAAGGCCCATAGGAATCAATGGCAATTACCGAATCGGTATATACCGAATCGGTAATTACCGAATCATTCCGATTAGGTAATTTCAAAAGTGAAATTACCTACATCCCATTTACCTACTCTTAAATACTGAATCAGTATGATTCGGTATTTAGTAGTAGGTAAATTGAGATTACATATATCTGACCCTATATCTTTTTGTCATCTTTTGTTTTATCTAGGGTTTTGTCATATAAGGTTGAAGTGTCTGTTTTTAGTGATCATAACCCTGTGATTTTAGAGGTGGATTCAGGGGCTGCTTTGGGTTTCAAGGAAAGTTTAATTCAGGGAGTTAGTCACCTGATTACAAAAGAGCAGGGGAGGAGGCTTAAATGGTCAAGGGTGGTCCCAGAAATCTTCCTACAGGAACTATTGACCAAGGTTGAAACTGATGTAGCCATATGCTTAGATAATTCCGCACCAAGCCTGAAGATATTTTACGCTTTTGATGCCATATGTAACCAGATAACAAATGATTTGAAGGTCAAAATCAAATCTAGACCTTGTCAAGGTGAAAGATGGTTTGACAGTAGCTGTTCCCGGGCACATTCCTCCCTGCTTTAAGCCCTGAAAGTAAGATCAAGAAACAGGGAACGGATTGCAAGTTTAAGAAAATTGTATAAACAGGCTATCTTACAACGTTAACAACAGATTAAAGACGAAGCCTGGAACAAACTTTTATCAGATGAAGTCCTGCAGGACAGCGAAAAATTTTGGTCAACTGTTAACCATCATTTATTTTCTGGATCAGAGAATACTCTCTGGAATGTAATATTCCAGATGATCAGTGGCTAGCACATTTTAGGGCCATATAGGCCAATCAGGGCCAGGAGACTTCTTTAGTTGGCATACCATCTATGCAGTCAGTCTCCTCTATAGTTTTTGAGGTGTCTTACGTAGAAAGAGCAATTTTAGAGATGTCAAAGAACAAAGCGCCGGGCCCTTGTGGGGTGCCGGCAGATTTGTACAAGAGTGCTCCTAAATTTTGGGCTTGGATCCTGACAAATGTTTATAATGCATCAGGATCAAATGGGTTTCCCGTATCATGGGCTACATCCACCATCATTCCGGTTTTTAAAAAGGGGCACAGAGGGGATCCCTCTTTCTATAGACCAACCTCCTTGATAGACTCAGCAGTTAAAATCCTGGGCAGAGTCATCCTGCATTAACATATGGAGTGGTTGGATGGCAGAGGGGTCCTCTCTAACCTCCAATATGGTTTTAGACCGAAGAGAAGTACTCTTGATCAGTGCCTGAATCTACAGCTTTTAATAAGCAAATACACAATAGCCAAGGAGGGGTCCCTTTACATGGGTTTTATGGACCTCTCCACAGATTTTGACCTGGTGAACAGGTCAAAGCTGTGGCAAATTTTATCGGATTTGGGTATTGATCCTTCTCTGGTTAATTTTTTAGCTGACCTACATCGTGGTCCTTTAGCGTCAGTCAGGGTCACACAGGTGGGTAGATGCAGCAGTCACTTTAGCTCAGAGAAGGGGGTCAGGCAAGGGTGCATTTGGACCCCTCTTCTCTTTACATTATATATAAATGCCCTGGAGATATCTTTAGTTGAGGCCTCTTTGGATGTTCCGCGCATAGGAGATACTGCAATTCCGGTTCTCCTATACACGGACGATGCAGTCCTAATGGCACGTACCGGGTTAGGATTGCAAAAGCTTCTGGATTCTTTTGGTAATTTTATGGCATACTTGGATTTGAAAATAAATATAAAAAAATCTCACGTTATGATTGTGAGGGAAAAAAGTAGAAAACAGAAAATGAAATCCTTTTTTTGTAGTGGTGCTGAGGTCAAGAGGGTGCCCATCTTTACATATCTAGGGGTCCTTTTCGATGAAAGAGGTATGTGAGGCCCCCAACAGAAGTATAAAAGTAACGTGGTAGCTATGTCTCGCTCGGCCCTTATGGGATTTGCAAAACGGTTGGGGGCTAGACCAATGGAGGCAATCATAAAAGTTTATAAATCTAAATGCTTAGCAATAGCTACATATGGCTCCGCAATTTGGGGCCATACACTGCAAGACAGGATTCAAGTTGCGGAAAATAAGTTTCTAAGATCTCTCTTATCAGTGCCACAGTCCACCCCGACTTTTTCGATTCACACTGAACTGGGGCTGGGTTACGTGATAGACTTATTGAAAATTGCCCCATTGATTTGCTGGCTAAAGACATGACTTAACCAGGAAATCACGCGGAATCATCTGATCTTAGAGGTTTGTTTATCCTTGGATAAAGCCAGCAAGATCCCTTGGCTGGCCTACATTAAAACCATGTTTACAAGACTAAGGGCGCCCTGAGCTTTATTCTTCACCGGACTGTATCAAGAGAGAGGATGTGAGTTGGACTAAAACTAGTCTTGTAAATATGTTTGTATTGGAAAGGGAGGAGCAGGAATTGAAAAATCCCATTGTAAAAGCTAATTATGTATTAGTAACCTCTCCTATACTTGAGCCTTATCTAAAATTAGTAACTAGACCCTTCCATTGGTATCTTTTGATTAGATTTCGTTTTAATTTAATCCACCTAACATTGTTTTTTTTTCTAACATGGGATAAACCGGAAAAATCTAACCCCTGCAAGTGTGATAATTTTTCTGCACAGGACACTTTACATTTTATTATGTTCTGCGAGCACTACTCAGACATTCGGAAAAAAATGTGTTACCTATTTTGAGGGAGGCGGGGTTCATACAGGTTAGGCCTGCCCTCTTTCATCTGCAGATGCAAAGTAGCGCTTGTGCTATAGTCCATGTTGCAGGTTTTTAGTGGCTGCAGTGCAGATTAAGACTAAGAGTTTATATGCCCCGAATACCCTTGTCTGATCTTATCCTTTTTATATGGAGATTTTATGTGTAATCTTATGATTTGTTCCCCTGCATTAGATGAATTTATCGGATTTTAAATTTTGATGCTTAATGTCCATTGTATATATGATATGAATTGTTTGTACCGGTGTCTTTTTATGATTTTAAATAATCGAATAAAAGTATTTTGACTGACTGACTGACTGACTGATACCATTACATCATACACTCCAGCCCGCCACCACAGCTCATACTCCCACCGGAATGAATTATTTGCCATTTAGCGTGTGCTGGCTTCGGTCAGCTGTTGTTCTGCTGCGGATGGCGGAATGTGTGTGTACGTCACTGGTCCCTCATGAATTTTAAGTGAAGTTGCTTTCCAGCCAACTGGCTACTTAGGAATCGCTTACAAAGTGAAACGTTTTGTTTTAGGGGTCTCACTCTCTTCCAGTCTATACTGAGTCCCGAACTTTGGAGCACTCTCCCCTTGAACTGCGCCCGCTGTCTAACGAGCGCTCGTTTTTTTAGGCCTTGAAAACCTGATAATTTCCTAATTAGCTCTTGCTGGTGGGATGACTGTTCTAGCGCTGAGAGGCCTTCAGGGAGCTAGGCACTTTACAAGCCACACAGTACACAATAGAATAGCATTGTGTCTATCGGTCCCAGTGTCTGTTTCCCGGTCCCATTAACCCCTTAGTCACCTTGTTTGTGTTGAAGTGACTTATAGTTTGTGTCTCTTGGTCCTGCTTATTTGGAATTAATAATATCCTGTAATAAATCTCTGTGTGCAGATGCCTTACACTGACACTGTCTTACACTGAAGCACTCGGATGCCGATCAACCCCTCATCCATAACTTTTACGCCCCCCAACCCCCACTTTCAAATGTCACTAGCTGCCCCTGGTAGCTACTGAACTCCCACAGGCCCAGAAAATCTGACCCACGGAGCTAGATCAGTGTCCATGAGGAATCTTTGAATCAGACTTTGCTTGCTCGGCTCAATCAGCAAGTCGTAGAGGAAGTGAGTGTGGTATGTTTCCGTAGCTAATCTAACACCAAAACAATTGAGAAAGGAAGAACCTAAAGCCCCCTGGCAAGTTAATTAAAATGTAAAGACTTAATAAAATCAGTCCAGTTCCACACTAAGGGAAAATGGTATCCTAGCTGCAGGTGGCTTTAAGACATTGGGCTCCCAGTGGTACTGTGCGAAAAGTCTCCCACCTGAAACAGTTACCTCTCAATCCAAATTTGGCGGGTTGGAGACTTATGTGAATTCTGGGTTGACTGCGATGCTCTCCGCTGTTCCAGTTCTACAAAATGTTTTAAGAATAGGTTGCAAAACCCATTGCACAAACTGCATTTTTTTTAGGGTTACTTACTTTGAACCAAGACAATGTTATCAATATTTTGGAGCAGCTCTGCCTGATAAAATCTCTTTTTACACCCTTCACCCCCGCTTCTTTCCCCCACGCACTAAGGCTCCGGAGTGGTAGATTCTCCCAGGCAAGGCAAGGCTCTACTTTGCTCTCATAGACAGCTGTGTATTATTTTGTGCAGACAAGCAGTAAGGCCTACTCCTAATTTTCTTTTGAGTCACAATCTCTCTTTGTAGTATACAAATAGGGTACTTCATACACTAAATCAGATTTCTATTGTGATGATCACTAAAACAATCCTATCAAAACTCCAATTCTTCATATCACAAAATTTCATGAAGAGATCAATTTTTTGTTCTCGTATTTGATTCCTTACACATAAAACCAGTCTGATAGAACCATGTCTCATCTGCTGTACAGAACTATAATCTGATCCTTAACTCCACATATTCCTTTCCCAGTTGACCACATTAGACTTCCCACGGAAAAGGGGAACAGAAAACAAGTGTTTTTTAGATGCTATAGAATTAAGCATGGGCGGAAAATCCGTTCCGCTCGCGGATTTTGCAGATTTTCGGGAAATCCGCAATCCGCGAGATTTGCGAATTTCCCGCAAAATCCGCAAATCCGCGAGCAGCGGATTTTGCTCGCACTGCTCGCACTGTTCGCGTGAGTTCGCGCCCCGCGAATAAGTGCAAAATTGCAGAAATACGATCTTAGCAAAACTGAAAGTAACTACTTACCAGGTTCAAAAGTTCAGGCTCATCATTAGTAGCCATTTCCTGTAGTGCTTCCTGAGGGGCCCCTCCAGAGTTCAGTTGCCAGTTGAAACTATTATGTGACCCTGCTCTGAACCTCAGAATAGTTACACATATGCCACAAAGGTCCTGAATTACAGCTAAGGGAGACAAGCAGGAGCCAGGCTGGAAGTTAAAATCCATTAATCAGCCCCTAATTCATTATTGTCAGTTGGGGCAGGGCAGGTGTTGTAACTAATTTTGCAACAATGAAAGCACTTAGCAAGTGCAAAAGATCACTAATCAGGGCGCACTAAGGAAGCAGGTGCCAGCTAAAAAATATTCTGTGACACATTAATCAGCCCCAAATTAATTCAGGTCACTTGAGGCAGGGAAGGTGTGCTTTGCTTTGCCGAAAATAATGTACACTGGACAACCAGAGGGTGTGGTGATGAAACAGAGGGTGGCATGGGTGGGCCAGAGGGTGGCATGAGTAGTCAGAGAGTGGCAGTGGTGACAGAGAGTGGCAGTGATGAAGAAGAGTGTCCCAAACAGGCTGGACACGTAGAAACAACAAGTTCGCGAAACTTGCGACCCGACAGGTAAGTTCGCAATTTGCGACATTGTACAAAACCCTCGCGAACTGGCAGAAACCCGCGCAAACACAAAAAAAAAAAAATCCGCAAATTCGCGGGAATTCGCGGATTTTGCGGATTGCGAATCCGCAAATCCGCAAAATTCGCGAACGCGAGATCCGCAAAATTCGCTCATGCTTATATAGAATACAGAAGGGTGCTAATAAACCTAGTCACTCACAACTGTGTTGTCTTTCAGACCCACACCACCCTCTGTCAACCATTCAATGATTTGTTTGAGGGCTCTTTGAAGTGTCGTCTGGCGAGCAGAATAATTACCGAGTGTCACGAGACCCTGATTCTAGACAGAAATGTGTATCATTTAAATGGAATGAGTATAGGCATGGCATGTATCATATCCCATAAGTGCGCTGGATAAGTTGAACTACCTTTACCTATGGTCTTTCCAATCCGGGTAACATTTAAACTGAACATTTGTTCTGATCACAGTTCCAAGTAAAAAGTCAGAGACCTAAATGTCACATCACATTTCACACAGGAGTGCATGTTTGTGCAGCATGAGCAGGCTGGTGGCTGTGCAGTTTAGATCATATGCTAAAGATTAAGAAATGAGTGAATCAACCTGTCTTTTAATACTGCTTCCCATGGCTATACATTGGGCACCTGTGAATGATCTGCGGAGAGGCCGCTGGTTTACAACAGTGGCAGCTATGTGAAATAAGGGACTGAAAACGATGTCCCTTTAAACAAACCACGTGTGGCTGAGCTTAATTAGTGGGCCGCAGTCACAGCTGAAGGTAAAGTTCCTGATTTCCTGAGCAAGTCATGAGGCACACAAAAAAATGGACATCTATCCTATCGAATACTATCCCAGCACACATCTAAGATAGGGATGATTCATAAAAATTCTGACGAGATATGAAAACACACCTCTTCTTTTGTGTATCTCCCATTAAAAGGGGTTTGCCATCCATCCGCTGCTATGGCCAGGGACTGCCGGAGGACCCCCCCCCCCCTTCCGTTAACAAACATTATTAAAAGGACATGAGAGGGATTTATTTTCTTTGGAGGCGGGGGTCGTACAACCCCCGGCCGTACTTATTAAAACATAAAAATAAATCAAAATTGAAATAAACAATATTTACACAATTACGCAGAAAACGTTCCATAACATTTGATTACAATTGATATATACATATATCAGATGGCTAACCTTAACATAATTCTAGTACAAGGTATTTCCTCTCCGAATCTAACGTATCAATCACATTATACAATATTTATTTTCTGCGTATCCTATTTGGGCCTACGGCAAGGTCACTAACTGGTGTCAGATCCTTATCACTTAAACCACGCCCTCCTGTCAGAGTGTGCATGCGCAGAGGGCCCATTTTCCGTGAGGGTACTTTCGCCCCCGGTTAACCCTGTATGCTCTATTAACTCCATTAAAGGGGGCCCTTGCATCTCTGCACCATTTACTGGCGTCATTGTGCACGTGCGGGGTGGCCAACCAGCCTAGAGAAAGCGTGACTCCCCCGTCCCCCGCACCCATGTAGCCAACAGGCTGTAACTGCCCCTGGAGTTCTAGGAGAGATCACTTGTCCCTTCCCTTGGGCGACCCCATTCAAGAATGGCGCCGCCCCCTAAGGACCTTAAATTTACTGCTCACCAATCATGACCTTACCGCCTGACCAAGGAATAGCAAGAAATACAATTGATGACCGGTCAACGGAATAAAGTTCTAAGGAACAAAACGTATTAGTCCGACACTCCTGTCATCTATAAACATTTGTAACAAACCTGTGAAAACCTTCATAACACACAATACCAATCATCTGCTTCAGGGGATGGTGGGTGGTGAAAAAGAATTACAGCCTACTAGAGGCTGGAGGGGCCGGCCGTGGAGCGCGGAGTCAAAGAGTCAGACTCCAGCGCTCCCCGGCCTTTTAACCCCTCATCCGCCAGGCTGGATCTAACCGGCCTGGCCTTTGTTCCATAGTGAACCAGAAGTGATTCGATCACTTCTGGGTCACTAGGGGACCCGGGGTCCAATCAATGTTGAGGCGCGCCCGCCGCATCATGGTGACGCGATGGGGGTGCACCCCACCATCGAGAGCGGTTAGCGGGTGGGGGCCGGTGCGCCCCGCCATACCTGCGGCGGAGCCGATGTTGGCCCCGCCTTTCCCTATGGCCAGTACTGCCGGTGGACCCCCCCGTTCTGTTAACAAACAATATTAAAAGGACATTAGAGGGATTTGTTTTCTTTGGAGGCGGGGGTCGTAAAACCCCTGGGCGTATTTATTAAAACATAAAAATAAATCAAAATTGAAATAAACAATATTTACACAATTACGCAGAAAAGGTTCCATGACATTTGATTACAATTGATATATACAGATATCAGATGGCTAACCTTAACATAATTCTAGTACAAGGTATTTCCTATTCAAATCTAAAGTATCAATCCCATTATACAATATTTCTTTTCTGCGTATCCTATTTGGGCCTACGGCAAGGTCACTAACTGGGGTCAGATCCTTATCACTTAAACCACGCCCTCCTGTCTGAGTGCGCATGCGCAGAGGGCCCATTTTCCAGGAGGGTACTTCCCCCCTCGGTTACCCCGTACACCCTATTAACCATGCCGTTCCACCGAAATGCGCATGCGCAGAGGGTCCGATTACCTTGAGGGTACGTCCGCCCCCCGGTTACCCCTGTACGCTCTATTAACTCCTTTAAAGGGGGCCCTTGCATCTCTGTGCTGTTTACTGGTGTCATTGTGCCCGTGTGGCCAACCAGCCTAGAGAAAGCGTGATTCCCCCCTCCCCCACACCCATGTAGCCAACAGGCTGTAACTGCCCCTGTAGTTCAAGGAGAGACCACTTGTCCCTCCCCTTGGCGACCCCATTCAAGAATGGCACCACCCCCTAAGGACCTTAAATTTACTGCTCACCAATCATGACCTTACCGCCACAGGCTAGCGTAGTTGACAGACTATCTGCCCCCCTACCCTCCTACACTGAAAGGTCATGTCCTGTCCTTAAAAAATTCACAAAACTAGCCAACTCACTGCAAGGTCATGCCTTGTCCCTAAACACCACTAACTAGGCAAGAAGATTCTCTGCAACGGTTTCATCCCCCGGTGTGGACAAATGGACACCGTCTTTTAAGAAGCACAACTTCCCCCAGATGCACCCCTGAGCTATAGTCTTTAAGTGTCAAGCCCTCACAGACTCGCTTACTCCCCATTGGAGGCTCTGGAATGTCTGGGTGTACCCCCCGGGCACAAACATGCCGACCCACTATACACCACTAACTGGACCTATAGATCCTTCCGAAGATTTCATTCCCTACTCTGAACGGACGGACGCCATCTTTTTATGAAGCCCGACTCCTCATATTCACCCAAGGACTATAGACTGCCGGTGCAAAGCCCTAGATAGCCTCACTAGTTTGTTACTAGGTATCCCACAAAGTGGCCCCATGCCTTCCCAGAGACAATTCCCCACTTTTTCAAACCTGGAGTCCATGCCAGGGAGCATTAGATAGCCTCACTCGTCTTTTATTATGTATCTAACCACGTGACCCAGTGCTCTCACAGATGCCCTTCCCTTTGGAATCTCTGGAGTCGCTGTGAGAGGGCTTATCTTGGCACTAGATGTGAAAAACCAACCCACTTCAGAGATTAGTGTTCCTGACCAGCCCCTTCCACCCAGTCATTCCTCAGATGTGAAAAGCAACCCTACTTCAGTGATTATTGGTCCTGACCAACCCCCTTTCCACCCAGTCCTGCTCAAGTTGCAGGATCATAATGCTGGGGCTGGCCTACTCATAGGAACTTGACACACCGTCTTGGGGCCACTACCCGGCCTCAATCATTAGCATCAAGGTGCACCAGATATTCACGCCTCCCCTGCCAAAGCTAATCGACGCTGGTGCAACTGTACCATTGTAAGGCTACCCAAGGAATGCCCCAAAGGGCTGGCGCTCCCCTATAAGTCCTGACCACTATGCTCTGGGGTAAGATCTGTGCAAGCCAACCCTCCTACTACGGAGCTGCCTAACACCACGCAGTGTCAGTTACGAAGGCTCCCGCGAGCACAGGCGCCGTCATGGCTGATAACCGTTTCACAACAAGGGTGTTGTTGTGATGCCTCCGCCCGTAATACCTGTGCTCCGGTCAAGCTGTCATGGTATACACCTGTAATGCAGCGTACTGCTAATTTCCCTCAACTGGCAACACAAATGGGTGACAATTATCCACTTCAACTATAATGCATGGGTAGCACCTTCTCATGCCGGCACCGCTTGAGCCGTTGAATTGATCGCCCATCACACTTGGTGCCGTCGGTTTCCACTCTCATTGTGGATCTACCTGTCCCCTTGGTTGTCCACCATTTTGCAGTCATAGCGATGTGGAGCACCTCCCAGGCATCAGGCGCGAAACCAGTCATACAAAAAATGAAAATCAATGATTAGTGCCTTTGTTTTTATATGACCGAAACACTTCACAAATCATACAAATCAGTGCTACTTCATGAAACTGTACCCCACCTTTTTCACCTACACCCCCAGCTTTAGGGTGCATAGGTACTGTTGTGACACCACCCGGCCACATATTTAGCCAGCCAACTAACGTATTGATGCTGCGTGATACTACACCTGTCTGTAGCTGGGACACCCCAGGCCCCACTTTTCCAGGCCTAAAATCATCCGCAATATGTGACCCCAGACGCACCTCTCACTGTGTAAGGGCTGCACAGGCACAATTGTGCAGAGATACAGTGAGACAAACCCCCAGACATAATGCCACCATGTACACGTGACAGGGGTGCGACTGCACCGTGTGCCACCTCCGGATCTCAAAGGATAGTTACACGGGTGCAGAGACATCGTGTGATACGATACATCCTTGTGCTTATGTGTATGCTCGAGGGTGTATAGATACTGTGTGGATGACACCGGCCTACAACGCATCCGTGTAAGAGCAGACCAGTGCAGAAGCCCCGCGTGATATAACACCCCCCCACAACTTATGTGTACCTGCACCTGGTGCCTAGGGCTTTAGACACAGGCCCCTAACTCTTATGTACCACCGCACTGCGCGCAGGGATACTCTTGAAGGTGTGGCAACAGGGCCTGGGGTGTACTGCTTTGACATTATAAATGTTGGGAGTATACCAGCGTGACAATGTAAAAAAATCGCTGTAATATGCCAAGCACACCTCACTCAGCAAGTAATGTGCCCAATGTGGAATCCTGGAGCCTACACTAGAGGTAACTTATATGCAACAAAAAAGAAGGTTTGGACCATCCTGTCAATTCACCAACTGCGTGAGCTGACCCTACAGTGATAGGTCTGAAATACATTTACGGGGCCACCCCCACGGGTGGCCCCACTGAGGTGCAAGCCCACTAGCAGCATTTGACTTACAGGCCATGGCAGCCACCCATATAGTTCCAGTAAATCAGATACATCAACCTAAGGACACTTAGACCATGTTGCTCCGCTTTGTATGAATGCTGTTGCTGAAATCCATGAAGCAAAACTGACTCATAATACACTGTTCTCATCACTGCATACCTTATTCCTCAATATTAAATGCAAACGCCCTTAACCTCCTTAAACCTGGCTTCCTACAGTGGTACTTTATCTAGTTATACTACCGGCCAAGGCGTTGCTTTAGCCAACTAATGTATTTTTTGACAATTTAGAATGGGGCAAATGTATATGCTGTATCTAAAGGCGCCGAGTACTGACTTACATGTATAACCGTTCTGTGTTCCCCATTGCGTACTCGATTCTGCAATGCAGTATACAATGTAATTTCATTCTATTCCTAATTTCACGCAATATTATCTATATCTATAGTTTGTTACATCCTGTGCATAAGGACTTGTAATGGAGGTAGCTCAACCATATATGGAAACAATATAGTCTGTATCATAATTGCATACACAATTATCGTTTGTGCCTGTCCTGTTTTCATTACACCGTGCACCAAACTCACCTAACATTCGTGTCTGTCTCACCCATGTAGTGTCCGAGGATTGCATACCCTGTGCAACCATCCACATAGGGCCTGTGCGCAGAGTGGTATGTGACACGCTTGTGCAATCACCCACAACTGACACACCCAGAGAAAAGCGTGCAACTCCAAACCTTCAGCATGCAAACACTGTCCCCCAAACCAGAGGTATAAGACTATGCAAAGTGGGGTGGTGGAGTCTGCCCCCCGGTCTGACCCCTGTGAGGGGGGTGGGGGCAGCAGCTCTCAGTTTCGTGCTCAAACATCTTTGCACGCATTGCTAGAAGTAGGCGAGCTAGGCCATCTGGGCAGCACCTGGTGCCAAATGGCTGGCACAAAGTTGTTCTCATGCATCCCCATGAACATTTCTGAACGCCCTCAAACATGCACACCAGCAGAGAAATCATGGCTCACAGGCTTATCATTTAAGGACTGAAGCATTTTCCGTGTTATAACAACGGAGCCTTAGCATGTGCACCAGCAGAGAAATTATGGCTCCATGACATCCTCTCCAGAGTGGAAACAACGCCCATCGTCGAAAAGGAGTCAGTACAAACAATAACTGCTCCGAAAATTTTTCAAAAGAGACGTGTCACCTCGTACTGTGCAAGTAAGTTTTTCAAGGAATTCCTGCACGAAAAACCAAGACAAACCTCACAATCGCAACTTCCGGAGGCAGTCCCAACTGAAATGACTCACCACCGCAAGCCCTACTCAAGGACCTGTGAGAGTAGAGTTCACCTATTCCCAATGTTTTGCTCTACTGGAGACCTCCTTTCGCCAACAACGCCACCATCGGAGGCCTACAACCGCCTCCAATAACGCAACACTCAGCAGCCATCACTGCCCTAGAAGCAACCCGAAAGAAACTTGTTCATGTCGACCCACCCTCAGTCCGACAAAGTGTACATTCATGTTCTGAACCACGTGATGTTGAGCAGCCATGTGGCTCGATCACGGGCTGTTGCCGCACGCCCAATGCCCTATAATCACACTATGTCGTAGACCAAAAACATCCATACGCAGTACAGCAGCATGCACAAACTTGCACGCATACACTCCTTGCCATGCATCCGCAACAGGTCCATGCACCACACCCCTCATTATGCCTAACTCATGAACTGCGCCATTACATAGCCCCTACTAAACATCAAGACCAGCGAAAATCTGTATCTAACGCACATGGTCCTCCAGCCAGGTAATCCACCAAGTCCCAGGAGTAATCAACACCCTTCGTCAATTTTCTGTGAAAACAGTTTGTTGGGAGGGAGGGCGAGGGGGGGGGGGGGATATATGCAGACCAAAAAAATGTTGAGTGTGGAAAAGGCCGCTTTATTAGGAACAGGTGCGCATCACAAATTAAATAAACCTTGGCAAAAGCCTTCCAAACTAAACCTCACTAAATAATTAATTAACCCTGACCCCGCCCCCCACCCCCTCCCCTAAAATTTCAATAGCCCCTCCCCCACCCATATAATACAACATTTCAAACATTACAACAACATTATAAAACATTACATCATCAATATAAACATTACGTCATCATATCAACCCCAATAACTTATAAATACCATGCCCTCCATTAACCAATCACATGCCTGCCCCTTCACCTCTGTCAAACCCCCAAAACATATAAACGGTCAACCAATGACCAACTTATCCTTTCCTTGTCGATAACACCAACCTGACCATTAATCACCAAAATCTGACACAAACTGCCCTGAAACAACTAGACCCCGCCACCCAGGAAGGTGGGGGCGGGGGGGAGAGCAACACTACCCCCCCCTTTCTGCCCCCCCAGTAGGAAGAAGGAAGGGGCCCGAATATTACTCACCACCTGACGGTCAAAGACCTAGCCAAGACTTCCCTCAATTCCAACAAATACAGGTCCATACCTACTCCAGATAAGTGAACTCCATCGTCCCTAAAGAATTCAACTGACTCAAAATGTATCTCTCTATGAGACACTCTTCCAAAACCCAGCTGACGGCAGAATCTGGAAACCTCAGCATTCACCTTCTTCCTGGCCCTATCAATCGCTCGAGGATTGACTGCGCCTCTCCAAATCCTACGCGGAATCAATTCCGTCCAAAAAACATGGCAACCAGCCCAGCGCTCCTTAATAACAGCTAGGTCCCTCTTAATTGCTCGCAACAAAACCACTCCCTTAGTAGCACTAAGATCATTTTCTCCCAAGTGGATGACTAAAATATCCGGACAGCAACCCCCAACCACTCCTGTATTAAGACATGGAACCAGTTCCCTCCAAAGCATCCCCCCTTTACCTTTCCAAACAATATAGAACATTTTGTCATTGAAACCCAACATTTCCCCAAAATAACTTTGAGCAGCCTGAACCCGTGCCCATTTGAGGAACGAATGCCCCACTATCCAAATCGTCACCACTTCACAACGGGGCCCAGCAACTGAACCTGTAAAAGAAAAAACAATGAATACTCAAGAAAAGGAGGATGATGCATGCGCCTCCCGCATTGCTCCGCACATATCGCTGAAAGCAGTTAGACGACCAGCGCCCCAACCTCATGATGTCCCCTTGAGACCAACCCCTATTAAATGCTTCCGTCGCAGCACCGATCATAAAAGAGTGTGTACCATATTGATCCCCATCCAAACCAATCTGCTGCAAAGCTTTATGCAAAACCATGCGCAGTTGATATGCTGTCACAGGCGCTTTATCAATATGCTGAAAAACCAGATCACAATCGCAACCCCTCAAGAGCATGCGCCAATGGCGAGCCAGCAGCAATGGACATGTAATTCTTGGTGAATGCACCTCCAACCACACCCCTTTACCCAACTGCCTTTGATCAGTCTTTGAGCTGGAAAGCCACACGTGCATCCCCTCCTCTGAACAGAGAACATCACACCAACAAATTCCTCCCTTAGATTTAGAACCCAACAATTCCGAAACTCGAAAAGCCCCAAAGAACATGAAGGCCATCAGCATGGCGAACAAACAAACTTCAAAATCGTCTCTACAAACTGAGGGCAGAATCGCCAATAGACGAACCAGTGTCTGCCAAGATAACGGAGCTCTAGACCTCCTTGCACCCCCCTGCTCCCTGGCCCAACCCTCAAGCATTGGTTTGCCAATCTCGCAAGCCGAAGGAGAATAGCCCCAAAAAAGCTTACCCATGAAGGATATCCCTGACAACTTTCCTGCAATAGTCACTCTAGAAAGACTCTTATCCATGAGGTCTAGGATGAACTGAATGACATCCTCGGAACGGCACCAAACCTCTTCACGCCTGCACACGCCTGATTCCAAAAATTCCTTCCATGCCAAAGAATAAGCTGAACGCGTGGACATAGACAAAGAACCTACCACAAGTTGTAATACCCGACGTTGCCTACGTGCCACAAATGTATCGGCATTGGGGTTGGTGATCGGTCCGCCTCCCTGGCCAGTCCACGGAATCTCCCCCACTGCGAACAAGACAAAGCATCCACTATGTCATTGTCCACACCGGGAATGTGCAAGGCTCGAAAAGTGATGTCATGCTTCAAGCAACCCAACACAAAGACTCTCATCAATTTCAATACCTGCTCATCTCTGGCCGACTGCCGATTAACAATCTCAACCACTGCCATGTTGTCAACACGGAAAAGGACTTTTTTGTGTGCTAGATCGTTTCCCCAAAGTGTCAAGGCCACCAGTAAAGGAAAAAGCTCAAGAAATGTGATACTCCTCCCACCATCCAACCAATCTGCAGCCCATTGCTCCGCACACCATCTCCCATTCCAGTACAGGCCAAAACCTGCACTGCCTGCAGCATCTGAAAACATCTGCACATCCCACTGAAAATCCACATCTCTGACCAATGACACATCATTAAAGGAAGTGAGGAAAAATGCCCACATCCGCAAGTCTTCTTTGACACCTGCTGACAGTCTTACACGAGGGTGAGGCAAATGCTGCCCAGAAAGAGCCCTGCCCAATCTTCTACAAAAAGTTCTTCCTGCTCTCACCACTCTGCACGCAAAGTTAAGGTGCCCCAGTAAAACTTGAATCTCTTACACCTTCACCTTCCGTTTTGACAACATACCACTCAAAAACTCCAGCATCTACAGTTTCTTATCCTCTGGCAAGCAAGCCTGCATTGCCCCTGAATCAATTTCAATGCCCAAGAATGACAATACTGTGGCAGGACCCATTGTTTTCTCAGGAGCCAAAGGCACACCCAAATCCTCCATGAGCCCATGGAAAGTGTCCAGAGCTGTCTGGCACTCCGCGGAGCCCGGGGAACCAACAAAAAAGAAATTATCTAAATAGTGCGTTGCCAGTACATTACCAGAGTGGTGGGTAAAATGCCACTGCAAAAAAGTGCTGAAACATTGAAATAGAGCACATGAAATCCAATCATCTGGATGGACTGGAAGCAGCCCAAAAGCAGACTTAATGTCACACTTAGCCATCTCTGCAGTTGCGCCCGCGGTCACAACAAGTGACATGGCCACGTCAACCGAGGAATATGATACAGCAGCCTCTCCATCAACGAAATCATTTACAGAAGACCCCTCCGGCCATGACAAATGTTGAATACGTCTGAACTGCTCTTGCTCTTTTTTAGGCACCACTCCAATGGGTGAAATTATCAAATCATGGATCGGACAGTCATGAAAAGGGCCTGCCATCCGTCCTTCACGCACTTCTTTACTCAATTTCTCTCTCACCACTGCACTATGTTCAGATGCAGACTTCAGGTTGTCCGCCCAACGCCTTTGCCTTGACCCCAAATAGCCCAAACGGAATCCAAATTGAAAACCCTCCAAAAGTTTTTGCTTCACACCTTCATCCTCATAATCCTGGAGGACCTGTTGTAATTGTGGCAGCTTAACCGGTGTATGAGCCCTTAGGCCCAGAACCTTGCGCTCCTCTACCTCCCCGACCCCCTTGAAACTGCGGAGCTGATCCTGAAACACCTGTACCTGTATGATTCCCTTGTTGTCCACCTGGTGGTTTGGGACCCCAACATTTAAACAGAGGGTGTTGCCTACCGCAGTATGAGCATTCATGCCTATATCTACAATATTCCCTAACGCACAACCCCTTATTAAAGTCCCAGCAGGCACCATTTCCTGACTGTGCATTTGAACTACTTCCCACCCCACCATGGGTGGGCTTAGCCTGAAAGGGGCGATAGATTAAAGGCAAACCACTAGCTGTAAAAATAGTTTTGCCCCCGAGGCTGCTCCCAACGTATGCTGCTAAAGATCTGTATCCAACTTCCCCCACTTTGCCTCTGGATCCCATGCCATCCAAGGCCTAAATTCTTCGTCATATTGGGCCCAAGCATACCCCCCTCCAGTAAGCTGCGCCTTCCTGATCACATCCATATATTTAAATATAGAAACGCTGCGCTCGGGGAATTTCTCACAGTAAATGCTTGCATAAATCAAGAAAGCTGCCGCCCAATTCTCAATAGTCAGTGGAACTTTTGGGCGTTTTGCCAACTCATATTCCTCCTCCTTAGAACCTTCCTTGGACCTGACCTCGCGGTGAAGGAGCTTCAGTATCTCCACATACTCACCCTTCCAAATGCGCTCCTTTGTCGCCAACATTAAATGAGCTCCCAAAGGTTTAGTAACTCCCATATAAGGTAGATTTTTAATCTTTAACTCTTTGCCGGCCAGAGGCTCCTTAACCTCCCCTGTAACATCAGTGTTTGTACCACTTTCCACTTTACTCCCTGCCGACCCAATACTGTCATCTGTTCCCACACCTGTGTCTTTCACATACCTTCCTTTCAACAATCTCCCCTCCCCAACCCCTCCAACCCCTTCCACAGCTATCCCCACAGACACCATTTTAGACCTGGCCCGTGAAACTGCCTTCTCACCTGAGTCTAATGACACTGCCCTTGGAGACTCTGCCCGTGGCGCTGAAAAATCCAACATGGTCCGTCCTCGAGGAGCCCTGACTGATGGGCCGTGCTCTCGTCTATCTCTTGACGGCCGTGCCACTGTCGGAACCTGAAAAACACTATGAGACACATGAGAGGGCTTCCCCCTTCCACCTCTCGCAATTCCCCTTCCTCCGGACTATCCTCGTCATAGTCCAACTCCACAGGCTCCACCACCGGAAGCCCAACATTACCAGAGGCCACACCTCGGGTCTCACCCAACCTTTCAGTAGCAGCATTACGCTTTAATTGATTAGAATGTCCTCTTGGAGCAGGAGCAGACTGTACCCGCCTGTACACCCCCGCGCGCTGACTCTGAAGCTCTATAGCCGACGGTAAGGTAGACCACCTAGACCTGCTATTCGTTTGGGCCAGCGAAGTCGCGCCAGACCTTCGTACGCTGACCGCGACGGGCTCCCTCGGTGGAACACAGAGGGCCGCGCTAGGTTCTCTCCTCACTTCACCTCGGCGAAACTGGGCTGAACCACGCCCTACCGAATCCGGACCGCCGCACCGATCCCCTACCTGAAAAGAAAAAGTTTGGACTGGTGTGCTGGGGCTCCTATGAAAAACACCCAACCGAGACCCTGGCCGCTGGGACACAACCGGGCCCACAGACCTTCCCTGCAACCTATCTAAAGACAAAAATCTGCCTGTACCTCTCAAAGGTGCACCCCTCACAGGAGAGTCACCCACCACGTCTTCATCATCACTCCAATCCAACCTTGCTGACACCACCTCAGAAGAAACACCCATGCCCAAGGCCCTCCATACCAAACCTCGCCCCTCCCCCTGCACCTCACCCTTGTCCATACACACTCTCCCAAAACGCTCCCACCCAGGCTGCCTGGCCTCCAAAAACCTGCCACTTACACCCTCTGAACAATAAGGAACAATATCCGAGGACCCCCCCACAGGAACATCACCTATGTGTCCCAAATTCCTAACACCACGTGGTAAAACCCAGGGAACGAAATTCCCCAGACCACCCTCAGGTGCCTTATACCAGAAATCGGCTGGCATACCCACTGCTGACCCCTCAGCCCCCATCCGTTCCCCACCCACATCAAGAAGAACACCTTTGCTGGCACCCCCTTCCCCCATCTGAGCCCATTCCCCCTCACCTATTGAACTGCCTAAGACAGGCAACACTTCTTCATGCTCAGAAGGGGCACTGGAAAACAATAAAGGGCTACCAACAAAATCGTCACCCCCATAAGCACCCCCCCAACGATTCAACCTCATCAACTGCCGGGGCATGCTGCCCAACCAAAGATGCAGCCACACCACCTTCAACTGCATCTAAAATACCCCTCACCTGCTGGGTCCCACTGGTGCGCGCGTCAGTCTTGAGGTGAGCTGGGCCTTCACTGTCAGTTGAGGGCATCGACACACCCTGCTCCGCGTCACCCCTCCCACTGGGGCCTCGAGCGTGCCGCCAGGTCTTGCTGCTGTTGGCGCACACGTGTTTTCTCGCTACAGGGAGGCGCACGCCCGGTCTGAAAGGTCGCAGAGTGCGGCGCGGGCAGGGGGGGCAAGGATGACAAACTCACCCAATGATGTGCAGTGCCCGGCGAGTCCCGCCAGCCGAAGGCGCTCCCGACGGGGAGGCGCGTGGGCGGGCCTCAAGCCTGGGCGATGGACCCCGCTGAAGGCAGGAGCGGTGCAGGCGAGCTCCAATGACGCGCTGCTTCACGGCAGGCAGGGGTGGCGATCAGGCACGCGTGTGCCCAGACCGTCCTCGTCGCCAATGTGGTGGGCCGCTGCAAGGCCTCACACGTGGTCCCCAGACACCTGAATGAGGGACACAGACACGGCAGGTATTGGTTAGCCGGAAAGACCCCGAGTGGTCTTCCGCCTTGTTTATTTATACCCCGGCGCGAGCCCGCCCCGGGGTGTGCATGGATGCGTGTGAAGGTGGCAACATTGTTGAGGAGAACCCGAGTGGCTCTCTACACTTAGAACACACTCCCCTCGTGTAATGCTGGCAATCCGGTTTCTCCGCCCTCTGCGACCTCCCGATAAGCAAGCAAAGTTCCTCAAGCTCATCTACTCTTCTGCTCGAAACTCACCAACAGCTGCATCAGGATAGACGCTCTAAATACCCCACAGTCTTTACTCCGCGATCTCCCGGCAATCTCCCAGTGAGCCAGCGAAATCCTGAAATACAAACAGAAAAAGAATTACAGCCTCCTAGAGGCTGGAGGGGCAGGCCGTGGAGCGCGGAGTCAAAGAGTCAGACTCCCGCGCTCCCCGGCCTTTTCACCCCTCATCCGCCAGGCCGGGTCAAACCAGCCTGGCCTTTGTTCCATGGTGACCCGGGGTCCAATCCATGTTGAGGCGCGCCTGCCGCATCAAGGTAACGCGATGGGGTCGCACCCCACTGTGGAATAACCAATTTCCACAGGAGCGAAGAAGAATCCCTCCACCTCCAGGACACAGAAGCAAGAATGTGAAATATACACACTCCTGTCTACTGTCCCCTAAAAGTATGAGGGAAATTACCCAAGGAGTGTCCACCACTCTCCTCATACAAGGGGGTTGGGGTTGGCAGGTAACAGCAGGAGTCTCAGGTGGTGGTCCAAACTGGGAAACAAAACAAGTTATACAAGTAATACGCTCTCTGTTACTATGACATTTAAGGAAACATTGACATGCGTGATATTCCAGATATGCTTACCCCAACTGCAGGTCGGGTGGGCTTTATCGAAGAGTTCAAGTAAAGGGAAGCAGGACCCAGAAACGGGTCAGGATAGGTAGAACTCTCTTAAGACTCACACACCAGACACAAACAAAACAATAAGGGGAGTGAGATGCACCGACCGGCTGTCAAGGGCTGAAACAGCGGAGCAGTACACTCTCAGGAAGAGAGACACCCGGCCCTGAAAGAAGGCAAGGGCGGAGCGTTCACTCTCAAAGGAGTATCCAAACAACAAAGAAATGAAAGGGTAAGTAAAAGCCACACTGCGGGATCAAAGACAATGAATCGAGCAGAAAACGCCCGCAAAATGCGTGAGGAAAGGCAGGGTAGTCGCAAGAGCTCACTCACGCATAAATAGAGAAAAGCCGAAGACCGGCAGAAACATTCTCACAGTGCACCAGGATAGTGGGTTACTGCAGGACAAGGTGGCAGCTTCATGCAGGCAAAGAAATATCCAAGAACACATGGAGGGATCCGTAGGACGCCACGGAGGATGCAAGCAAACAACCAGGAAGTGAAGAGGGGGGCGTGGTACCGGAACAGTAAGCCAAGCAACGGCTACGTTCTGCCGCGCCTCTTTACTCATGTTAGGGAGCGTCCACAAAGGTCTTGGTGATTAGGTTTCGTTTTAGGGATATGGGCTAAAGATCCCATTACCTGCAATCTCGCATGTCAAGGTTGTCAAGGTGTCTAACTCCTAACAGTACCCCTCCTCAAAGGCCTATTCCCAGGACCAGGCTTGGAGGGATGGAGTCTGTGGAATTGTTTTATTAATCTGGCTGCATGGATGTTTTCAGCAGGTTCCCAGGATCTATCTTCTGGGGGGTATCCTACCCAATCTATGAAGTACTGGAGTTTGCCTCTAGATTTCCTGGAATCCAGAATTTTACGCACTTCATATTCAGCTTATCCGTCGATCTGTACATGAGGGGGAGGGATTTCAGGGACAATGGAGGGTATATATTTTTTGATCAAGGAGCTGTGGAAAACGGGATGTATTTTCATGCATGGGGGTAGTTGTAATTTCAGGGTGACAGGGGATATGACTTTCTCTATAGGGAAAAGACCTACATATCTAGGCTGGAATTTTTTCGATCCTTCCATCTTAAGATTTCTAGTGGACAGCCAGACTTTCTCTCCTATCGTGTACATAGGCTCTGTTCTTCGGTGTTTATCAGCTTGTTTTTTCATGGCTACTTTGGCTTTTCCTAGCTCTGTCTTTGCTGATTCCCATACTTGCTTGATTTGGGCATGGTGTTCGTCTATGGAGGGAACAGATGATTCCTCATGGTGTAATTCAATAGGGATCATTCTAGGGTGTTGGGCCTGCACAAAGAAAAAAGGAGAGACGTGTAGCAGAGTGGCTAGAATTATTGTAGGTGAATTCTGCCAAGGGTAGAGCTTGAACCCATGTGGATGGAAGAGATGTCAATAAACAACGCGAAAACTGTTCTAAAGTTTGATTGGTCCTTTCTGTTTGCCCATCAGTTTGGGGGTGATAAGCAGTGGAAAGTCTGTGATCGATACCCAGAATAGAACACAACCCCCTCCAGAACTTTGAGACAAACTGAGGATCTCTATCTGAAATTATGACAGTGGGTAAACCATGTAACTTTACTATGTTGTTATAGAAGACAGATGCTAAGTCTTTAGAGGAAGGTACTTTCTTCAGGGGAATGAAATGCCCCATTTTGGACAGTAGATCGACTACCACATAGACTGTGGTAAAACCTTGACAAGGGGGTAAATCAGTCATAAAATCCATACTGATAGTGTGCCAGGGATTTGGAGGAATGGCTATGTGTTTCAAGAGCCCTGTAGGTGCACAATGCGAAGCTTTTTGACGAGCACAGGTAGAGCATGCTTGTAGATAGGCTAACACATCTTTGGACATGGAGTCCCACCAAAACCATCTGTGACATAGTTCATTAGTTTTCCGACTGCCAGGATGACCAGCCAAGGAGCTACTATGACACCATTCTATGATCTTCTGTCTCAACTTGGAAGCAGGAACGAACAATTTGTTTTCATGATAATACAACCCTTCTCTGATGGTGTGTAGAGGATCTTTCAACCAGTCTTCAGGTGACAAGTCTAGGAGAAGTAATTTGATATCCTCAAGGAGGTTGTGGTCTTTTTTTCCCACTCCCAGTATCTTGTTTTCAGGAGTTATAGGAAGTGGTTGTTCCTTATCCGAACCTTTTTCATGACCAAGACGTGACAAAGCATCCGCTTTTCCTTGCTGTAGCCCCGGACGATAGGTGATCAGAAAATCATATTCACTAAAGAATAACAGCCACCTCATTTGCCTTGGTGTGAGGGCTCTTGCTGATTTAAAGAACTGAAGGTTCTTGTGGTCTGAATAAATGGTAACCACATGTGGGGAACCTAATAAATGATGTCTCCACTCCTGAAAGGACAGCTTGATGGCCAACAATTCTCTTTCCCCTATAGTGTAGTTTCTTTCCGCAGGTAATAAGGTTTTAGAAAAATATGCTATAGGATGCATTTGTCCTGTCTCAGTGTCTCTCTGGGAAAGGATACCTCCTACAGCGTATTGAGAGGCATCTGCCTCCACAAAGAATGGTTGTGTGTTGTCTGCGTGATGAAGGATTGGAGCGGAAGTGAACTGGGCTTTTAAGTCACAAAAGGCTCTCTCAGCTTCGGCCGACCATAGAAAAGGTACCCCTTTTTTCAAAAGTTTAGTTATTGGGGAAATGGTTTCAGAAAAGTGGTCAATGAACCGCCGATAAAAATTGACGAACCCTAGAAAAGATTGTATCTCCTTAACAGAAGTAGGACTTTTCCATTTAACCAAAGCCTCAACTTTCTTGGGATCCATCTGAAGGCCATTAGGTTTGATTGTGAAGCCCAGGAAGTCCACTTCTGAAGTGTGAAGCACACTTTTGTCTAATTTAGCGAACAACTGGTTTTCTTGTAATTTGTTAAGGATCTTTTGAACGTGTTCTACATGGTCAGTCTCATTCTGAGAAAATATAAGGATGTCGTCAATATAGACGATGACAACAATGTCGATATATTCTCTTAGTATGTCATTGATAAAGTATTGGAATGCCGCCGGTGCGTTACACAGACCGAACGGCATAACGCAATACTCATATAGCCCAAATTTGGTGCGAAATGCTGTTTTCCATTCATCGCCCTGTTAACGCGTATCAAATGGTAAGCACCTCTGAGATCTATTTTGGTGAAGACTTTTGCTCCTTTGATCTGATCAAGAAGGACCGGAATCAGGGGAAGAGGGTATTTATTTTTTATTGTGATTTTATTCAAGGCTCTATAGTCTAGACATGCCCTGAGACCACCTTCCTTCTTATCAATAAAAAACAAGGGAGAAGACACGGGGGAGGTAGAGTGTCTGATAAATCCCTTAGCAAGCATATCATCCAAATAGTCTTTCAGGTAATCATTTTCCGCTGGAGTCAAAGCATAAATATGACTGCAGGGTAGATCTGCGCCTGGTATCAAGTCAATTCTACAATCATAACTCCTATGCAGAGGTAATTTAGTTGCTTCTTGTTCACTAAAGACATCTTTATACTCTGAATACTGTTCAGGTAATCTCAGGTCTGCCCCGGTTTGGACTGCACAATATAACGGGAGTTCAGGTTCTCTGGCTTCTAGATAGCAGTGGGATTTACAATACGGAGATATCAAGGTAACGGTTCTTTTGACCCAGTCTATTGAGGGGTTGTGCACTTGTAACCATGGTACTCCCAAAATGACCCCAAAATTAGCTGCATCTATTAGATCAAAGACAAGACTCTCCGAATGCCCATTATTAAAAACAATAACCACAGGCAGGGTTTGATAACTTATCAACCCAGAAGACAATTCGGACCCATCCACTGCCCATATAGATTCAGGTTGGGTTTTAGCGACAAAAGACAGGCCCAGGTGTTTAGCGAGTTTGATATCAAAGAAATTCCCTGTAGCTCCAGAATCTAAGAGGACAGACATGGTGTATTGTTTTTGGCAACTGTGAGTGAGTGTGATGGGTAACGTAAAGTGTTTTACTACATGTATCTTGTTGGTAGAGATCTGCTGAGGTATGTAGCTTGAAGAATTGACCTCTCTGTTCCTCAAGCTTTCTAGTTTTCCGAACTAGAGAGACTGCTAGCTGATTGTCTTGGTGTCTTAGGACGAACTGGACAGTCTTTAGCAAAGTGGCCCCCTTTACCACAGTACAAGCATAGGTTCAGTTTTCTTCTCTTGTCTTTTTCTTCTGTTGATAGAGGACCTCGTATGCCCCCTATTTGCATGGGTTCAGGGGCATCTTTCGGTAGGGGTTTCTCAGCTCTGTTTCAAAACGAATCTAGGTACAATGCTTCGAGTCTTTTCCCCTTTTCTCTCATGCAGTCGATGATCCAATTTAACTACAAGATTGATAAAGGAGGCACAGTCTTCCGGGGGGTTCACTATTTGGGAGAGTAGATCTTTTAACTCATCACATAACCCACGGTAAAACAAGGAAGTTCGCTTATCTTCTGGCCAATGAGTTTCCGCCACTAAACGATTGAAATTAGTAATGTAGATCCTGTTTGAGATTGAGTAACTCTGTATCACTGGCTTACATATAAGAATGTTTAGCGAAGAGGCTTCTCATCTTCTCCTTAAAGAGATCAAGATCATATAACAATGGATCATTATTCTGGACCAAGGGAAATGCCCATTCTGCTGCATTCCCCGTAAGATAGGAAATTATGAAGGCCACTTTGGCAGAGTCATCGGGAAAAGAGGTAGCTTTACATAAGAACTGGAGTTGGCATTGGTTCATAAACACATTATATTTGGTGCTATCCCCTGTGAATCTTTCAGGCTTTGCTAGAGGAACAGGGCTAGGGGTATTCACAGTGACTTGAACAGGGGAAATGGCAGCATCGCCACTAACCCCTTTGTCAGTTTCAGGAGTAGTTAGTGTAAATCTAGCGGGTTGTATATAATTTTTGCGAGATTTAGGAACGGTACCTGTTTTTCTCTCACCTGTTCTTAACTGGTGTACCTCTGCCAGTAGTCTTTGATTTTCTACCCCCAATCTACCTACTTCTGACTGAAGGGCCACTAATGCCTCAGTGAGTTCTTCCATTGTATGGGCCTGGAGGTTAAGGTCAAGAGCGCCCAAAGTAGGGGCAGGATTCATCCTCGCTCGGGGGAAGTGTATTTCATGGGCTTGGCTTTCTGTTAGTCGAATAACCAATTTCCACAGGAGCGAAAAGAATCCCTCCACCTCCAGGACACAGAAGCAAGAATGTGAAATATACACACTCTTGTCTACTGTCCCCTAAAAGTATGAGGGAAATTACCCAAGGAGTGTCCACCACTCTCCTCATACGAGGGGGTTTGGCTTGGCAGGTAAAAGCAGGAGTCTCAGGTGGTGGTCCAAACTGGG
The DNA here is from genome assembly GCF_964263255.1 of Lissotriton vulgaris. Classification (NCBI taxonomy): domain Eukaryota; kingdom Metazoa; phylum Chordata; class Amphibia; order Caudata; family Salamandridae; genus Lissotriton; species Lissotriton vulgaris. Next base: position 1,216,489,234 of record NC_141687.1, read on the forward strand.
AAACAAAACAAGTTATACAAGTAATAATCTCTCTGTTACTATGACATTTAAGGAAACATTGACATGCGTGATATTCCAGATATGCTTATCCCAACTGCAGGTCGGGTGGGCTTTATCGAAGAGTTCAAGTACAGGGAAGAAGGAGACCCAGAAACGGGTCAGGATAGGTAGAACTCTCGTAAGACTCACACACCAGACACAAAAAAAACAATAAGGGGAGTGAGGTGCACCGACCGGCTGTCAAGGGCTGAAACAGCGGAGCAGTACACTCTCAGGAGGAGAGACACCCGGCCCTGAAAGAAGGCAAGGGCGGAGCGCTCACTCTCAAAGGAGTATCCAAACAACAAAGAAATGAAAGGGTAAGTAAAAGCCACACTGCGGGATCAAAGACAATGAATCGAGCAGAAAACGCCCGCAAAATGCGTGAGGAAAGGCAGGGTAGTCGCAAGAGCTCACTCGCGCATAAATAGAGAAAAGCTGAAGACCGGCAGAAACATTCTCACAGTGCACCAGGATAGCGGGTTACTGCAGGACAAGGTGGCAGCTTCATGCAGGCAAAGAAATATCCAAGAACACACGGAGGGATCCGTAGGACGACACGGAGGACGCGAGCAAACAACCAGAAAGTGAAGAGGGGGGCGTGGTACCGGAACAGTAAGCCAAGCAACGGCTACGTTCTGCCGCGCCTCTTTACTCATGTTAGGGAGCGTCCACAAAGGTCTTGGTGATTAGGTTTCGTTTTAGGGATATGGGCTAAAGATCACATTACCTGCAATCTCGCATGTCAAGGTTGTCAAGGTGTCTAACTCCTAACACCCACCATCGAGAGCGGGTAGGGGCCGGTGTGCCCCGCCATACCTGCACCGGGGCCGATGTCGGCCCCGCCTTTCCCATACCTCTTGCCTGGAGGCCACCTGACTCTCGCGCCCTCATCTGGCCATTCATACACCTAAGTATTAACTGTCTTTTGCTGTCTTGTCGGATGGAAAGGAGTCCCAGTGGGCCTTCCAGGACCAAGGCTTTACCGTCTCACAACATTGTTAGGCGCTTGCACCAAACCCTGGCTTTCATTAGCACTCGTTCAGTGAATGGCCAGCTCTTTCATCGTCATAGCTTTTGTTCATCCACAGATTGCCTTACAGTGGCGTGATCAGCTTGGCAAAATAAGCAGACAATTAATTAAATATTGCAAATTAAGAGACATCATTGTAAGGGGCTGCTAAATTGGGGGGTTCTGGGCCTAATTCCTGTGCACAACAAAACACACGCTCACTCTCTTAGCAATTCTGGCCGAAGGTCACGTGCGTCCTTAAGCCCCTTTCTTTATTCCCTCGGACCGAGCCCGGTCACAAGGGATGATGTGCTGCTACATTGTCCTGTTGAGGCCGGGTGGCTCTCTACAATCATGAAACTCAAACAAACAGAGTTTTATTTCTGTTGCCAAATTAATATTGAAACCCTGTACGGGTCATTTAGATGGAAACCTTAAGTTGTGAGGTCGGGTAAAGTCTGCAACTTCCCCGTCGTTGAAGGTGGGAAGAATTTTCTGATGAGTTCCCTCTTCTGCTGAGCCTGTGGGTTTTCCCACTCCTGTATTCCGGGATATCCTGGGAATAGAAAAGGGTGCCAGTGACATGTGGCAGTGGTCGATCCAGGCACCTGGAGCCTATTGGGACCATGCGTGGAAAGAGTGGTCAGACACAGAAAGCCTACAAAGGAAGGTGTCTGAAGGGACGGATAGGACCGGAACTAGATGAGAGAAATATAATTTATCTGCCTATAAGGGATTCTGGTTGGTGCCTCTGACATGCAGGGCCCGATTTAAAAAGGTAAATTTACACTTTTGAGTAAGCTTACTTTTTTTGGTATACAAACTACAGGTTTAATTTTACTAATAGTAATTTTACGACTGCAGAGACCCCGCTGTCGGGACAGAGAACTCCTCATATAAAAATATAAGGCAGTCCTGTCCTTTTATGTGCGCAGTCTCGGCCACAAGTATGGAGTCCCCACATCATGCAAATTACTCTTAGTGCCTGGGTAAGTTCTGGTTGGGGATCAGGATTGTTTATGATGGATCACAATTTTGGATATGAAGATAAAGGAAGTGTGAGTTTCTATCAGTGTGTCTTAATGGTGATCATAGTACATGCTTATTTAACCCTTGGCCTCTCTGAAGGGTGCACAGAGCAACCGTGTATGCCAATTATTAAAAAAGTCATTTCATGTAAAAGTGTGTAAATGTGGTATACTGTGGTTGAAATATTGACAGCACAAATGAAAAAATGCTGTGGGTACAGGTAAGGAGTGTGTGCGTGAGAGAGAGGACGTGGCGAAGCTGGTTGATGCAAGGAAGTACCTGCAGAAGGGCCGAGTGAAAGAAACAGGAATGAAAAGGAAGGAGGAGATGTGTAGATGGAAGGATTAAAAAAGGAGTCAGTAGAAAAAAGAGCTTACATATCTAAGTGAGCTGTAGCATGCGAAAGTGCTGTAAAGGGGAGAGTTGTAGTGAAGAGACACTTCGATGGTCGCTCCCTCCTCCACAGACCTTAGTTAAGTTTTATTCACACTCTCCTATTTTACAAATCGAAATTATTGATTCAGACAGAATTCAAAATGCTAAATGTGCAAATAAAGAATTCTGTAAAATACTCAATGAATTTTGTAAAACAAATTGCCTAGAAGGAACTCATCCTGTTACTCAAGATTTCAAAGACAAACTTGCAAATCATTACACGGACAAAGCAGACACTTGGACTCATACTTAAAACAGAGACAAAGCACCAGCTTTAACCCTCTTACAAAACAAGAATCCAAGAATACTCTAAACCAGCCTCTCCGTTCTTTCCAACACATCTCACACAATGAATTTTTTGACATGGTCAAAGCAAGCAGGCCTGCCGACAGCCCTTCTGACCCACTTCTACCACAACCTTTCAAGACAATTCTGTTAACAACCTCTGCTGCCACTCCAGTAAGAAGAATCATCAACGATTCCTTATCTACCGGAATATTTCCAGAAGAACTCAAAAAGTCATACATACGCCCTTTACTGAAGAAAACAAACTTGGACCCGCTGAACCCTGACAACTACAGACCCATTACAAATGGACCTTTCCTGGACAAACTGTTAGAAAGAGCAGCGTTCACCCAGATGTCACAATTAATTCAAGAGAATGCCATACTTTAGGACTTCCAAACAGGATTCTGTCCGGGAGGAGGCATAAAATCTGCCCTCTTTGCCATCTGAGATGACCTGAAGAACACAGTTGACAGCAACAGGGTTGCTACGCTACTCATCTTGGACCTCTTGGCTGCCTTTGACACGATTGACCATGGCAATCTGAAACAAATACTCTATGAAGCCGGCATAGATGGGACTGCTCTAGACTGGATGGCGTCCTGCCTTCAAAACAGAACTAATGTCATCCATACCGCACCCTTCTCGTCCAAACCATACTCTACAAAAGCAGGGGTCTCTCAAGGCTCTATCATCTCGCCCATGCTTTTCAACATCTACATGAAGTAATTACCGGTACTGATCAATCAATTTCACCTCATGTGCTATAACTATGCATATGACACACAAATACTCATTCAACTGGAATGCTCCAAAGACATTCAAAACACTCCAATTTTCAGTTGTCTCAGAGCCGTGAATCAGTGGATGACTTGGAGCCATCTCAAATTGAATGCTTCCAAAAGGGAAATACTCATGTGTGGCGATTGGAAACATTATGACCCATTTGCCGCCTGGCCTGATGAACTGGGATCACTACCTAAAGTATCAAAGGAAGTAAGAAACCTCAGAAAGACCATGACCTCAAAGTTATTGATGAATGCCCAAGTGGACAAACTAGCAAGATCTTGTCACTATAAAAAGTCTTCAACAAATTTGTATTTGGTATTTCAACAGAAAGTCAAAGCTACCATCTCCCTTGTTTCTGTCCAAACTCGATTACACCAATAGCCTTTACCACGGAGCACCCTTAACGACCATGAAAAGAGTACAACGGATTCAGAACTCGGTTGCCAGACTACTCTTGCATATCACTACGCAGGACCACATCTCACCTGCCTTGAAAGCCCTGCATTGGATACTGGTTGCCAGAAGATCCACGTTAAAGCTGCTTTGTATCACCCACAAAGCGATACATTGAATGGGACCACTCCTCATCTGGAATAAAATCACCATACACATTCAACAAAGGTACCTCTGCTGTAGAGTGGCACCTCGCCTCAAAATCCCAAGATACAAGAAAAAAAACATGGGTGGCACATCCTTCCTTGATCAAGCAGCCAAACTATGGAACTCTTTAACCCCCAACATTAGATCCACGGACAACCATCTTATCTTCACAAAACTACTCAAGAATTGGCTCTTCCCCAAATATGCTCCATACGCAAACAGAAATATACAGCATATCCCTCTGTATATAAGCATTTATTTATAGTATAGATATGGGCCTATATGTTTGTGTATTGCTTTTTATAAACATGTAGAATAATTATGTTGTTTAAAAATAAATAAAATACATTTTTATGTACAACAACACTTGAAAACCAGAGTTTATCTAATGCATCTTTAATCTACAAATGCTTACTTCCTTTATGCATCTATATATCTTCCATGTACTTGGATCTATATATTTATTAGTTTTCTCCTAAAAAGCATAATCAATGCACTACCCTATTTCTCTTCCTATACCTCAATCAATATCTTTAAACTACATTTAGCTACCTCCTTTATGCATCTATATACATTTCATCTACTCATGGATCTATATATTTATCACTTTCTTCTAATTCAACATCTCCAATGCACTACTCTATTTCTCGCCCTATACCTCTCAATATATCTTCTACCACAACTTTCTGACTCATCTCAAACTTCTTTCTACTACTCTTTCCAATGGACTACCCTATTTCTCACCATATACCTCTATCAATATATCTGCTACATCCACTCTCTCATTTATTCCAAAACCCATACCACTACTATGAACCCCAAAATAACCCTTTACAGACTCTCCCCTACTCTAAATAAGCCTTTCTAAACTCTTCCCTCTGTCTTTTCCCCTCCACATCCCTTTTTACTCATCCCAAGCCTCCTCCTACTGCTATGATCTCCAAAACAAAAAAGAGTATAAATCCTTCACTCTTCTATCCCTCCACTATCCTTTTCAATCAAAATATCAGACTAACATGCACACTTCTCAAATGTGATATTTCACTATACTAATTCATCACTAATCCTTTATGGATTCCAGAGTAGCATGATACCTGCCCAAAAAAGTGCTTCAACACTTCATCAGGGGTAGCAAGCACTATATAAATGCAAACCTTTTTCCCTCTTCTATCCCTCCACTACCCTTCTCCATCTAAATACCTGAATAACATATCCACCACTCAAATTACTTTCATATTTCACTATACTAATTTTCAACACTAATTCTTTATGGGTTCTGGAGTAGCATGCTACTGGCAAAAAAAGTGTTTCAACACCCATCAGAGATAACAAGTAGTATATAAGTGCAAACCTTTTTCCCTCTTTTATCCCTCCCCTAAGCTTAGTAATCCAAATAACTGACTAATATCCACCACTCAAATGTAGATTTTCCACAGCCTGATGAGCAGAAAATCGGGATTTTTTTAAGGACACAGAGGCCAAGATTATGCAATCTCCTTTTATTGCCAGCTCATACAGCAGCAACAATTAACAAGAATTTAGAACTTTTAAACCATTCTGAACATCTATAAAATCCAGCAACAGGCAACCACCTTCTATCTTTTTTTGTGCTGCGAACAAGACAAACTTTAAGTCCAAAGAAATTCCTGGTGAATGTATTCAAGAGAAGAAACGTTTCAGATCCAAACCTAGTTACTCTGAAAGAAAGTGTAAAATAGGTTACTTTACCCGGGTGGGCATCAGTGGTGGGATAATCTTAGCCTCCATGTCCTTAATAAAATCCAGATTTTCTGCTCATCGGGCTGTGGAAAATCAACATTTTATGGCACGACACAGAGGCCAATATTATGAAAGTTCAAAGTGCATTCAATACATTATCAATTACATTAGGCATGGGCTTAAAGTAATAACTTTTGAACATGCTTTCATTTGACCAGTCGGCTGCGCTTAAAATGTCTTGTAAACCGCTGCCAAGACGAACGCTTTGGAGGCTGGGGCACCTTTAAGCGAGGGTGCTCCAAAAATAGAGGTGTCCACACCCCCTTCATTCATAACCTCTTTCACCCATCTAGCTAAGGTAGGGGGGGAAATGGCTTTGTAAGGCCTATTATGAGATATTAGTAGTTGTGTGACACCGTTTCTCAGATTAAGGGTTCTCCTTTCATATTCTTTCAAGCATTGCACCACACACAGTCTTGGGTTTCCAGAGAAGTAAGGGTAAAAAATGATTGAGCACAGAGTCTTAGTTCTTCTTTAAATATAGAAACATACTCCCTCAGGTTGATATGCTTTACTGGTGACAACTAAAGCTCTAACATCAGATGTATGTCTAAATGAAACCAGACATAGGAGGGTTGTGAGTTTGTAAGAAAGTTTTTTAAGCGACAAATATTGATTATCATCCCAGTTCTCTAAAACTTGAAGGATCAGTTTAACATACCAAAGAGAGGTGTACTTAGGTATCGGTGGTTTAAGGACCTGAATGCTTCTCATAATCCTCCTTGTCAAAGCATTCTGACCAACAGGTAGTCCCGCTATCAAGCAATGACCGGCAGAAATTGCTAATCTATAGATGTTTACTGTCCTATAGGAGAAACCTGACTCAAATAATTCTGTTAGCTAATTTATTACATAGACTACATCAGTTGAAATGGGATTGATACCCCGTTGAACACACCAACAGATCCGTTTATTCCATACCAGTCTATATGCTTTTCTCGTGCCGGATGCCCATGACTCAGATATGAGTCTGAAAGCATCTGGCGAAAGGCCAGGGATTTCCCATTGTCTGGAAATCTTCCATGCCCTCAGTGTGAGGGAGCCTTCTTCTATCAGAGGATGGATTTCCCCTAGAGGGCCTAGAATTAGGGTCTCGAAATGGGGAATTGGTAAGGGGAAGTCTACTGACATTTCTAGAATCACAGGGAACCACGCTTGGGATCTCCAAAGAGGAGTTACCACTACTACTGTTTTTTTGAATCTGCATGTTTGTAAGAGGAACCTGGGTTGCATGACAAATGGTGGGAAGGCATATATGGCCTTAGACCTCTCTAGTCTTGTAGGAAGGCCTCCACCCCAGCTGCTTGAGGGTCTGGTTTCCAGCTGAAAAACTGTGTCAGTTGAGTATTCAATCTGTCTGTAAGAGATCTATGTTGAAAGACCCCATGTGTATTGAATGTGTAGGAATATCTCCCTGTTCAGTCTCCAGTTGCTGGAGTCTCTGAAGTTCCTGGAGAACCAGTCCACTACTCCATTGCTCAACCCCGGAATGTTGTGTGCCTCAACTGAAATTTCTTTGCTTAAACAATAACACCAAAAGTCCTTCGCTAGTTCCGCTAAGTCTTTGGAGTGTTGTCCTCCCATCTTGCTCACATATTGGACTGCTGAAATGTTGTCCATGCAAAGCACTACATTACACAACATTTCATCTTTTCTTGAGTGAAACTGCGGACTGCAAAGGAGCCCGCTAGGTGTTCCAAGCAGTTGATGTGCATGTTCCTCTCTTGGTCTGACCAGCGTCCCCCTGTGGAAGAATTTCTGCATCTCGCTCCCCAACCGCCTAGGCTTGATCTGAATCTATCACCATTTCAAGTTCCTCCCCGAAGATTGCCCTCCCGTTCCACGCTTCTGCGTTCTTGAGCCACCATTCCAATTCCTCCATTGAGTCCTGATCTAGGGACAAAATTTGAGAGTATGATTGATTTGTGCGAAGGTATCTCTTTTTTAGTCTTTGGAGGGCTCGATAGTAGAGCGGGCCCGGGAATATGGCTTGGATGGTTGAGGATAGGAGGCCGAGGACTCTCGCTAAGTTCTTTAGTGTAATAGTCGTCTCTAGTAAGACCTTCTTTATTTCTTTTCGTAATTTTTTTAGTTTGTCTTTGGGAAACGGTAGCTCTGTGTGGAGGGTGTCTACGATAAACCCCAGGACTTGTGCTGGAGCATGACTTTTTTAGGTTTACTACAAATCCTAGTTTCTTTAATATCTCTATTGCCCACTGAGAATGCCAGGATACAATGTCTTTGGACTGACCCATTATTAGGATGTTGTCTAGGTATATTATTAACCATACGCCTTTTGCCCTGAGCCATGCTGCTACCGGCCAGAGTAGCTCTGTGAAGCACCAGGCTGCTGAAGATAGTCTGAACGGGAGACTGGAGAACTCCCAGATTTTGTTTAGCCATGTAAAGCGGAGGTATTTTTGGTGTGCAGGCCAGATGGGGATAGTAAGATAGGCGTCTTTGAGATCTAATCTTGTTAACCAATCTCCTTTCCTTAGGATGTCTCCCAATTGGTGCTTTCCGTACACAACGACGGAGTGACAGTGGCCGCAAACTTTCAAAATGGAATGCTGGCAATCAGTTCCTGGATGTCATCAAACTGTCTTAAATTAAACTCTGACAAGACAGAGGTGATGACATTCGGGAAACTGGAACCCACGTGGTCCCCCCAATGGTGGCCTACTGAGATGGGATCTCCACCAGAACCTGTCACCAAGGTCCGTAATCTGGGAGTTACGTTTGACAATAAATTGACGTTCCATCATCACGTCAACTCCGTGGTCTCCTCATCCTTTTTTACCTTGAAAAAAATCAAAAAACTTCTGCCCTACCTTCCCATCTCAGCCGGCAAAACCCTAAGTAGCACTTTGGTTTTTACTAAAACTGACTATTGTAACGCCCTTCTTTTGAACGCCCAGGATAAAGTCCTTAACAGGCTACAGTCAGTTCAGAATGCCTCAGCCAGAATCCTATTGGGCATTCCTAAGTTCACTTCCATCTCTCCGTATATCAAACAACTGCACTGGCTCCCAGTAAGGAATCGCACAAAGTTTAAGGCATTGTGCATTGCCTATAAAGCCACTAACAACCTAGGCCCGCAGTTTCTAAAAAACTCCCTCTGCCCTCTTGAAAATCCTAGAACGCTACGTTCCTCATCAGCTTGTCTGCTCAAAGTTCAACGAACAAAAAAAGCAAACTGGGGCGACAGATGCTTCACAATCTCCACAGCTAGACTTTGGAACGCACTTCCCCTTCACATCAAAATGACCCCTACGCTTATCAGCTTCAGGAAGAAATTGAAAACGTGGTTATTCTCACATTAAAATTCACCATAGTTAACGTTCTGTATACTGAGCGCCGAAACACCCCTGGGTAGTTGTGCGCTATAAAAATTGCAAGAAACATAAACATAAAAATAAACATAGACCCTCCATTTTGAAGTGACTGTAGACCACCCATTCGTTCAAATCTTTGAGGTTTATTATTGGCCTCATCTCTTTGTTCTTTTTCTCCACCAAAAGAGATGTTGCTGTTAAAGCCAATGCCTGGATCGGTTGCCTCTCTGATGGCACCCTTGGCCAATAGGTCTTGTGCCTCCTTTGTTATCAATTTTGAGTATTCTTGAGAGAAGCTGATTTCCCTTGGGACTTTGACTTGAAAGGGTGTGTCTATTAATTATATTCGGTAACCCCTGATCGTTTGTAGTACCCAAGGGTCTTGTGTCACTAAGTACCAGTTTCCACAGAACTGGGCTAGTCTCCTTCCCACCTTTATATGGGAATCTAAAGGGTCTTTGGTGTGACGTACCTGATGAGAAGCTTTTCTGTCTTCTATCTCTTCTGGTATTCCGGAAGCGGCCTCTCTGTCTTTGGGGATAGAAGTTGGAATAGGAGCCATAGGAACCATAGGTTTGTTGGAAGGACCTATTGCCTCATGCCATGTAGGGTCTAGAGGAAGGTATACCGCGTCCGGGGAACCGACCCCTTCTTTGCCCGGCCCTTGCAAAAACTCTATCATGGAACACCTTTCTTATTTCTTTTTGAGACTTCTGTATGGAGCTGAAGATCCCCACATACTTGGCAATCTATTTAATTAAATCATCGCCGAAAAGTTGGGCCAGGGAAGAAGGTCCCCCTTCGTTGTTGGCGAGATCAATGAGTTTAGGGTCCAGTTTTAAGAGGGTGCTCTTTCATCTCTCGTTCGAGAGAACCGTGTTCACGTTGCCAAGGAGGCAAACAGCTCTCTGCGCTCACTCTCGCAGCTCTTTTGGGTCGACCTGAGTATCGTTCAGATAGGCTGTCTCGGCCATCTCAAAGATTTTAGTAAGGGGGCAGTAATGTCCAGGAGTCTATCCAGACAGGAGTTTAAACCTCTGTCTAGGCCTCTTCTAGGGTCTTTTCCTCCTTTGTTGATGAAAGACACAACCTTTGGGTCGAGTTCGGGCGTCAATGTAATTTTATCAGGGAGGGATGTTCGGGGGCACTCGGATCGTAATCGAGACCTCACTTCCGTAGGGATCTCCCTTCTCAACCAGAAGGTGATATAGACTGCGACAGATGTCCCTTTTTTAGTGGTGGTCGAGTCTTCGTAATCAGAGTCGAACTCTGATGAGCAGGACAGCTCTAGTTCCAGCTCGTACGTCTGGTCATCATCAGACTTGCTTGAAATAGGGACATCTGGGCCTCTGTCATGCCCATCCACAGTGTCGGAAACACTGACTCCATCAACGGCATTACCCGGTAAACCCTCAATTACCCCTTTAGATATTTTTTATTTTTTACGAGGGTAGTCACCTGATGGCCTTTTTTGTGAGATTTATCAGACCAGGAAGAGCATCCGTGTTGGTCAGTTGGTTGATTATTTGAAAGAACTTCTAATTTTTTATTGATGGTGTCATCCAGCGACCTCATCAATTTTCATAAAGCCCTATTTACCAATTCCTCTCATTTACCATCAACTAAGGAGTCTTGTTGTTAATCAGACATTTTTTTAATGTAATTATGAATAGTACAATAAAAATAATTCTAACTATAACTAGTATATTAAAGTAATTCCCTGTAGATGAGGGGTCAAAATACAGGTGGGCGTGCAGAAATTTGGATAATTTTGTGGAAAGAGTGAGTATTGGGATCAGTAGGGTGCAGTCTCGGTTATCTTTGTGTTGTTCAGTTTGGTAACTGTCGTTTGGGTGAAAAAACAACATTTCAGAGGAGTACCTAATGTTCTTGCTAAGGTACTTTCCTCTAATGATTGACATGAGGCTCTACTTCCTTGTTGATAAAGAAGCCTTCCTGGTGCGGTCGCCATTACAGCTGCGGCTGCACCGGGATCGAAGTCGGGCCGGTGATGCCCTTCACTGAGGCTGAGCAAGGAAGGAGCAGCTCACGGACCCAAGGTATGTTTAATAAAATAGAAAGTGAGGCTCACGCTCGCACTGGCAGCGCTGCGGCCGCAGGCATGAGCCTCATACGATGTTGAAAATGGAGCACGTGGGTTGCGCTGGTGAGCTGACATTTATCAGAATTTACTGTTTCCAAATGAAAACTTTGAAACACTCATGCTTGCAATTAGGATGCTATTACCAGGGCCACTAGAATTATACAATTCAAGCATTTAAAAAAAAAATATTGGATTTGCTGAGTTTGCCTCATAATCTTTGTCTGCTGCATAGTCTGTAAATTTTGACAAACATCGTTTTTAGCTCAAACGGGTGAAACTTTGCTAAAAACATGGCAATATGTGTTCCTGTGCTCTGGAAGGTCCTTCATAAAGATTGAATGGTTATATTTTACTTGCTGTATTTAGGTATTAAATTGGTATCAATAAGGGGAAATCTTTCCGAGAGTGTTACCATGTGTAATAATACCAAAATAGTGAGGTAAAGCTATCACAAAATGTGCCACTTTATACCGCATAATTTGCCTTTTCTTAACGCGTAATTTAGTCAACACTGCTGCATAATGTGGCCCTCCTCTGCCACATAATTACAGTGGTCCTGTCTAGCAGTGAACCAAGAGGCAAATCCGATGTCATGTGTGCCCTGCTTAGATTTTTATAACTTATGGAACAACATTAAAGTCTATTAAAACATATAAAAGTGAAGTTTTTGTAGAGGGCACAACCTAAATGTAGGTATTTTTAAGGTACTCTCTAAAGTGCCGATAGAAGACATGGAGGCACAGTGAAATAAGGTAACTGCCTAGGGTACAACAGATTTTGTCTAGCTGGTAAAGCATGTTTGAAACCAGGTGTCCTGGCTTTATGGTGCACAATTTTAATCAATCAAGATTTATATAGCATTCCTAATCACCCAATAGGATATCCAGGCACTTGCAGGTCCTGGAGGCTCTTGCAAACAGCCTGGTCTTGAGAGCCCTTCAGAATTCCAGAAGAGAGGTGATGGTCTGGATCTACATGGGGAGGCTGTTCCAGTTCTATGCTGCAATGTAGGAAAAGGAGCATCCTCCACTTCTGCTCCAGTGGACGGGTGTGTGTGTGGACAAGTGATACAGAGGCAGTGCGTAATCTTTTCAAAGGTAGGTGGAAATTCATGCAGTGGTTGTGTAGAACCTTGTGTGCATGGATCAGCAACTTGCATTGACATCTCTTCTGTACCGGGAGCCAGTGGAGTTGCCTGAGGTGGGGTGTGATAGGGTTCATCAGGGGAGGTTGAGGACAAGTCTGGCTGTGGCGTTCTGTATGATTTGTAGTCTCTGTAGGACGTGTGCGGCTATCTTACATAAAGAGCATTTCCATAGTTAAGTCGGCTGCTGATGAGGTCCTGTGCCATGGTGCATCTCGTGTGTAGGCGTTGCTACTTGAATATTTTTCATATCATGCACAGCATGAAGACGCTCCAAAATCTAGGGGTTTGCCCTATTGATCCCACCACACCTGGGCTAAAGGTAAATCTTATTCAAACACAGTAATGAGTGGGAACAAATTCAAGAATCACTCTAATAGAGAAAACATAAATTGATCTCAACTGCTGAATGTCACAATCCCAAACAACGTATATTTGTATAATTCTAGAATCACAATCCGAACCCAATTCCAAGAATCAGATGTTATTTCTCTTCCACACCAAATCACTTTTGAAATATAAATGAATGAAATATTCAATAATCCATATCAGTCCAAACAGAAGGTAGTCCAATGCTGATACTCACAAGAGGGAATAGCAAAAACCTCAAATGTCCGTGGTGTGTATCTCAATCATATGCATACTGTGGTAATTCATCAGACTCCTCCATTCCAAAAAGTTGGCACGTTTCGACTTATCTAGTCAGGCCTCTTCAGGACAAGGAAAGAAGAAAAAGAACATCTATCGTCACTAAGTAAAAGGGACCGCCGTGTGGGAGACTGCATGCAAAAGCCATCAGGCGGGGCACACATATAAATCATTGCGTGTAGAAATTCAGAAATCAAGAAGTGCCACAGGTCTGTCTCTGGTAAAATGCCTTGGGCTGTACACCTCACATTAATCAGCCAATTCTCGCACAAAAAGCTTAAAGGTGCTCTTCACTGCTGCCAATGCTCACGTCATGGCCGAGCTCACAGAGGACTTCACTCACCACTGCAAATAAATCTGGGTGGGTCATGGGCAGAGGTGACGATGTTGATCTGTGACTTCATGGTGTTCATGCTTGTTATCAATGATGATTGCAAGATTTCTGGCGTGGTCGGTGTGAATGAGAGAGGGTCTCAGGTCTGGGGGCCACCAGAAGTCATTCCAGGAGTGGTTATTTTTGCCGAAGATCAATAAATCCATCTTATTCATGTTTAGCTTCAGGGAGTTGGTCTTCATCCAGTCAGCACGCTTGTTATGCATCTGTGGAAGTTGGTCCGGTAGAGGTAGGGTCATTGGTGAGGAAGATGTTGAGTTGGGTGTCATCTGCTTAGGATATTATGTTGAGAAAGTGAGATCTAACAATGATGGCTAGTGGGGTCATGTATGCATTGAAAAGTAGGGCTGAGCCCTGGGGGACACCACAGATGATATTCTTGGGTTTTGAGGTGAAAGTTAGCAGGTAGACCTCTCTGTACTTCCAGCAAGGAAGGAGGTGATCAATCTGAGCGCACACCCTTGGATGACAATTTGATGAAGTCTTTCAATTGTTGCAGGGATTCTATGTAAACATTATTATGCTTGGGATCACAGAACATCCGTATGTAGGGAATGTCAGCATAATACATTAGTACATATGAACCCCAAACCTGACTAGCTCATAGTGCCTTACCTGCCATCCTAACCATCCCAGAGTGACAGGTAAGTTAGCACCCCAGAACACAACACTCTAGTCACCTCAGTAGAAACAGGTTGTCATCTTTCTTTTTCTCACTCATGCATGTTCATCATAAACAAAACAAAGACACAATAACAGTTTACAGTATTTATTGAAACCCTACTGTTAGAATAGAAAATTCATTTTTACACATTGTTCTATGTATGTTAGCAGTCGCTGCGCCATTTTCTATGCCGGTGCCATTTTTTGTTATATTCAAAACTTATACTCTGCTATTTCTGAGAAAAGGCCTCTGTTAGGTTTTGTGTCTCGAATGTTAGGTTTTGCTTCACTAATGAATACACTGTTCTTATTAGCGCATACCTTTCCCTTTAGAAACAGGCCATCTCCCCCTTCTCTAGTGGCGGGCATGGGCAGACGACCTTGGATAGTAGATAGTGTGTGCCCGTCCTAAGAATCAACACTTATTTTTTTGTATTTCACTGTTTTGCTGCATCTGCCTGGAAAATTCCATTGTGGGCGTGCCTTCGTTGGTCCTGAAATGTACATAATGTATCTTTATGCTTGCTGATGTCAGTCCCTCTGCAGCACTCCTAAGCGACAGGGCACACTGGGCTCCACTCAGAGTGAATTCAAATAAACAGATATTGGTTTGTATTCTCTACTGTCTTACCGACTCTTCATTTGGTATGGAAGGCGGAGAGGTGGTTATGAGTGATCCGGGTGACCCTTATCGGGCCACTTCCTTCATTTGGTGCCCGAACAGGAATTCCTTTGGGTGAGTGGCCCATCCCCTTCCGCAGACAGTGGGTGGGAGCTCACAGCCATAGTCTGGTCGGACTGACGGATCAGGGATCCCTGCACAAAGAGTTTCTGATACTTGCAGCTGCCCCTTCTGTCCCGCCAGACTGTTAAAGATTGCAGGAAAAAACTGTTAGAATGAGGTGGAAACCATTTTGTTCTTTGCAGCCATTTTAGTTAGCCATTTGCTTTCTCCCTCTTCCAGAGCCTTGCACATGCTCAGAAAGGTCTAGCTGGTAGAATGCACCTGCTCCTAGTATAGAATTTTCAGGCTATTCTTACTCATGTGGTCAGTTTAGTCTCCCCTCCCACTTTGTTGAGCAAGCAAATTGTGCATAGCCATATTAGTCAAAAAACCATGCTTGTATGTGCCAGGACCTCCCCTTGGTTTTATGCTGACTATGTAACCTATGCATATATAATGCCCCTGTTCTCTGTACTCATCAGACTGTCTCAGACAGCAGCCTGAGGGTACTGTGTGACGCAGTCTCACTCATGTGAGGTTAATAAATGCATTGTTTTTATATTACAGCTTCCAATAATGTGATTATCGTGATTTGTGTGATTATATGTAAATTGCAATTTATGTAGGCAGGTAATGAGGAGATTTTTTTCTCTAAATTGTGAAAACTTAGAAAGCAAGTGCCACTTGGCGAATAATATTGTATATGCTGCAATTTTCTTGGCATGCCTGTTTCAAGTGCACATCGAAGAATGTGCCACTTTCTTGGAGGTAACAATATGAATCTTGAATGAACTCAGCCGGTTCCCCTAGAGGGGATACCTAAATAGGTTTAGGTATGTTACAAAAGGTATTTCTTCCTTGGTGACTAAGTACCCCATGGAACTAAATATGTACATAAAAAAGGATCCTGGTCTATGCACTTAGTAACATTCATAAGTGGTGATATGCAGAGCGCTTTTTGAGTGTTCTGCCAGCCAAACCTGGCAGATTTAGTGTATTTTGGCTTCTTGAACATGGAAGTCTTTTGGGCTGTTTTTGTGTAGTCTTTTGGACAACTTTTGAGAGCTTTTCTTGTGAATATGACTTACAATTAGTATTTACAAGGTTTGGTTTAAGTACAGTCTGTGGGCTGTCTTTTATTTCTGTCCTAAGTGTTGATTTGTGGGTTAATTGTGTGTTTGAATGTCTATGTGGTTTGTGGTTTGGCACCGGTGGAAGATGTGTGAGTAAGTAGCGATTCCGCTCCTTGTGTAAGAATGGCTAGCCTTAAGCGCGCTGTATTGTGTGTTCTGGGTGTATGACCACCTTCTGAAAATGTCTAGAATGAGCTCAATGTGTTTTTTGGGTCATCAGTCTGTTATGCAAAATGTCATTGAATGAATTACAAAAAAAATCCAGAAATGAAATTATGTAACATGCGCTAAATAGCTGCACACTACCACCATTACAATTGACAAAGTAAAAAACTATAGATATGTGCAAATTGCCACAATTCTAAAGATACATTAGAATTCACATTTAATATTAATAAAATAGGCCTCATAGAAAGGAAGACAAAAACAAAATTGTGTGCTTTACAATAACTAGGACTAAAATACGAAATGTTACAGCATTCTCCTTAGATACATTGTATTAGATATTAAAAGGCATTCACATCATCTGAGTGAATTGGTTGTTGCTGAAATAAACACCCTATTACAAAACGATAGATTTTGATGGGCTTGAAATGCCTGACTTTTAAATAGTCTGTGACTATGCTTAATTTTAACACCAGAAAAAAAACGCTTTCAAACAGCTGTATTTAAGCTGTCTCACTGAGAAGAAGCTGTCTGACACAACAAATGGGGATTACACTCTTTCAGGACATTACAAATAGAGAAAATGTTATTTTTTTCTCCTGGCAGAGGCGTGTAAAGTGACGCCTTCTGGTCAAGAGCACAGCTGTGTCAACAATACATGGCTATTTTTGGTCCCAAGCCACATGGAAACTGCTGGGTCAACTAGATTTTAAGTTAGTGCAAACACGGTATAAAGGCGTGCAATAAAGACTGCAGATTTTAAAAGTTAAAAAAGACAGTTTCATTATTTTGGATAACAGAGAAAAGGTTAAAAGGGATTTTATTTCTTGTTGCCTTTTTAATAAGCACATCAGTGGTTCTGATGTTAAATAATAACTGTCCTTTAAAAGTAGCACGGACGTTTCATATTTCAAGTAAGGCTTCTGTGCTTAGTGTTATAAATGAATGCATTTAAAGATGATAGGAGGGGGCGTGGCCAAGATGGCGGGGTAGAAAGACGTGTCTACCGGAGCTCCTGACCCCATCCGAGGCCTCAAGCCCTGATTTTAGCTAAATCTCCCCCCGGAGCCGCGCTGACTAGCTGAGCAATCAGGGGAGTTGGTCACCGCTTGACCGCCGCCACCAGAGCCCTGCAAGGCGAGAACTCACCGAGTTAGCGGAGCCGGGTTGCTGACCGGTGCCGACCGGGGCTGGCACAGCGCCCCAACCCCGATGCGACGGTGGTCCACGAAACGGCGGTGAGGCGCAGAACTGGCCGATTGGAGTGAGCGGAGCTCCCTGACAGCAGCGGACTGCGGATCCAGTTATAGCGGTGTGGAGCGACGTAGGGTCCGGGGCGCCTCCGCTCTCTTTCCAGCGATCCAAGATGGCGACGCGCCAAGACCGGGGGTCTCAGCCCGGACTCGAAGACGACACCAAGACCGAACAGTGAGTGCCCTAACTAGAGCGGTTGCTCTCCGCTGCTGAGTGGGATCCCCGGGCGGCGAGGCTGGCGGGGTGCCGGAGGTGGCGGACCCCCTGACCGGAGCTTGAAGATCTCCCCGCCCCGAGGTGCTGGTGTGACCGGAGTGTGAGCCACGCAAGTGCCCGGCTTGAAGGCCTCCCCGAGACGTGCGAGAGGCCGGGCGCGGAGTCCAGCGGAGCTGCGGCCCCAGCGAGCGCAGCTTAGGGCCGACTAGACACGGGCGCCTGACGAACCTGTGGCACCCCTGCGCCCCCGGTGCCAACCCACTTGTGCGCTAAGCCACCAACGAGGCCCGCAGTAAACTGGCTGCGCACACGGAGACACGATGTGGGCAGAGGAGCTGCAGATGCACCCTTGAAGGAGCTATTTCCCTCGCAGACACCTCAGAGTGCACAGGAGGAAACAACGAAGGTCTGGGCGGCGGCTCTTACCGTTGGATACCACGACTGGCGTTGGACCCAGGCAGGCGCGGGGACACGACCGGAGGACAGTGGGGGAGGGGAGGCAGGGCGCTACAGGACATGGTGCTACTGCGGTGCGTCCCTCGACCCCGAGTACCGGCTGGACATCAGAGATAGCATCGGAGCCCCTGCGCCCCTGTTCGCCTCAGAAACACAGCACTGGTGACTCCTTGGGGACGGCGAGCGCGACCTCCCCCGCTTCAGCCTGGGGTGCAGCGATTGACCCTGACCAGCTGTGGTCTTTGGGGTTCGCGTGGACCGACTCTTGCCCTGGCCCGGAGGCACACTCCTGGAGGTGCGGGGGTTGGCGTAGGGACCGGCAGAGTTGGGCACTCGGACTGGCGGAGAGGCCTACATCATGTCTGCCCAACGAGGGGGTAAGCGCACTGATCGCACGCTTCCGGAGATGCTCAATAGACGGCAGAGCAAGGAAGACAAGAACTCCTCCTCGTCTGGAGCAGCTGGGAGCTCGCACTCTGGTGCAGCAGCGGAACCTCCGGTCACCAGATCCTTTTTAGAGTCTCTATTTGGCACGCTGAGGGAAGACTTCCATGCCCTAAAGCAGGAAGTAGCAGGAGAGGTGAGAGAAATCCGCAGGGAAGTGGAAGGCTTGGGTGAGAGAGTAGACACTGTGGAGACCTCCACGCACAGACAAGATGAGGAGATCACTCTTTTACAGCAGGAGGTGTTGACTCTCAGGGAACAGCACTTAGACCTCCAATTGCACAACGAGGATTTGGAGAATAGGTCACGAAGGAACAACATCAGGGTCCGGGGTGTGCCGTCATCGGAGGAAAACCCTGATATAGTCAGGTACCTGCAGGAACTCTTTCGCATGGTCTTGGGAGAAGGGGATGATTTCCTCATTAGAATCGACAGAGCACACAGGGTGGGACCCCGCAGAAGGGCTAACGGCCCCCCCCGGACATCCTGGAGTTCCTCCCAGACTTCCCGCTGAAGGAGAGGATCATGGCGGAGGCACGAAAAACGCGCTCCCTCACCTTCCGAGATCACCCTGTGGCGCTATATCAGGACCTATCTACACTCACACTTCAGAAACGTAAATCATTTAAGATTGTGACAGATTTCCTCAAGCAACACGAAACGCCCTACTCCTGGGGACACCCCTTCCGTATTATCTTTAAGTGGCAGGGAGAGATACACCATTAGCGGAACCTGCAGGACACCTGCGAAATCCTGGGCATCACCGCGGAAGAAGAGGAATCCAACACTCCAAGAAGGCGGCGCACAACTGAAGGAGAATGGCAACGAGTTGCACGACGGAGAGGGACAGCGAGGGTGTCGCGGAGACCAGGATCTCCAACTATTAGAGCGGAACGAGAGGCGGCTGTCCGGACAGCGTCCAGGGAGCTTGGAGGCCCAGAGGAGGTTGCATTGACCGCCTAATAGTGCTCCGGGGGGAGATCTTCATAGCACTGTTTCAACTGCCGGCTGAAATGGGGGGGGGGGGGCGATGGTTGGACCACGTGTGGCTGGACGTCCACTAAGGTAACATTCTACGGACGAGCCCATTCGGGCCTGTCTGGGACTATTTCAGGAAATTTTGGGTAGTCTGGGGCAGTGGGGAGGGGTTGAGAAGCTGGGGTGTGTGCTAGAGAGGGGGGGGGGGTTGGGGAAGTTTTGGTGTGAGTTGAGGGGAAGGGGGGGAGGGAGTGTTGGGAGTTGGGGAAGGGGAACGTTGAAGGGGGCGAGTTGGGGGTTGCCCTGTCCAGTGCTTTTACGGTGTCTACAAGTATTAGTCTAGGCACACACATTCACTTGGAAGTCATCGTGATGCCACGCACTCTGATTTACACACATAGACAAAGTAGTCCCGACCACCCATGGCAGAGTTGAAGATAGTCACCCTGAATGTTAAGGGTCTGAACAATCCCACGAAGAGGAGGGCTGTCCTGTCATTATTGGAACACTCCCAAGCGGACGTTTGTCTGCTTCAGGAAACTCACTTATTGGCCGGCGATTGTCACAGGTTGCGGTCCCGCCATTTCCCTACACAGTTCTTTTCCTCCAACACGACCAAAACGGCTGGGGTGGCCATCCTTTTGTCCAAATCATTCAGGGGGAAGGTGCTGCACAAATTTGTGGAACAAAAGGGGAGACTTCTGGCCTACAGATTTAAGCTGGGAACCCTGGTATTCACGGTGGGCACAGTTTACGGCCCGAACGAACAGCAAGATAGATTTTTACGCAAGGCACTGGAGGATATCACAGCATCACCGGATACTCATATAATATTGGGAGGGGACATTAATTTGGTCTTTGACTCCTCAAAAGATAGATCAGTGCAGAGACACCCGCAGACTGGAGAACTCTCGCAGGCAGTGAAGGCGCAGTTAGTTGATTCCGACCTGCATGACCTCTGGCGCGAGCACCACCCAACCGACAGGGACTTTTCCTATTACTCACACGCACACAAGACATACGCCAGGCTAAATCATCTGCTGGTCTCTGGACCGGTCTGTAACTTGGCTACCGCCTCAGAAATGGGAGTCATTTCTCTTTCGGACCATGCACCGGTCTCGGGGACCTTCCTTCTCCCGCTGAGCTCTGCCCGGAGGGGAGTCTGGCGGCTTCGGGACACGCTTCTACCTAAAAAAGCAGTGGTGCAGAGTATTATAGACTCGGTGAAGGATTTTCAATTACACAACTCTAACCCTGATACTTCACTATCGACTCAATGGGGGGCTCTCAAGGCGGTACTGCGGGGGGGGTTCATAGCGATCTCAACCGCGGACAATCGCGATAGGAAAATAAAGCGAGACGAGCTCACTCAGAAGGTCAGGGAGCTGGAGCACGTACACCGTCGCACTGGGGCTCCGAGAGTTTGGAAGCAGTTGAGGGTAGCTAGAAAACTCTTGTCCTCATTGGACTTAGATAGGGCTGAATATGCTGCGCTGCGCCTAAAACACGCCTATTACACGGGAGGGGATCGCTGTGGCCGCCTCCTGGCAGCCAAACTGAGAGTGGCACACCAGAATCGCCAGGTGAAGGAATTGGCGGGGAGCGCGGGACAGGGGATTTCGGATGACTCAGAAATTGCTGAGGCCTTCCGTCGATTCTACGCCGACCTGTATGCAGCGGAGGTTGCAAGAATGGAGGACCCGGATGATTACCTTGACTCGGTGACCTTGTCGTCCCTGACCCCAGAGCAAGCAGACCACCTAGAGAGAGAGATTAGGATTGAGGAGGTGATAGCAGCGATCTCTAGGCTCAAATTAGGAAAGGCCCCAGGCCCAGACGGTTACACCGCCCTCTTCTACAGAACGTTCAGCACGACATTAGCCCCGGTCTTGACCAGGCTGTTTAACTCTTTCTCTAGCCCAGGAGCTATCCCTCCAGACCTCCTACAGGCAACAGTGTTGGTAATCCCTAAGCCAGGGAAAGACAGGAGACAATGCGGCTCGTACAGGCCGATCTCCTTGCTAAACGTGAATTTGAAAATATACACGGGGATCCTAGCGACGAGACTAGCACAGTACCTTCCCGGCCTGATTGAACCAGATCAGGCTGGCTTCGTGCCTGGACGGCAGACTGTGGACAACACTAAGAGAATAACACACATCCTAGAAAAGGCCTCACGTATTCCGGGGGAGAGGATGCTGCTTTCGGTTGATGCTGAGAAAGCGTTTGACCGGGTGCACTGGCCCTACCTCGAACAGGTGATGGTGCGGTTGGGAATGGGGGAGAAATTCCGGAACATGGTGTTTAACTGCTATAAATTCCCTTCTGCAACTGTGCGTGTGAATGGCTGTGGTTCCCGACGGTTTGACATCGAACGCGGAACGAGACAGGGATGCCCCCTCTCCCCCCTCCTCTTTGCGCTCTACATGGAGCCCTTCGCGCAGCGGGTTCGACAGAATGAGGCTGTGACTGGAGTACGAATGGGCGGTTTCACCCATGCAATAAGCCTTTACGCGGACGATGTACTTTTCACGTTGGAGAACCCAAGGCAGGCCCTGCCTGCTTGTATGGCTGAACTTAAGGCTTTCGAGAGTGTAGCTGGCTTTCGAATGAATGTGGAGAAATCCACGGCCTTGGACATATCCCTGTCTCCGGCGGCAAGGAACGACCTACAGAGGCTCTTTCCCCTACGTTGGTCACGGGATCGGGTACAATATCTGGGGATTGCACTAGCCCCAACATTGCAGGCCATGGTTTCCATTAACTATGCGGCGATGGGTGTGAAGGTGAGGGAGGAACTTGGGAGGTGGAACAAGGGGACAATCTCCTGGCTCGGCAGGGTGGCAGCGGTCAAAATGACCGTTTTACCCCAGATCTTGTACTTATTCCGAGCACTACCTCTGCAGCCCCCCAAGGGTTGGATTCAACAGATGCAAACTGAAGTGTCCCGCTTTGTGTGGCAGGGCCGCAAGCCCCGAATGCGCCGCACCCTCACAACCCTAGCACCGGAGGCCGGGGGGCTGGGAGTCCCTGACCTCCGCAAATACTTCCAAGCATCCCAACTGCGATACCTGGTGGAATGGAGTAGGTGGGAGTCCGATAAACACTGGCTCTTCCAGGACCAAGCAATAGCCGGACGCCCTTTACAGGAAATACCATTCCTTCGCAGGCCACACCGCCCCCCGAATCTCTATGCTTCTTATATCACGCGGGTACCGCTGAGAGTGTGGGACACTACCTGTCGCGCGTTCGATCTCACTACATTTCCCTCGCCACTCACACCGATCGTGGACAATCCGGACTTCACACCGGGGACGGAGCAGGGGGCCTTTTCGCACTGGAGGGACAGGGGCTGCAGGGCACTCTTCCACATGTATACGGCTGAAGGGGTTATTCCCTTCCAAGACTTTAAAGATGAGTATCAGATGGCCGAAACAGACCGCATGCGATACTGGCAGGTACGACACTGGGCCTTACAGCCAAGCGTTAGAGAGTCAGCGGATAGGAAGTTACTGCCCTATGAAAGGTGGCTAATTACCGGTACCTCGGACGCCAAACTCATAACTGACCTATACAGGATGCTCCAGCTCCCGTCTTCCCACTTCCATATTCCTGGTCGGGAACGCTGGAACAGAGAACTAGGGAGGACACTTAGCCTTAAGGAGTGGGACCATGTTTCATATAGGGCGAGGCACTCGGCCTATCATGTGGGCCTCACGGAAACCTTCACCAAGGTTTCCACCTATTGGTACCACACCCCGGAACGATTGCATGAAATGGACAGGCTCCTTAGTGACAAATGCTGGCGAGAGTGTGGGCAGATTGGTACACTAACACACATCCTCTGGGACTGCCCCGTACTGCAAGCCTACTGGTCAGCGGTGATAGATGAAATTGATGCATGCTTTGAGATTGAACTGCCCGACTGCCAGCGTATACCCTGCTGGGTCTCCCGAATGGCCTGATGTACCCGCTGAAATCTAGGAAGGAACGACAGATTGCTATTATGCTGGGATCGGCAGTTCAAAACATACTGATACACTGGCGCACACCTACCATTCCATCCCACACAGGTTGGCTGCACAGGTTGTGGCATGTTCTGGGGATGGAAAAGCTGTCTCTCACGTTAGCAGGAGAAGTGTCTTGTTTTGAGGAGCTGTGGCAACCCTTTCACTCGCTATTGGCCACAGAATTTAAGGAAATTACGTGCCCTAGATACCTGAGACTACTGAGGCTTACGCCCCCGTTGTGAAGCGCTGTTCCATTGAGGGGAGGGGAGCACGACCCCACAGGCACGAAGGGGTCCAGGTTGGATTACAAGGTGGACGGTTTACTTCCACAACACGCAGCACTGGGCAGGGCGGGTGGTGGGGGGGGGTGTTTGTTGGGGAGTGTTGTTTACCTAAGGAGGGGTACGGGATATTGGGGAGATGCTCCTTCTCTTCTTTTGCACATTTCCATGCAAGATGCGGGATATTGAGGCAGCCCTCAGGGCTGGGACATTGGAACTCTAATCCTAGGATACTCCCTGCCGCTCACATTGCATATCTGTATGTTTGTTTCACTATGCAGCTGTACCTTTCTAATAAAATACTTTAAACCTAAAGATGATAGGAAAGGAATGAAGCTTGCTTTCCACATGTGGAACCAGCAAAAGAGTTGGTGATCATTAATAAAAAAAAGGGGAATTTTGTCAATATTTAAAATAAATGTTTATTAAAAATAAGTGCACGAAAATCATTTTTTGATCTCTATTATGCCTAATAATCATACTGTGCATGATTTACCGCAAGGGGGGTGGGGCTAAAATGTGAAAATGCCACTTTACCCAAGCTTACAACACTCATTTTTTAAGGGTGTACCTTATACATTTCTGATTACCCATTCCTGGGATATCTCGGGGACACCCTGGGGGTCCCTAATATGCAAAAACATGGTGGGTTATTAATTTTTAAGTGCCCCTAGTACCAAAGTCGAATTTGGGCAAAATTTACCCTTTAAAAGCAGTTCTGCCACTCAGAGCAGTTTTCAAACTGATCTTAGGCTTCAGTAAATGCACACATGTAAGTATAGAACAAACAGCTGACCTCTATACTGCTAGAAAAGCACACCACACACTGCACACAAATGAAAATAAGTATAAAAAACCAGCAGAAGTTATTATCCTACCTCTAAGTTACTGGTAAACAGGAACGGAATATGACTGCTTTTCAGCTGTGAGTCTCCATTAGTTGCGTTGAATTGGAAAAGCCGCATGGAAAGCCTTGCACACAAATAGGACAGCTGGTAAGGGTTAAAGGTCGAGTTCTACAGTTAGCAGCCTAGCAGGGCTATAGGCATAGTTTGCTTTGAAACTTCGGTCCCTGAAAAATTCTGAAAGATGAGATGACAGCACAGGGAGAGAAAGACAAGTTTTGCTTACTAGTTTTGGCAAAAGCACGTATTTGTGCAGTAATATAAACAAGAAGGATATATAGTGGTATATGTGAGCCCTGATTAGAGCATACCTCTGCCATGTATAAAAAAATGGTTTTAGCTTAAAAGATTACTGTTCAAGGGCTGAGATAAGGAGGCAATGGGATTAAGTTTGCATTCATTTGCCCTAATGTTACATTAGTACAATTGCTAAAGCAATCGGTAGTTGGTTATTAATGTTTTCTAGCTAGCTCAATGTGCTATTTACCTCCTACAAGTTTTTTGTGCCCATTTGCCACAAATAGGGGTAGAAGGTAAACCTATTTCAGGTTTTCCTACTGTCAAAATGGGGGAAGGAGGTTGGCTCCTCTACTAATTAAGGGTAGGCAAATTTATGTTTCTCTCTCTTTTTCTCACTCTCTTTTTAGCCTGTCTAAATTGTCTAGGAAATACCCATGAGACATTTAATTGGCTATTCAGTAATACTGTTTTAAAAATTGTTAGCATTAATAAAATGAATAAATAAATATGCTATGTTACTGCCCATCCTGTTTGATGAAATTGTGAAAAGAAAGTAGTCTAGATTGCTGTTCCCTTATTTGACCTTTAAGGGGAACTATATGTTATTCTCATGTTATATACAGTTTTGCAAGGGCATTGCTAGTCTTTTATTAGCTAGTCTGTGTAAATAAGTTGACAGCCCTTATTAGAGCTTATGTTGCATAGTCTGGATTGTGAAAAGTAGAATGCAGGAAAGACCCCCATGTGTTCCTCAGCAAACATTTTTTTAAATAAAATATTATTTTTTAGTAGTTTGTTTGTCACAAGATGTTCTGCCTGAGAAATTTATGTACCCACTATATTGACGTTTTTTTAAAAGTTCTTTATGTAATAAGAATCCCTGTTAGATTACCAGTTTTAGATTTTCCTGCTGAACCTATAACATGAGAGCATGGTCCTAAGCGTACAATGTAGGTGCTTTTATTAAAAGAAATAATTTTAGAAGTGTCTGCAGTCCCGTACAAGTAATGTAAAGTCTATGAGTAAAAGTGTAGAGCATTTCCTTTTTGGGTTTCGCCTGCCGAAGGCTGCGCTCTGCGCAGCTTTTCGGCGCAGGCGAAATCCATTGATTACAATAAGGACTTCGGGAACGTCCCCCGGCTCCCATTGGCTAGCTCCATAAATGGAGGCTAGCCATTGGGAGCCGGATCTGTCCGTCAAGGCTGGACCAGATTCGGGGGCGTTCCCGCGATTTTTTCGCTCTCCACCCACTTTGGATCGTCATTGCGGCGGTGGGTGTGTCTTATTTTTTTTTTTCGAGTCGGCCTTTTTTTTTCTTTTTACAAATGTTTGTTGTTGGAGTTGGCTGCAAGATTCGAGTTCCCACAAGGCAATCAGGTAAGGAGCATTTTGTTTATAAATGTGTTTTCACTTTGTAAGTTTCCGTATTTTGACGTTTTAGCTCTTAATGTATTTTTTCAGTTTCCTTTGTAGGTTCGGCCGTGTCGTGTGAGCTGTTAGGCCGGGCCGTCTTGAACAGCGTGTGCCAGTTCCTGCCCCCGGCCCGTGGCCGTTCCGTGCAGCGTCGTGCAAGGAGTGTTTTGCCCGGTATGTATGCAGCTGTTTGAGGGTCTCAGGTAAGCCATCTTGTCTCTGTTTGTTGTCTAATGCTTGTTTTTGTTCCTTTAACAGGTCTCCCCCGGCCCGTGGCCGTTCCGTGCAGCGTCGTGCAAGGAGTGTTTTGCCCGGTATGCATGCGGCTGTTTGCGGGTCTCAGGTAAGCCATCTTGTCTCTGTTTGTTGTCTAATGCTTGTTTTTGTTCCTTTTACAGATCTCCCCCGGCCCGTGGCCGTTCCGTGCAGCGTCGTGCAAGGAGTGTTTTGCCCAGGTAACCATGCGGCTGTTTGCGGGTCTCAGGTAAGCCATCTTTTCTCTGGTTGTTGTCTAATGCTTGTTTTTGTTCCTTTTATAGATCTCCCCCGGCCCGTGGCCGTTCCGTGCAGCGTCGTGCAAGGAGTGTTTTGCCCGGTAAGCATGCGGCTGTTTGCGGGTCTCAGGTAAGCCATCTTGTCTCGGTTTGTTGTCTAATGCTTGTTTTTGTTCCTTTTACAGGTCCAACCCGGCCCGTGGCCGTTCGGTGCAGCGTCGTGCAAGGAGTGTTTTGCCCGGTGTGTATGCAGCTGTTTGCGGGTCTCAGGTAAGCCATCTTGTCTCTGTTTGTTGTCTAATGCTTGTTTTTGTTCCTTTTACAGGTCCCCCCCGGCCCGTGGCCTTTCCGTGCAGCGTCGTGCAAGGAGTGTTTTGCCCGGTATGTATGCAGCAGTTTGCGGGTCTCAGGTAAGCCATCTTGTCTCTGTTTGTTGTCTAATGTTTGTTTTTGTTCCTTTTACAGGTCCCCCCCGGCCCGAGGCCGTTCCGTGCAGCGTCGTGCAAGGAGTGTTTTGCCCAGTGTGTATGCAGCTGTTTGCGGGTCTGAGGTAAGCCCTCTTTATTTTCTTTCTTATGTAATGCGTTTTTTAAATTATAACTTGACTCCATTTCGTCTCTGCCGCGACCAGCGCTCTGCCCCCTAAAGCTGCCGGTAGTACCACCCCTCTTCTCCATGGGAGCCTGTCTGCTCTTGGCAGCATCCCTCTACTGCCCCTTGTGAAGTCTCCAGCCCCCCTGCCTGCTGGCGGATACCCCCTATAAAGGTGCCTGCTGTCCGGAGCACCCCTCTGCCCACCTAATCATGCCTGTAGTCTCAAACGTCTATCCCACAGAAAACTGTCTGCTCCTGGTAGCAGTCCATCTGTCTGTCCGGTATAAAGTTGCATACACCTTATGTGGGTGGGTTTATATTGTGACACTCGTGGTCCTGGCGAACATTATGGTGCCCCTTTCGTTTTATATCGTATTTCGTCTTTGATTAACTTTGAAAGAGCACTTTTCCACAGAACTAGTTGTCCCGCAATTTCTCCCAGCAGATTAGATTAATATCAGCCCACTGAAAACTTGGGTTATAAAGGATGTTTATATAACAGTAGACCTCACTGGGTGTGATTGTATCCATCTTAGATAGCATTTTGCTTTTGGTACTGGTCTGATTTTGTACTCTTCCTCTTACCAGTAAATACCTATAAGACGGGGAGGACCTGACTGATGTGGTGATAAGGAGTTATACATGCCATATCCCACTTTGATCTCTGTTTACTTGCAGGTAATGATTTTATATTTCGTGTATTTACACATTTTTTTTATTTAGATGTATGAATATAATATTAAGGACCATATGGACATCCATAGGGAATACTAATCGCTTGTGTGCCTTTCCAGTATTTTTTAATTGCCCGGCACTACCAGAAGGTATATAAGACCTTCCTATTTCATCTTGACATCCTAAGCTTAAAGGAGGTTGGTCCTTGCCTCTGTTGCCTGCTTGTGACCCGGTTTTGTGTGTGTGTGTGTGGGTGCAAATGCAATAGGTGTCGCATTTGCGAGAAATTAGGCTATTGGCTTTGTAAATGACAATGCCATTTATTTATGTTGTCAAAGCCAACACATAAATACAAATGTTGTCATTTACAATGCCAATAGCTCTAACTTTGTCAAAGGCGAAACGATTGCATTGTAAATGCTTGTTTCTTGAGGTTTTGTCAGATGAGTAGTATAGGAATATACAAATGTAAGGATTTGGAGTATGTCTGTATTGTTTTTCTCTTTTCCTCAGAATTTGGTAAATAAACACAGACTTCCTTAGCTGCTTCAATTAGTGTAATAGGTCCAGGGTTTTTTTACTCTCAGATAGATGAAGTGGTTCTTGGGTGCCTTGGTAATATATGGGGCGCCCCAAGACTAAGGATGTATTCTGAGACTATCCTCTCTGTTGATAGATTATTTGTATGCCTTGTTTAAAGACGTTTTGTTCTGTCCTTCAATAGATATTTGCTGCCTTACAATCATTGCCTGAGGGGCCCGGACATCAGATCCAGCCTGGGGAGTCAGCACCAGTCCAGCTTGAAGCCAAGGTAAAGGTAACCAGCACAGGTGTTGCTGGAAACTAGGACCTCAGTGAAGACGGAAGCACTGGTATGTGAAGTGTGTACCCCGCCACTGTCTTGGGCAAAAGACGGGGTCACAAATCAGAAAGGAGAAGTCATCGATCACGTTTTTGATGCCCAGCTGAGAGTCACAGACCGACAAGGATGGCAAGGAGTCTTTTGCTTGAGGTGACCCCCTTTGAAACAAGGGTTGCTTCAGGCCTTTGAGTCCTAGTCCCAAAGTGAATGACTGTTTGCACTTTTGTTTGTTGATCAAGAGTGCCTGTGCATACTGGATACAATCTTTGGCCCCAACAAAAGTGCAGTGCGCCAGCAGAGCAATACAGGAGTTAGGGAAGGACTTGGGTTTAGGGTACAGGTGTTTTTTCTCTGGTGCCTTTTAGATTGCAGTGAAGAAAAGTGGTGCACTGCCTGAGACACTGGACAGGATCATTGAAAGACGTTTTCTTCTCAAACTGGGCCGTGATTCTTGAGTTGCGAGTTGTGCAGCTCCACCGTGGAAACAACAAGAGCCTCCCTGTGAAGCTCAAACTGACACAGGGAGACGACTCCCCTCTGGCTGGTTGTACAGCAGCTTCAATTTCCCAAGGACTTCTTTTTGTTAGTAATGTACCCCTTTAGTTGTCCCATTTTTGAGGAGGAGCAGCCCTTTGCAGCTCCTCGTCCTAATTCTCATGGCCCTGTGTGGTCCTCCTGGTCCCCTGGAGCCAGGATTGTTTTTGACTATATTAGTTGATACTCTAGCCCCTATAATTGGAACACTGGAAACGTCTTTTTTTTTTTATTTCCACTTTTTCAGACACATGATATTTCAACATATACATAAATGTAATAGATCAAACACAAAAGTTACATGTCTAGGAGAGAATTGAATTAGCCCGGCCAGCTATACATATGAATTGATCTCATTTCTAGTCCACTATACATAGACTATGCATAGTCTACTGAGAAGTCTGTAAATCAAGGTTAAGAATCATATTCAATTATTCATATGACTTAGAAAATGGTCCCATATCATAAGCCCCAATTTCCGTTTTCTTGACCCCTTTAAAGAATATAAGCTGAATTCCAGACTAGCTCTGTACATTGTAGCCCTCCAAACCTCTAACCTTGGCGGTTCAGGGCGCAACCAGTCTCCCGCAATGCACAGTCGAGCTACAGTCATTGCCACAAATAAAAACAATCTATGTTTATACAAGATAGATCCCTTTGAAACTGTCTGCCCCATCCCTAAAATCATCAAAGCAGGAGAGATACGAAGTGGATCCCCTAATATATTGGATAGAAAGCGTTCCATATCACTCAAAAACACATTTAATTTTAAACAACTAAAAAAAATATGTTCCATGTCCGCATCTTCTGCCCCACAACGGAAACACTTTCCATCATACAAATTACCCCATTTCTTCATCCGTGCTGGCGAATAATATAACCTAAATAAAGTTTTAAAGAATTGTATTTTTTTAAATTTGCTGACATCAGGACCTCTTTAGATCTGGAAATTGCCTCATCCAAAAGTATGTCAGATTCCCTCTCTCCTAATATCTCTACCCATTGCAGGCTTTGCTTCTCCAAATCGTCCTTCTGCCCAGAGCTTAAAATCTTATACAATACGCCAATCTTGCTCTGAGCCATTAAAGCTTCAATCAAAGGGCTAGTAATTAAGTTTAGTTTCCGTTTTAACAGAAAATCACGAATTTGTAAAAACGTAAAGAATTGAGATTGCGACAGATTAAAGACCCTTACTAGATCCTCAAAAGATCTCATAATCCCCCTCTGATCATACCGGTCGCCCAGTAACACAATGCCTTTTTCTTGCCAGGCCCTTACCATCCTGTATTCAAATACAGATGGAAGTAATTTTTTCGCACTCAACGGAGTATAATAAGAAAGCGCTCCTAAATTGACCAGTTTACGAACTTTCTTCTATACTTTAAATCCTGCGGCTACAGTCTTGAACTTAGTTCTTTTAAAGTAGCTCCAATCAATTTTCCTAAATAGACGATGGTGAGCTTCAATTCCTAACGTTAGATAAAATATAGAGCTATTAAATCCTGGTGTTGTTACATTGCCCTCCACACCTTCCCCTAATAACACAGTCATTTTTTGAAGAAGGCAGACAAAATAATCTAAAGTAAAATCCGGTACTCCCAGACTACCCTTTTCTCTTGATAGTGTAATAAAGCTCATGGCTCTTCGCGGCTTTCCAGAAGACCATAAAAACCTAGAGCATAAAGCCTGTAGTTTTTGAAGTTGAGGACCCGATATTTCCAATGGCATTGCTCTAAAAAAAAGAACACCCTTGGTAATATGTTCATTTTTAAAATATTTGTTCAGCCAATTAGGGTAAAGTGCAGTCTCCCCATCTCTCCAGAGACTCTGCTATATTGCTATATAGTGATCCCAATTTGACTCCACTACCGCCGACATTGATGCCCGTATCTTCACACCCAGATACATTGCTTCCACTACAACTCTCGGGTCATCAACTCTCGCAGTCTCGGTGCACACAAGCTGAGTTTTCATAGCATTTAGCTTGTATCCGGATATACAACCAAACTCCTCAGTTAAACGTTCAATCTCAATCAATGCGGAAGCTGGATCTTCCGATGTAACCACGATATCGTCCGCATATGCGAAAACAGTATGGGGAATTTTACATACGATAAATGGTTTAATAAGCCTGCTGCCAGAAAGCATTGTAATAAAAGGGTTTATGTATAACGCAAAGAGGAGGGGTGAACAGGGACACCCCTGTCTTGTCCCTCTAGTAATCTTCATTATTTCAGAAGTTGAACCCATTGCAACTATTCTGGCTATTGGTGACTCATATAAAGCTTGCAAAGCTATCAAAAACTGACGCCGGAATCCCATACTCTCCATTAACGCCCATAAATACTTCCATTCGACGCAGTCGAACGCTTTTTCCGCGTCTAAAAGTATTAATCCTAATCTACGTTTCTCCACCTCTGCAATGTCAAATAAAGTAATGACTTTATTAATATGTTCCACAGTCCCCCGACCAGGTAAAAACCCATGCTGATTTTGGGAGACTAGTGAAGAAATTATTTTAGAAAGACGGTTAGCTAAGATCTTGGAGTATATTTTTCCAATACAATTTTACAGTGAAATGGGTCGGTATGAACCAGGTAATTCTGCATTTTTCCCCTTTTTACTAAAAACTACAATTGTGGCCTCATTCCACGTCTTTGGTGGTGCCCCTGTTTGAGCCGCCCTAAAAGTAGCCAGCATCATCTCTTTTAATTCATAAAAAAAAACTTGATATATCTCCCCCGGTAACTGATCCGGTCCTGCTGCCTTCCCACTTGCGAATGTTTTTACAGCATTAGTTAACTCTTCTAAGGTTATCGGATCATTCAACGATTCTGCGGCTTCGGAGTCTAATTTGCAGAGCTCCCCAAGTGAGGATGAGTTTAATTCCACCATAGCCCTTTGCTCCGTATTGTATAAGTTGGAACAAAATTTGTGAAAAAAATCCAAAATTTCCTTTGGGTCCGACCTTAGAACCCCAGTTTTATCTTTTAGCGCTTTGATGTTTCTACCTGCTACATTCATTCGTAATTTGAGGGCTAAAGGTCTCCCAACTGCCTCTCCGTACTCATGACAGATTTTCCTCTGTAGCAGATATTTTCTCGCATTTTCACTGTCCCATATTCCCAAGATTTTGGCCCGTTTTCTAGCCACTTCATCTGCTAAAATATCTATATTGCTATGGGTGGCTATTCCCTGCAGCAAATTTTCGTCAGCTCATTGTAGTTCCCCGTAGCAGCTCTCCATTTCTATTTTTTTTACTATTCACCCCAAAACTGACAACCTCCCCCCTAAAACAAGCTTTGAAAGTGTCCCACACTATATTAATGTCTGCAGAATCATGATTAATATCAAAAAATTCCTTTATCCACCATGTCATATGCTTTTTAAAGCTATCATTCAAACAGAGTTTTCGATCAAAGGAGAATTTCCTAATATTGCCCACTGTTCCCCACCCCGAAAAAATTAAAACAATCGGTGAGTGGTCTGATGCAATGTTAGGGTAAATCTGCATTTTAGCTTTGGCTAGATACGGAACACTCAAAAAAATATTATCAAGTCTCACTTTTTTTGTGAGGGTGGAAATAAAAAGTAAATCCTGGATCTGCGGAAAATAAACTACTCCAAACATCCGCCAGACCATAGTCTTTTAAAATGTTAAAGAGAGCCTTGCACACCTGAGGTTTCCGGCCACTGTATCCTTTTAATCCCCTAACAAAGTCCTCGGTGGTCAAATTAATATTCATATCTCCTCATAAAATTATTGGGGTAGCCCATGTTGCCAACTCCATATGGAGCTCATCCAAAACAGCGGCCTCGTCTAAATAGACCCGTATATATTACATACAGTGAAAACCCTGCACCGCCCAATACCTTGTAATTCCACTATCGCCCAGCGGCCCAGTTTATCCGTTAACTACCGCCATACATTAAACATGTGTCTTTTTGCTAGGATAGCAACCCCTCTTGTCATACCCATTTGTTGAGAAGAAGCTAGAGCATCAAAACCCAGTTCTGCTAACAAGTTACGTTTGTTCCATGACAAGTGAGTTTCCTGAATGCAAACAATATCCGATAAAACAAAGCAAAGTTCAGTAGCTACCCGCCTCCTTTTATTAAAGTAATTTAATCCCGAAACGTTTAAAGAACATATTCGCATGTCTCTAGCAGTCATTACTCAGTTGGAATTCCCCATGATGTATAACAGAACTGACACAACCATTACCCCTGCCACGAGTTATCACATTTCCAACTACACTCCAAACTACCTTTAGCTCTCCTACCATTTTATAATTATTTTTTTTGTCAGAAAAAGTGACATTTTTCTCTTTATCCCCACCACCAACACCCCCCTGCCCCCTGGCACCCCTCCCCCCCAAACCCACCCACACCCTGCCCCCCTCCCCAATAATAAGGCTTTAAGACTCATGTCCCGCAGATGCCAGCTGGTTAATTCCTCAGACCCACCCCCAGACCCTTGTTGCACTGAATTTACTCCTATACTTCAGGAGAAGCGTTAAAAAAAAAAAAGAAAATCGTTGTCAGTGACTGGCGCTTCTTTCCCACCCAGAAAAACACAGTTCATTCCTATATCAAAAAAAATAAATATCTGGAATTAACTGATTAATCATATTGCAACATAGTTAATCTTAAGAATCATCATGAAATCCAGTCCACATTTTGTGAAGCTGGCACATTATTCCTCATAATTATATATAATTACATATTGTTCAAAAATTCCTTGGCCAGCCCTGCATTAGTGAAGAAGTGCGTGCTATCCTTATAAATAATCTTCAATTTTGCTGGGTTTAAAAGATAAGTTTGAGCTCCTTTGGCTTGCAACGGGGTGATCAATTGACGAAGCTGCCAACGTACGTCCATAGTGTATTTAAAAAAGTCTGGGGTAACAAATAACTCAAACCCGGGGCCTGGTCTCTTTTTATCTGGCCTAGCAAGTCTGTAAATATCTTCCTGGGCTAAAAAACTGTTAAAAGATATTAAGAACACCCTAGGTCTATTCGCGTTCCTATCACCTGTGTTGCTGTTACTGGAACCATGCATGTTGAAGGGAAAACGGTGTGCTCTTTCTATTTCCCTATCCCAGTCCCATTTACTTAGCTCCGGGAAGGCATTTTTTAATAGTTCCACAACAAACTTACGAGGATCCTGCCCCTCTTTGCCTTCAGGCACCTGCAGGATTCTCAGGTTGTTCGGACGGGCCCTATTTTCAAAGTCTGCGAGTTTCAACTGAGTATCCTCCTTAATTCCCTGTAAAGTCTCTGTCACCCCTTTCTGTTGGTGCACTGTGTCCTCCAAACTGGAAATGCGAGCCTCCGCCTCATTAAGCCTAGATGCAGAATCAGCTTGAGATTTCGCGATCCGACGGATCGAACTTTGAAGCTTCCGACACAAGGTTTGAACTCTTTGGCTTTCTTCTCTAGTCTCATCTCTGAGTGACATAATGGACTCATAAATCAGTGCCAAAGAGATATCGCCATGTAAGACTTTTGAGGGGCCCTCGTAAGACTCCAAACCTTCTTCCTCCGTGTTGATTACAGGTTTTGTAATTATTTTACGGACAGTGGAAGGGATATCCTCCGTAATGTCGATCGAGTCAATACTACTAGCTTGACTACCCCCTTCCAAGCTCATATGTTGAGCATACTGAGCAACAAGATCCTCACAGGAAGAGGGTAGAGATGGCTCTGACATTGAATAAAAGTTGCCTGAGTCCGCATCATGTTGTATTGGTAGCTCTTCACCCCCACTGCCTGTTCCTAAAACCTGGCACAATCCGTTTCCATCTGGACAGCCCTCGTGATTATGCTGAGGCTCTTCAATATTTAAAGAGAGGCTGGAGTTAGTAGAAATAATGGAAGATGCCGCTATTGCCTCCTTTACTGGCCCTCCTTTTGTTTTCTCCTTCCCCGCAGCAGTTATAAATATTGCTGGTATCACTTTTCTCTTATCTCCTCCAACTCCCTTAGATTTGGCTATATCAGGGAGACCTTTAGAGTTTTTAGTTATCTGTATGGGGGGCGTTGCAATTTTGCTCAACTCCGTGGGGGTGCTGTTCTCTCCTTGCTCCTCATGAAGCCGCTGCTTCCCCCTTAATCCCTTAGGAGGCATGACGGTTCCTTTCGCTGTCTACTAGCTTCAATCTGACACTCGGCTAGAATCCAGCTGGCCTCGTGTTGCCTCGCGTTGCCTCTCTCCAGATACACTTCCGAAAGTTCGTCGCAGCGATTCCTGCCGATTTCGTCCGATTCAAGTCCGAGCTCCAAGCTCAGAGCTCCGACCACGGCACTCCGATATCCGAAGCCCCGAACGCCAGTAGTGTCAACGTTGGCGTTCACCGTCTCAGCCCCTGCAGTTTGGACGACAAACTGGGTCCGTGCCTCAGATCGCAGCCCGCTTGGTCCGGTCACTCTCTGTGCTCTCCTGATCGCATCACCGGTCTGCAGGTGAGTCGAGGAGCAAACAGCCTATGCGTCCACTCGCGTGGGCGCCATCTTGCCTACGTCTATTGAAAATGTTTTTTACATAGACTTGGACTAGATGGTTCTAGGATTTACTTTCTATTTAGGGTTGAAAAATATTGATGGTTCTGTTTGTAATAATAGCCATTACTCTCTCTTGTTACCTGTATGACCAAATGCTCTGTTCCCTTTGTACTCCTGCTTATACCTTATATATACCCACTTAATGAAATGTTTAGAATGTAAATGCCCACCTAGCAATGGATTAGGATATTGATGAATTCATAAGAATAAATGTGCAAAATATTTTCTATGTCCCTTCTAGATCATAGGAATGTCTTTAGCTCATGCTAAAAGGACCATCTGTTAAAGATTGCAGGAAACACTGTTAGCATGAGCTGAAAGCCATTTTGTACTTGGCAGCCATTTTAGTTAGCCTTTCTCCCTCTTCCAGAGCCTTGCACGTGCTGAGAAAAGGCCTAGCTAGTAGAATGCACCTGCTCCTAATATAGAACAGTCAGGCTATTCCTACTGATGTGTTCAGTTTAGTCTCCCCTCCCACTTTGTTGAGCAAGCAAATTGTGTATACCCATATTAGTCAAAAAACCATGCTTGTATGTGCCAGGACCTCCCCTTGGTTTTATTCTGACTATGTAACCTATGCATATATAAGGCCCCTGTTCTCTGTACTCATCAGACTGTCTCATACAGCGCCCTGAGGGTACTGTATGACGCAGTCTCACTCATGTGAGGTTAATAAATGCATTGTTTTTATATTACAGCTTCCATGCCAATCTCCTTGTCACGATCATAGCGAGATAAGTATGATTGAATGCACTATTGAAAGGCTGGGACTACATCTCCCAGAATCTCGATCTGTCTTCTGTTTCCTTCGTTTACTCCCTTCTTCCTATTTAGGATCCTCCCTATCCTCTGTTCGGTGCTTGTCACCTATTCCTATGGGTGGAGTCCTTCTCGGAGTAAGATTGGAGCTTGGAGAATTCTTGTTGCCTACCGGATTGTGTGTAGGCTGATCCTGGTGTACCCGGCGGCATTTTCCTGGAGCCACGGGTAATCCTTTTTAGATCTGTGTATGTTCCGAGACTTTCTTTTGGCAAGCCGCGAACGCGCTGGAGCGTATACGCGACCTTTGCCCTTTACCGCAGCGTCGGGGCTCCGCGCTGCAAAGAATCCTTTCAGTAAGCCGGGCAGAATGGTGAGAGCTTCTGCCTGGAGCGTTATTGAGCCAAGATTCCCTCTTCCAGAACACCGCCTCGTATCTTGGTATCCCGCTAGTGAAGTAACTAGCGGCAACTTCCTGAATAGCTAACGAGTGATCTTGTGTGCATTTTGAGCTTTGCATTTTTTCATGAACTTGTGAGAGGGTGGAATTCTGAACCACATTCAGAACGTTCTGAGCTTGGAGCTTCTAGGATTATTCTATATAATCAATGAACATGACATCAGAGGCAGATAGGAAAAGCTTCTATTTATTGCCTTTATATCATCTGGTGACTTTCTGTTTGAATACAGAACAACAGCAGCCTTTGTTATTTCTTAGCCTTTTCTTTATTTTTACCTTTTGTGCATTTTTCCTTGGATGCTAGTGGCAGCTTATATGAGTGAGTGTTCTTTATGATTATATACATATATATCCTATCACGCACTTTAATGTAAGGGGGGGAATCTAATGTTTGTTTCTGATGTCTTTAATTTAAAGGTTCCAGATACGGACATTAGAGTGAAGTTTACCCTTCCTTCAATCCAAGCTGTAGATGGTTTCTGGCTGCCACTGTGTTTTGGTTTATTTCTCCCTTTTTTCTTTTCCACTGTTGGGGTCCCATCTGTCGAGTGTTTGATTACAAGCTCGTGTGTGTGGCCGCTAAGGAGAAAGGGAGAAACTAGCTTCTGCATTGCTCCTTCAGTCTTCAGCTCTAGCTCCTGCATCGCTCCTGCTGTACCCAGCTTTTGTAAGGTTAGTTTACTAGCCTCACTTGTGACAGAGTGACAAGCCCATGGTTAATTACAGCCCGAGCGACGGACACTAACACAGTACTGATGTCAGTACTGGAAACTCTTACAGCATTACGCATGGAAGTAGATGCATTTAGAGGAGAAACCCAAGAGATGCGAAATGAGATGGGAACACTAAGACGTGAGGTTGCAGGGGTAGTTCGGCCGAATCCAACTGGTACTAGAGGGGCCAGTTACATAAAGGATTATACCTTGCCTCCCCCTACTTCTGGTTTCTCTACTCAGCAGGGTGGAATAGGTCCTTCTACTATTCAAGTCATCCAACCAGTTCAATTACCTTTAGCCCCGTCCCGAGCGATTTTTAGGACACTGTCCCGGTTTGGTGTGGGACGGAGAGAGAGGAGGGGAAGGGGATGCAGAAACAGAGTCAGAGGCTTTAAAGAAGGATTTAAGTGAAGGCTTAATTTTTATATATGACTTTCTCCTTCGGCTGGTGATTCTCTCCCGAGCAAAGACGGCTGGGTCGATGATAGGTTTTCTTAAGGACTCCAGCTTGCGAGTCGGTCCGATATCCGCTTGTCCCGAAGTCTCAGAGTACAGCCACCGAAATGAAAGGAGAGAGAGGGACGTATTAGTGGTGGGTTTGGAGCTCAGGTAGAGCAAGGACCGGGAGTGAGGGTAACCTAGGGCAAACCGTGAGTTTTTTACAGTCAAAGTGCAGGAGTGCTCGTGTCAGGTAGAGGGGAGAGGTTCTGAGGACTGTACACGGGGCTATACAATTATACAGGCTACTCCTTAGGTTGGGCCCGACGTCCCACCCAGCCTGCCACTCTGCCCCGTACCTGTTGGAGCCATGCTGCTCCCGTGGGAGCGTGGCGGGGCGACGCGTGGAAACAGTGGCCTCCTGGCTTCTCCGACTATCCTCTGGTCTGCAGGGCTTGATCCGCTCGATCCTCCTCGTTCTTATTCTCCTCTCTGGTGTAGAGGACTCCTTTCTCCTCCGGGAAAAAGCCGTCCGTCGCTTCCTTGGTACTCTCCCCATTTGACGTTGGGACGCTCGTCATGGGCCGGGCGTCGTCCGTTGTATACTCCCACTTAAAGGGACCAGGCACCTCTACCTCCTCGTCGGTCCACCAGTGTTCAGGGTCTCGTACCGCCCACTCTTCCTGCATGCTTGATTCGGGCTGCTGTAAGAATGGAAGGGAAGCAGGTGAGAGCGGGGTGGTGGACCACGAGTCCAGTTCCGGGGTCTGTACGTCCACCGGGCAACCCGCCCCGTCACACAACTCCCCCCCTGGAATCTCCCGATCGGGGAGTGGAAATACTCTGGATAGAAAGTCTGCATTCCCATTGTCTATACCTTTTTTATGAAGTACCGAAAAGGAGTGGGGTTGGAGAGACAGGAACCAACGGAGTACTCTGGGATTATGACTGCTGTTTTGGTGCATCCATTTTAATAGGGCATGATCAGTATGGAGGATGAATGGTCTCCCCTCTAGATAGTATTGCAACTTATCTACCGCCAATTTAACCGCAAGACACTCCCTTTCTATGGTGGAATACCTGCTCTCTCTTGGAAACATTTTCCGGCTGATATATAGCACTGGGTG
This sequence comes from Lissotriton vulgaris, assembly GCF_964263255.1. Lineage (NCBI taxonomy): Eukaryota > Metazoa > Chordata > Amphibia > Caudata > Salamandridae > Lissotriton > Lissotriton vulgaris. Next base: position 1,216,528,931 of record NC_141687.1, read on the forward strand.
CTCCAACCCGTCTGTGCCCTTCTGTGACAACACAGCCCCTATACCCATGTTAGAGGCATCGGTGGTGAGGATGAACGGTTTGCTGAAGTCTGGGGACACCAGAACGGGGGCAGTTGTCATGGTGCGTTTTAGTGTCTTGAAAGCACTTAGAGCCTCCGGGGAGGGTTGGTTTAATTCTCTGGGCTTCACTTCCTTGCGTAACGGGTCCGTCATGGGAGCGGCCACCTCAGCAAATCTGGGTATGAATCTTCTGTAATATCCTATGAGGCCTAAGAAGGCTCTCAGGTCTCTTTTGTTTGCCGGAAAGGGTATTGTTTCAATAGCCTTCACCTTTTCACTTTGGGGTGCGATGGTACCATCTCCGAGAACGTACCCCAAGTAGTTGACGCTAGTAAAGGCTGCCCTTGACTTTTTGGTGATTATGTGTAGCCCAGCCTGTTTGAGGGCGGTCAGGATAATCCGTAAGTGGTTCTGGTGTTCTTCCCAACTCCGACTATATATCACAATGTTGTCAAAATAGGCCGAACTGAATGATAGATAGGGTTGTAGAACGGAGTTCATCAATCGCTGGAAAGTAGCCGGCGCCCCGTGGTGTGTATTCATAGAGGCCTTCATCAGTGACAAAGGCTGTTTTCTTCCTGTCTTCCTCCCGGAGGGGCACCTGCCAATACCCCTTTGTGAGGTCCAGGGTCGTGATGTACAGGGCGTCTCCTATTTTTTCAATAAGTTCATCAACCAGCGGAATCAGGTACGTATCAAAGGAGGAAATGGCATTTAACGCCCTGAAATCCATACAAAACCGTTTGGATCCGTCTAGTTTCGGGATCATCACGATGGGCGAGGACCAATTGCTTTTTGATGGCCGGATGACTCCCAGGGACAGCATGTCCTGGACTTCTTTCCTCACTGCTTCCTGTCTAGCCGCGGGGATTCGGTAGGGTCTTTGTTTTATTACTTTCCCGGGAGGGGTTTCGATATGATGTTCAACCAGTGTTGTCTTCCCCGGCAGGTCAGAAAAGATGTCCGAAAAAGAGAGTAATACGTTTGATAGGTCTTCTTTCTTCTGCTCCGATAGGTTTGGATTCACCACCAGATGTTCCAATGTAGAAGAGTCTTTTCCCACAGAGGGTACCACCAAATGGGTCCCTCTGGGAGCGGGTCCCATCCATTCCTTTAGGAGATTGATGTGGTAGCACAGGGTTTTGGTTGAAGACAGGCGTAATCGGTAGGTGGTATCTTCGATCGTCTCCAATACCTGGAAGGGTCCTTGCCATTCGTTTTTGTTCTTGCTGCTGATTGATGGCAACAACACCAACGCCCACTTTCCTACCGCAAGGCGCCTCATTCTTTTCCCTTTGTCGTATTTCTTCTTTTGTTGTTTTTGTCTATACTACAAATTCGAGTAAGCAAGATCTCTTAGCTTACCTAGTTTTGTCTTTAATTGCATGGTATACTCTAGCACGGACTTCTGTTCTTGTGCTTCTTCCGACTCCCACTTTTCTTTGGTCATCTCTAGCAGCGATCTCGGGAGGCGTCTGTACAGGAGCTCGAAGGATGAACATCCCAGACTACTCTGTTTCTGGGCTCGCAGCACGTAAAGGGCCAGGGGTAACAGCCGATCCCAATCCGGACCCTCGGACGTCAACATTTTCTTCAGGGTGGTCTTGAGGGTCTGATTGTACCTTTCCACCAGACCATCCGTTTGGGGGGTGGTATACTGATGTTTTCAGATGTTTTATGTCCAACGTTTTGCATATCTCTCTCATCAGTCTGGAGGTAAAGGGTGTACCTTGATCTGTCAACACTTCTTTGGGAAACTCAACTCGTGAAAACAGTTCTACAAGTTTTCCGGCGATCGCAGCCATGGTGGGGGTTCTCAAGAGAAACGCTTCAATGAACCTGGTGGCATAGTCCACTATAACGAGAGCGTATAGATGCCCTTAAGAAGATTTAGGCAAGGGGCCTATTAAGTCCATGCCCACCCGTTCAAATGGTACCCCGATAATGGGCATCGGTTGTAAAGGTGCTCCGAGGGGTCGGTGAGTGTTTCGTCTCTGACAGATCTCGCATTTTGCACAGTAATCTTGTGCATCCTTATAAATACCAGGCCAGAAGAAATGTCTTATTATGCTCTCTGTGGTCTTTTCTTTCCCGGCGTGTCCAGCAGTTAGATGGGTGTGCGCAAAAAAGAGCACCTGCTCTTTGAAGGGTAGGGGAACTAACAACTGGGGGTTGTTTCCCTCCTGGGATACCCTGTATAGCAAATCTCTCTTAATGATAAACCGGGGATAGGTCGGGGTTTGGGTTCCTTGGAAAGCATGGGTGCTTTCCCACGCATTATATAGGGTTCTATCTTCGCCCTGGGCGAATTTAAAACTGCGGTCCGTTGTCCAGGGTTCAGGGGTTAGGTATGCAGGAAGGGGCCGGTTCCCAGGTTGTTGGTGTCGTTTTAGGGAGTTCTGAAAGAGGGATAGAAACTCAAGGTTATCTACCCCCAAGATCATGTCCTCGGGCAAGGAATCCACCACCCCCACCCTGACGGTACATGAGCCTTTATCTGGGGGAGTTAGGGTAATCGAGGCCAGGGGGTAGGGCTTTACATCCCCATGGACGCAGCTTATGTGTACTATTGCCTGTGGAACGTACTGGCTGGAGAGGACAAACCGTTCCTGCACGACTGACTGTCTGCACCCGGAATCTAGGAGGGCCCTTACATTATAGCCATTCAAACCCATACTTACATAAAATGAAGCACCCATTTATGCAGAGTATAGAACAGTCTTGGGTAGGTACCCCACTTCCATTGGCTCCTCGGTAGGTCGTTTTCTGGGGTAAGTCCGAGCGATATGCCCCCATTCCCCACATTCGAAGCATTGGGGTCCCTTCACCATGGGAGAGATCATTCCTGGAGCTCGGGACGCATTGGTTCCCCACTCGGTTTGTATTTCTTCTCCACCTTCTGGAGTGGGGGGTGTTTGAGGTTTTTCTCGCTTTCCCAGTTTGGGTTCCGGGGTTGGGCTCGGGAGAACGTAGCGGCCATCTCAATGGCCTCCAGTCCAGAATGCTGGAGCAGCCATCTCTGGGAGGCGTACGGGAGGGCATCCATAAACTGCTCTAAGTAAATTTTGTTCAGAATTTCCTCCTTGCTGCATGACTCCGGCTTCAACCATTTATCTGCAGCCATTTTCAGACCAAAGTAAAGGGTTTTGGGGTTCTCCCCGGGTACCCCTCTCTCCTTTCGAAAAAGCACTCGGTATGCTTCCTGATTCAGCCCCAAATGGTCCAAGATAACTTCCTTAATTACGTTATATGGGGTGTTCCCCAAGGGGTTGGCAGCCTGGTAGGCAGACTGCGCCTCCCCCGTGAGGAGAGGGGCGAGGAAGAACGGCCATTTTTCTTCGGGCCATCCCAAAGCGCTGGCGGCCCTTTCAAAGTTCATCATAAATACATCAGGATCCTCACCATGCCTGTACCTTTGGAGAGCAATGCCCGAGGGGTTAGGGGTATGTACACGGGCTTCTCCAGAAGAAATAAGGGTTGGAGGCGGTACATTCTTCAGGCTCTCGATGTGGGCGGATATGGTTGTTTTAAATAGTTCCCTGCCTTCGTGTGCAGCTGACAGCTGCCGCTCCACAGCCCACTCAAGCTTTTCCTGCCCTTTTATTAGGTGTTGAATCAGGGTGTCCATCTCTTTGCTACTGATGGACTGAGATGGAAGTCCCACTTCTGACACCACTTGTCCCGGCTTGGTGTGGGACGGAGAGAGAGGAGGGGAAGGGGATGCAGAAATAGAGTCTGAGGCATTAAAGAAGGATTTAAGTGAAGGCTTTATTTTTATATATGACTTTCTCCTTCGGCTGGTGATTCTCTCCCGAGCAAAGACGGCCGGGTCATTGATAGGTTTTCTTAAGGACTCCAACTTGAGAGTCGGTCCGGTATCCGCTTGTCCCGAAGTCTCAGGGTACAGCCACCGAAATGAAAGGAGAGAGAGGGACGTATTAGTGGTGGGTTTGGAGCTCAGGTACAGAAAGGACCGGGACTGAGGGTAACCTAGTGCAAATGGTGAGTTGTTTACAGTCAAAGTGCAGGAGTGCTTGTGTCAGGTAGAGGGGAGAGGTTCTGAGGACTGTACACAGGGCTATACAATTATACAGGCTACTCCTTAGGTTGGGCCCGACGTCCCACCCAGCCCGCCACTCTGCCCCGTACCTGTTGGAGCCATGCTCCTCCCGTGGGAGCGTGGCGGGGCGACGCGTGGAAATGGTGGCCTTCTGGCTTCTCCGACTTTCCTCTGGTCTGCAGGGCTTGATCCGCTCGATCCTCCTCATTCTTATTCTCCTCTTTGGTGCAGAACACTCCTTTCTCCTCTGGGAAAATGCCGTCCGTCGCTTCCTGGGTTCTCTCCCCTTTTGACGTCGGGACGCTCGTCATGGGCGGGGCGTCGTCCGTTGTATACTCCCACTTAAAGGGACCAGGCACCTCTACCTCCTCGTCGGTCCACCAGTGCTCAGGGTCTCGTACCGCCCACTCTTCCTGCACGCTTGATTCGGGCTGCTGTAAGAATGGAAGGGAAGCAGGTGAGAGCGGGGTGGAGGACCACCAGTCCGGTTCCGGGATCTGTACCTCCACCGGGGAACCCGCCCCGTCACAGAGACCCTAAAAAATTCAGCACATTCCTAGGGCAATGTAAACTGCATTTCATGTGCAAACCCACAGTATTTCATGATGACCAAGCTAAGACAGCTTTTATGATGTCTTATTTAGGAGGTAATGAGGCGAGCTGGTCTTTACCTCTAATTGAGAAGATTGATCCTGTGTTATCCAATTTCCCGAACTTTTGTGATGAAATGCGAAAGCTATTCGATCGCAAGGCGCATATGCTCTCACTAGACAAGGAATTGATTACTTTGAAACAGGGTTCACAAGATCTTCTGAGCTATATCACAAGTTTTAATCGCCTTGTTATCGAAACTGATTGGTCTGCAGAGAAAAGAACATCCTTGCATTACCAAAGATTAAGAGGGGAATTAAAGGATGTTCTTGCCCAGGTGGTACACATGCCCACCACTTGTGAGGAGTTGATCGATTTGACTGTACAATTGGACCACCGGCTACAGGAGCGGAAGGGTGATAAACATCGGTATGAAGTTAGATATCCCATACCCCGTCCAAAAGTATATACGGAAGGCGCTTCTTCTCCAAGTGATGGCACTGAACATATGCAAATAGGAGGTGTGCGTGGCCCTTTGAGTTCTGATGAGAGAAACAGAAGACTCAACCAGAAACTATGTATGTACTGTGGAAAAGAGGGACATTTCATAAAGTATTGTAAGGCTAAAACCAAGGCTGCATACAAAGATGACAGAAGCTCCAAAATGATTTCTGCAATGGAGCATCCCTCTAGTATGTCGGGAAACAACCTTGCTCAAGCATGATAGAGACCCCTTGTTTGAGCTGTGAGGATGTTGAAGAGGTCTTCCATGCAGTGGCTAATTCTATGCAGCATTCTGTGCCCCATATGAATGTGTGCATCACGATAGAATGGCCAGGAGAACAACCCGAGATGGTGCATGCGCTGTTAGATTCTGGGGCTACTGGCAATTTTATAGACCAACAATACACTCAGAGGTTAGGAGTACAGTGTATACGGAAAGAGAATTCTGAGCCTGTGAAGGCTACCGACGGGTCGGAGCTGACATCGGGACCGGTGTGCTTTAATACATGACAACTTCTAATGCAGGTGGGACAAACCACTATGAACATATACGCTTTGACCTCATTGACGCCACTCAGTTTAAACTGATATTGGGCATGCCCTGGCTTACACAACATGATCCAGTCGTTCGCTGGGCGGCTCGCACGGTCACCCTCAATTCAAATTATTGTCTTGATCTTTGTACTTGGAGTAAAGTACAAGAGTCTTATGAAGAAGAGAATCCTTTTGCACTCCTTGCCAGTGGAGGTAAGGAGTTGAGTGTGTGCTTGATCACCACCCTTCCTGAGCTTATTCCCATTACCGAAAAGTGTTCAGTGAACAAGAGGCTAATAAACTACCTCCCCATAGGGACTACGATTGTGTTATTGAACTAGAGCCTGGGGCAAACATTCCGTGCAGCAGAATATATGCCCTCACAGAGGTAGAGAATACCTACTTGCAACAATATTTGAAAAAACTCTTAGAGTCAGGGTTCATTCGCCCTTCGACTTCACCTGCTTCCTCGCCCGTCTTCTTCCTTCCGAAGCGAGAAAGGGGCCTTAGAACCTGCATCGATTACAGAGCCATCAACAAGGTCACTAAGAAAAACCGATACCCCCTGCCACTTATACCTATACTCTTGGACCAATTGAAGGATGCCTGGAAATGCACGAAACTGGACCTTCGAGGAGCATATCATTTGGTAAGAGTAAGGCGAGGGGATGAGTGGAAAACCGCCTTTTGCACGAAATTCAGGCTCTATGAATATCAAGTGATGCCCTTCGGCCTCTGCAACGCCCCGGCTGCGTTTCAGTTTTTTATGGATGAGGTACTACGAGGCCTGTTGGATGTGTCATGTATTGTCTACATTGACGATATACTAATATACTCATCTACACCTAAAGAACACGTACAGCATGTTGAAGCAGTTTTAGAACGTCTGAAGACTCATGCATTATACGCTAAACTGGAAAAACTTATGTTCCATGTCACAGAGGTGGAGTTCCTAGGCTACGTCATAGGACTTAATGGGTTACGAATGGATCACAAGAAAATACAGGCCATCATCCAATGGGAATCTCCTTCATGTGTAAAGGCCTTGCAAAGCTTCTTGGGCTTTGCAAATTTTTACAGGGGGTTTATAAAGGAGTTCTCCCGAATCATACAACCCTTGACGTATCTAATAAAGAAAGGAGCAGTCTTCAAGTGGTCTGGCTCTGCAGAGCAGGCATTCCAGACCTTGAAAACATGCTTCACAACGGCACCCATTCTGAGACATCCTGAAGCAAGTCAGCCTTTTGTGTTGGAAACTGACGCATCATACTATGCTATTGGAGGTATTCTATCCCAAAGACACCCAGACACTGGACAACTCCATCCTGTTGCCTTCTTCTCGTGAAACTATCTCCCTGTGAAGTCAGCTATAGCATCACAGATAAGGAGTTGTTGGCAATCAAGAGGGCGTGTGAGGAGTGGAGACATCATCTACTAGGGGCCAGACACACCGTGGAGATCTACACTGACCACCGTAATCTACTATTTCTCAAAAGCACAAGAGCCTTAACAGCACATCAGTTACGTTGGTCTCTGTTCTTTTCGGATTTTGATTTTATATTCAAATACAAACCTGGGCCCCAGAATGGAAAAGCTGACACTCTTTCTAGACCAATGCCGGGTCCTGTTACAGATTCTTCCAGCATAGAAGACCCACCTACTATCCTTCAGAAGGCGTCTTTCTCACCTAACCTTATGGCCATCACCAGCTCTGCTGATTTACTGAAACTAGTGAAAGCTAAATCAGACTCTTTGGATGGACAGGCCTGGATAACCAAAGACCCCTTACAAGGATCGAAAAAGGATCACTTGCTGTTTCATGGTCAACAACTGTATGTACCGGATGTTCAACTACAAACTCAAGTCTTACAATGGACCCATGATTCAACGTTGAGTGGTCATATGGGAAAACAAAAAACATTTCAAGCATTATCCAGATTCTTTTGGTGGGAAAAAATGCGTAAAGACAGTGATGAATATGTTGCTAAATGTCCCATATGCTCACAGTCAAAGACCCAGCACCAAAAAAGCAGTGGGCTACTGCGATCTATACCCATTCCTCCAACCTCTAGGCACACAGTGTCCATGGACTTTATCGTTGAGATGCCTATCAGTTTCGGTAATAACACCATACTCGTGGTTGTAGATCACTTTTCCAAATGGGGTCACTTTATAGCCTTGTCTAAGTTACCTTCATCTGGGGAATTGGCCACGGTATTCTTATGACATGTTGTAGGACTACATGGTATTCCCTCCATGCTCATCACAGATAGAGGTACCCAGTTTACGGCAAAGTTTTGCAAGGCTCTTTGGGGCATCATGAAGATAGATGCCCGTCTGTCAACCAGTTACCACCCCCAGACAGACAGAGAGGCTTAACCAAACGCTGGAACAATACCTACGGTGTTTTACTCTAGAGCAGGGGATGGAATGGAGAACATTGTTGTAGACAGCGGAGTTTGCATACAACAGCGCAACTCATTCCTTGTTGGGTTGTTTCCCTTTCTTTTGTCTGCTAGGGTACAATCCCAATCTGTTGCCGTTTGAACAACCAGGGTTGTCTAACCATCCCTCTATCCAGGAACATCACCCACATCTTAGAACAGTCCTCTCGAACGCCAAAGAACACTTAGAGGCAGCCAGAAACAGGGACAAACTGTGTGCCGATAGAAAAAGAACCCCCGAGCCTGATTACAAGGTTGGAGATAAGGTCTGGTTGAGCACCAAACATCTAAAGTTTAAGGGTAATACGAGGTTGCAGCCTAAATTCGTGGGACCCTATCCTGTCTTCGATGTAATCAACCCTGTGGCCATGAAATTGAAACTTCCGCACACATGGCATATTCACCCAGTGTTCCATGTTTCTCTGTTGAAGCCATATCTACCAGGGACCAGGGTGTATGTGCCTCCCAAACCTGTTGAGGTAGAGGGGGAGGAAGAGTATGAGGTCCAGGCTATTCTTGATTCCAAACATATGCGAGGGCGTTTGTTTTACTTGATTGAATGGAAAGGGTATGGCCCGGAGGAACAATCTTGGGAGCCGAGTAGTAATCTCAATTGTCCGGGGCTCCTGCGACATTTCCATGCATTGTTCCCTACTAAACCTGGTGGACCGCCGAGACGTCGGTCGTTAAGAGGGGGTTCTGTCACGATCATAGCGAGATAAGTATGATTGAATGCGGGATTCAAAGGCTGGGACTACAGCTCCCAGAATACCTGAATCTCGATCTGTCTTCTGTTTCCTTCGTTTACTCCCTGATTCCTATTTAGGCTCCTCCCTATCCTCTGTTTGGTGCTTGTCACCTATTTCTATGGGTGGAGTCCTTCTCGGAATAAGATTGGAGCTTGGAGAATTCTTGTCGCCTACCGGATTGTGTGTAGGCTGATCCTGGTGTACCCGGTGGCATTTTCCTGGAGCCGCGGGTAATCCTTTTTAGATCTGTGTGTGTTCCGAGACTTTCTTTCGGCAAGCCGCGAACGCGCTGGTGCACATACACGACCTTTGCCCTTTACCATAGCTTCGGGGCTCCGCGCTGCAAAGAATCCTTTCAGTAAGCCGGGTGGAATGGTGAGAGCTTCTGCCTGGAGCGTTACTGAGCCAAGATTCCCTCTTCCAGAAAACCGCCTTGTATCTTGGTATCCCGCTAGTGAAGTAACTAGCGGCAACTTCCTGAATAGCTAACGAGTGATCTTGTGTGCATTTTGAGCTTTGCATTTTGTCACGAACTTCTGAGAGGGTGGAATTCTGAACCACATTCAGAACGTTCTGAGCTTGGAGCTTCTAGGATTATTCTATATAATCAATGAACATGACATCAGAGGCAGATAAGTAAAGGTTCTTTTTATTGCCTTTATATCATCTGGTCACTTTCTGTTTGAATACAGGACAACAAGCCTTTTCTTTATTTTTACCTTTTGTGCCTTTTTCCTTGGATGCTAGTGGCAGCTTACATGAGTGAGTGTTCTTTATGATTATATACATATATATCCTATCAAGCACTTTAATATAAGGGGGGGGGGGGGATTCTATTGTTTGTTTCTTATGTCTTTTATTTAAAGGTTCCGGATACGGACATTAGAGTGATTTTTACACTTTCTTCAACACAAGCTGTAGATGGTTTCTGGCTGCCACTGTGTTTTGGTTTATTTCTCCCTTTTTTCCCTTCCCCTGTTGGGGTCCCATCTGTCGAGTGTTTGATTACAAGCTCTTGGGTGTGGCCGCTAAGGAGGAAGGGAGAAACTAGCTTCTGCATCGCTCCTTCAGCCTTCAGCTCTAGCTCCTGCATCGCTCCTGCTGTACCCAGCTTTTGTAAGGTTAGTTTACTAGCCTCACTTGTGACACTCGTCTTTGTTGGTTTAAAGCACCAGGTGTATCAGTGAACTCCTTAGAAGGTTTTTATTTCTTCAGGGCGGTTCCTTGCCCAGTGGTCATCCTGACTGGAGTCCTGAACGGCGAAACCCTTGGATCTGACCATTTGGTCTGAAGAGTCGGTAGTGGAGAACTAGTTTGCTTGACCTGCATATATCAGTCCGTTTGGGTTCTTTGTGGATATGGTACCATTTTGGTTTGAATTTTATACGGTCTAAGGACTGGTTTTGGAGAAAAGCATTTGTAATTGCTTTCCCAGGCATAAACAGTGAACTTGTTTTCTTTTGAGGATGCCTGAGATCAGTAAATTGTTTTCTTTGTGTTGTCGCTTTTGTTCTGAAGAAGCTCGACTGGAAGAAGCTCAGCCGGCGCCTCGAGAAGGCACTCCAAATTGTGATATGTATGTAAAGCATGGTCTTGGCCCTATTATGTTTAGTATAATATGGCACAAATATACGAGGGACAATACAGAGTTGCAGTGGCAGTTGACGGGCACTTTTGATGAACAAATGGCTGGGTATTTACAGGAAAAGTTGTTCAAGAGAGAAGTAGATAGTCTATGTTTGATTCTCTTTGAATGTGGCAGAAAGCAGCTAAGCAGAGACGATTAAAGACGGAGAAGTAGGCACGGAAGGGGAGAACGCAAATATTGACCCAGAAAGCTGTAGCATATGATAGAGAAAAGCAGGAAAAGGGTGTTGAATGTGAGGATAGGAGGTTTTGATTGCATGTTGATAAAACGTGTTGGGCTCAGGAGGAAACAGATACCTTTGTGGAAGAATTGTTAGCCACCCGACATCACCCCTATATGCCCCGCAAAGAACATATCCTACTGTCCCCATGCCATCACAGCCACCCATTACGGCTATTTCCACTGTCCCTGTATCTACTGCTGTTATTTCAATGGCTGTGGCTTCAGCTTCTCCTCCTCCTTCTGTGTCTTCGCCGTCTGTGGCAATTGTGACTGTTAGCACCCTTGCCACACCTATTTTTTCAGCATCCCTGTCTCCAGCCCTTTCTCCTGCGACGCAATTGCCAGCAACGATTTTGCCTGTTATTTCTGTTGCTTCTCCCTCTATGATTCTTTATCCGCCGACATTTGAAAGAGTTGAGATGCCAGTTCATGGATTTGACGAAAGAGATTTGGCAATATGTATTGAGCGTATAGGCCTTTTTGTACGGTCTGCAGTGGGGGGTGAAGAGAAGAAGGTAGCAGCTAATCAGGCTGTTCAGTGGGGTCATAATCCCATGTATAGTGTGAAGGATGTTTGGGATGTGATGAAAGATTAAGAGCCTTTTATTCAGCAGCATGCTCTTAAACGTTTGTTCTCTAAGTTGATTGGCCTTTGGCAGCAACATTTTGGGATTGATGCCAGTGGTATGGTCCCAGGCCAAGTTCTCGGGAATATCACTACATTGGTTGCTTATAGGAGCAGGTTGCATGAAAAGATTCCTACCCCTGTGTCTCAGTTTCCGATGCGAGAAGTTCATTCCATATATCACCCAGAGATACCAGAGTTAACAGATCAGCGGGGAAATGTTACTCGAGTGAGTGTGGTGGCCCGGTTTTAAGAACAATAGATTTATACTCTGTGGAAGAGGAGTGAGGTTCTGTCCCTTAAGACTCATTTGCCCGATCCTAGGAAAAATCCTACTGCTTATGATAAGGAATTGACTGAAGCCGCTTCTTCAACAGTAATGACTTGCTGATATTGAAATGTTTTTTGGACTTCTTGTTCCAGTTTATATCTGGAGGCAGGTTCAGACTCAGGATCATGTTCCAGAGTTCGGTGGTACTTGGGATTAAATTAAAACATGGGATCAGGAAAAAAAGCCAGGTGATGAGCCCCCAGCAGAGATTTTAGCATTGCCAGGCCGCATTATTACATATATGCATTCTCTTATCCCGCTGAGGAAAGTAGATTGGGATAAGTTGACGGCTTGTCGACAAAAGAAAGATGAGTGTGTCTGATGTCTTCACTCGGTTCGAGGATACATTTTTGAGGAGAAGGAGAGGACAAAGAAAAAGCAACAGGCATTTAGAGGGAATGGTAGAGGACGAGGTGGTTCTGCCCAACAGCTTCCACGCACGAGTAGGCAGCTGAATACGACACCTCTGGGGCTGAATCAGTGTGCATATTGTAAGGAGGAGGGTCACTGGCATAGTGATTGTCCTTTCTTTTCCAGAAGGTGGTGGTCCATAGACAATGAGGTTCTCGTGGATGGGGTCATGGAGCTGGTGGTGCTGATAGGGCTCAGAGCGCTGCGGCCTCACAGGGTTGCTCTGGTAATATTTACTTTGATGACTCTCATGATGGACAGTACTACTATGATGACTGTGATACGGATGAACCGACGGGGATGTCTTATAGTTAGGATTGCCAGGGACAGAGTGGGGGACCAGTTCTGATACCTGTAGACCAGCGTGGGCCTTATGTAACAGCGGACCTACAATATTCAATTAAGGAATTTTTGGTGGACACTGGTATGCCAAAAAGTTCCGTTTCTTGAAACATGGTCTCTAGGGCCATTGTGTCTGGCCATAATAATGTTGAGGTAGGTTTTTAAGCTATACTGGTTGTGAGCCCCATTTCAAGACCCCTTGCATTGACTATTGATCCTTTTACTGTAGATTCTACATTTTTGTTGCCATCTAATTTCGATAAAAATGTAATGGGTTTGGAGTTGTTGAAGAAATTGCATGCTACAATTTATTGTTCCCCGAAAGTTGTTTATTTGATGATGGGCCCAAATGTGAGTACTAGACAGTGCATTTCTCTCCTTCTTTCTGCTGAATTTGCTGGCATACTATCCACTTTATGGGCGACGTGTGATACAGATGTTGGATTGCTGCATATACCGCCGGTTTCGATTCAGGTTAAAGATAATGCTGTTTTGCCTCATATTACTCAATATAAAACACCTCAAGCAGGAGAACCGGCCCTGTTACAAATTATTCAGGATTTGATCAAGAAAGGAGTGGTGGAGTAGACGTCTGCCAATATTTGTACCATTCCCATTTTTCCGATTCTTAAAAGGGTGTCTTTGGGTCCCCTGATGATCATGAAGATATGTATCGTGTTGTGATTGATTTGTGCGAAGTTAATAAAATAGTGGTTCCTCAGTTTCTACTGATCTAGATATTACTATACTTTTGACAAGGATTCCTTCCACTGCTAAATTATTTTCTGTCATTGATTTGAAAAACGAGTTCTTCAGTATTCCTATCCATCCAGATAGCAGATATCTGTTTATGTTCACCCTAGTTGGAAGGAGCTTTAGGTTCTGTTGAGCTCCTCAGGGCTATACTGAGAGTCCAAGTATTTACAGTCAGGCTTTGAAGAGTCAGTTGGATTCCCTTTCACTTCCTACCGGTAATGTATTGGTGCAGTATATTGATGATCTCATTATTGCTTCTGATACAGAGCAGGGTTGTAAAGATAGTACAGTTCAATTATTGTTGCATTTGGCTAATCATGGACATATGGTTTCCCTTTCTAAATTTCAGTATTGTCAACAGGAGGTCACCGATTCAGGTCACCTACTGTCGAAGGAGGGTATGAGATTGACCCCGGAGCATATCAGTATCATTGTTAAAGGGCCGGTTCCACAAACTCAGAAAGATGTGCGCGCCTTTATAGGTATCACTTCCCACTATCAGCAGTGGATACCTAATTATTCCCTTCTAATCAAACCCTTGCTTGCACTAACAATGAAAGATGTGCATGAGACTTTGCCTTAGACGCCTGAATGTTTGCAGTCTTTTGAAGAATTGAAAACTGCACTTTGTTCGGCTCCAGTACTTGGCACCCCTAATTATAACACACTGTTTTTGTTGTACGTCCATGAGATGGCTGGTTGCGCACTTTCTGTCCTAACACAAAAATGTGAAGATAAGCAACGGCCAGGCGCTTATTTTTCTACTGTTCTTGATCCAGTCACGAGAGCCCTCCCGAGTTGTCTAAGTGCGGTTGCGGCTGTGGCCACTTCGATTAGACAATCGGCTGAGCTTGTGCTTGATACTGACCTTACAGTCATGGTGCCTCATGCTGTAGATACACTTCTGAATAAGACAAAGACACAGCACCTTACCAGTGCAGGTCTTACTGGCTATGAATTGACATTGTTTGCTAAACATATTACGATTAAAAGATGTGGAACTCTGAATCCGGCCACATTACTACCCCTCCCTTCAGAGAGTGATGAAGTCGATAAATATGATTGAATCTTCCGGACGGAAGAAGAGACGAAAGGACGGGTAGACTTGGCTGATGTTCCCTTATCTGACCCACAAGGGGAACTATATCACGATGGCTCTTGTTTAAAATTACTGGATGGCACTAAAACTGCTGCTTATGCTATTGCCACACTGCATACTGTAGTAGGGACATCACAAGTGCGTATCATTAGGCTCAAGCTGCTGAGCTTGCTGCCCTTATTCGAGCTTGCGAATTAAATGAGGGACTGGTTGTCAATATTTATACTGACAGCCAGTAAGCCTTTGGGTGTCACGCATAGTTTTGGGGAACTCCGGGCAGAGAGAGGGTTCCTTACTTCCCACGGTACCAGAATCCAACGTGGGCACCTTATTCTGAGATTTATGTGATTTGACACTCCCTAAGAAATTGGCCATACTGAAGTGTAGCGCCCACCGGAAGGTCACTGATGATGTAGGTAGGGGAAATGCCTTTGCAGATCAGACAGCTAAGGAAACAGCTTGGACAAAGATGAAAAGAACGTTTGTGGCAGGCCCAGCTAGCTGAGTGCCTGAAGTTGTCATATTTGAGGATACATTTGAGAATGTAAAAGAGATACAAAGCGAAGCTACAATAGAAGAGTTAGCAGTGTGGCAGGAAAGTACAGCACGATTGAATGATGAGTGTTGTTGGATTGACAAGTCAGGAAAACAGAGATGGATGTTGCCTGATGCATATGATCTTCCTGTAGTCAAGATGGCCCATGGCCCAGCCCATATTAGCCCTATGGGTATTTGTAAGTTGTTAGACCCTGTATGGCAGAATCACAATATTCCAAAGACAGCTGCTCATTTAGTGAAGTTCTGTATGGTGTGCATGATGCACAATCCTGGAAAGGGTACCCCTACACCGGCTGGTAATTTTGCACCACCCACTTTCCAGTTTTAGGTCCTTCAAATGGACTACATTGAGTTAGAGAGATGCAATAATTTGAAGTATATTTTGGTGGTCGTTTGTGCATTTAGTAAATGGCTTGAGGCTTATCCCACTAAAGACAATACAATCATTACGACTGCAAAGGTACTTCTGAAGGAGTTCTTTCCTCGTTTCGGCATGCCTCGTTTGATCTGGAGTGATAACGGAAGTCATTTTAATGCCAAAGTGATTCAATTGATTTGTGATGGTTTACACATAAAGCAAAAGTTTCATGCTGCCAATCATCCACAATCAGCAGGTTTGTTTGAGAAGTACAATGGTACTCTCCTGGAAAACATTCAGAAGACCACAGGGTTAAAGTGGCCAGATGCTTTACTGTTAGCTCTTTTGTCAACCATAACAACAGCACATTCTAGAACAGGATTGTCACCCAACGAGGCTGCCGACTAAATTTCAAGCCAAAACTTTCTGCAGAAGAAAAGTTTGGAACCGGGTTGGAGGGGGCCAGAGCAGGTCCTGCTACTAACTCGTACAGCAGTAAAGGTAACTAGCCGTAAAAACTGGAGTCATGCAATTCATTGTTGCAGGATTCCTTTACCTCTGCCCTACCACCAGTGGGTGAAGGATGATATAGGGGACTCAGGGTGTGAGACGGTGCCTCAGTTTGTCCCCTTCAGTGATGCCAAGCTCACCTGGATGCAAACGGACAGGGAAAATGATAATGTGTTGAATGAAGTAGTTCCTCCGGAAATACAAGCTAACCAGGAGCCTCTTTTCATTGATCCTTCTGTGCCTGGGGCTACTAGGTACAATTTGCACCCTCGGCTGCAGGACAGTGCATCAAAAGAGAAGAAATATTAGTTAGGGATGGACTGTGTAAGTCAGGTTGTACTTTGCTATAGTACCAACCGAGTTAGTTTAGGGCAATGAGAGTTTTGTGCATTGTTTGAACATTGGACAGGATTGATCAAAGTATCCCTTGGGAGTACATTATCCTAGTTGACGTGGGATACAAGCTTAGGAAAGAGCAAGCTCCACCGCTGGTGCTCAAGAACGCCAACATATTGATGAACAATAGGAGCCTGTACCAGTAGGGCTCTGATAGACACTGGGAACTAAAATATTTCTTTGCACCTTGCCCCTCTTTATTTTTCCATCATTCACCATGTATCCGTTTGACAGAATGGTTGCTGAGGAAGAGCCACCAGTAATTCCTCCTGTTTACACCCGTGTTTTTTGGTCCACAAAGAAAAAAGTTATATGTGCTGTTCTTGTGATTTTATGTCTACTGATCTTGGGTTGGGTGTCATGGATTTTGGAACAGGATCAGGATGCACCTTCATGTACCAAGGGTAAGGGTATGCCTCAGGTTCGATGGAAAAGAATGATGCAGAGTAATATATTTTTAGATATACACAGGATATTTTTTTGAGAAAATACTGCTTGTTACCCCACTGATTCTGTTTCTAGTTTATGGATCACATATCCATTGTCTTTAGTGAATTATACATATACTGAACCTCCTGACATTGTAGAGATAAAAGGAGTGTTTGGATCTGGTTATTCAGGACCATGTCTGTACCATCGAAAAACACTGGGGGAGGGCTATCCTGGCTGTGATAACACCTATTGTGATAATTTCTATATGGAAGAACAGAACAGAACGTTGGTAGGTTGGCATTATAAAGAATTGACGATCCCCCAGCAAGCTGGTTGTTATCCTGCATGTTGTCCTATTATCAATAGGACTGCCATGTTTTTGTACATAAATTGTTCTGGATTAGTGATTTATAAAGAGACAATCTCTTTGGTAAAAGCAGACGATCCAAGTACTGTCAGAATGAACACTCGATATTCTGCTACGGATTATAATAGACCGATTTATGCACACCCAGGTTTTTTCGTTCTGTCTAATGGGACATATTCTAATATTCATAATGGTACAAATGATGTGGCACTTTGGATGGTGCTGCCTTTGGGTGTACCTTGCATGGGTTAAAAGGGTACTGAGCAAGGAATTCTGTGAAGGAGTGACAGATCTCATAGTCAATAAATAAAGAAATGGCATTACTTTTGGATTCATTCTTTCCTCCAAAATTACATTTGGTGGTATTGCTATGGCCAGGGGTAGCCGCTTTGTGTGATATCACCACCCAATTGGAAAGTATGCAGATATATTCCAAACAAACTAGAATTGAAGTTGATTTCATCCTAGCTAAGTGTGGTGGTGTGTGCGCGGCAGTAGGAGACCAGTGTGTAGTCATGATCAAAAATAAGGAAAAGAATATTACCCAACATTTTAGACATCCTAGAAAATGTTAAGGGAATGGAAAGGGGGAATTGGAGTTGGTCTCTTTTTGGCAGCTGGGGTTGGATCCTTGAAAAGGTGATTTATTTAATTGTGATCTTGGTCTCTTGCTGTGTCCTTCTTCAATGCCATCCCTTCGGTTGCTCTGATTGCACCACCCTTCTCACTAAGAGGAAAATATCAATTCATGATACTAATGCAAACATCATGGTCCAGAAGGTAATTGATGACGTCATGCAAATAGATGAGTGCATCTTTGAGACTTCTTCCCTCCTTACGGTCTCTCTTCCCGACGCTGAAAGTATGGAGTGTTCCTACAAAGTTCACCTATGATTTATTGATTTATATGTTCTTTGCTATTATCAGAATATGTTAAGCTCATGCTAAAAGGAGGGTCTGTTAAAATAGAAAATTCATGTTTACGCATTGTTCCATGTATGTTAGCATTCGTGGCATCATTTTCTATGCCAGCGCCATTTTGTGTTATAATCGAAACTATACTCTGCTATTTATGAGAAATGGCCTTTGTTAGGTTGTGTGTCTCCAAGGTTAGGTTAGGTTTTGCTTCACTAATGAATACACTGTTCTTAGAAGTGCATACCTTTCTCTTTAGACATAGGCCTTCTCCCCCTTGTCTAGTGGCGGGCACGGGCAGAACGACCTTGCATAGTAGATAGTGTGTGCCCAGCCTCAGAATCGGAACTGAGGGGCATATTACCAACAAATAGTGATAATTATCGCTATGTTGGCTTAGCGGCAATATTTTTATCACCGAGCTGTGGCGATTTTTATTGCTTAGGAACCTTGCTATTATCAAGGTTTATCTCCTAAGCGATAAAAATCGGCCGAAATGCATGAATATCACTGAAACGTCAGCGATATTCATGCATTACCTACCATTGGATAACATGGGTAAGAACTGCTCAGGGGCAGGTGTTAGCTTTTGGAGATATTCGCGCTTAGCGCGAATATCTCCAAAAGTTGGTAATAGGAGATAGCGATGTTAGCGGCTGTTTCCAGTCGCTAACATCTTGGCACACCCACTTTGCATGTCATTAGTGATAAATATCACTGACATGCAAAGCGGGGCCAAGATGGTCGCTATCTCCTACTAGCTGTCGCTAACTGGTGTTAGCGACAGCTAGGTAATAGGGAGATAATTTTATCTCCGCTTTCTTGGCTTTTAAAGCCAAAAAAGCGGAGATAAACCCCCATGATAATATGCCCCTTAATTTTTTGTATTTCACTGTTTTGCTGCATCTGCTTGGAAAATTCCATTGTGGGCGTCCCTTTGTTGGTCCTGAAATGTACATAATGTATCTTTATGCTTCCTGATGTCAGTCCCTCTGCAGCATTCCTAAGCAACTGGGCAGACTGGGCTCCACTCTGAGTAAATTCAAATAAACAGATATTGGTTTATATTCACTACTGTCTGACCAACTCTTCATTTGGTATGGAAGGCTGAGAGGTGGTCGTGAGGTACCCGGGCAACCCTAATTGGGCCACTTCCTTCACTGCCATGTTTCAAGATATATCTGCCTCAGTCTATCCTCACTATGGGGGCACAGTGATATAGTGCAGATCTCTGGGATTGGGACCGAACCCCATACCTGTATTATTCTTAGGTAATCTGCATCTCAGGTTGCAAAAGGCAGGCACATTTGTCTCAAGGCCTTTTCTCTGCAAGAAATCTCCTATCTGTTTTCCAAATTGCATGTCTCGATGTATATGATACGAGGTGTTTTTTTTAAATAGCAGATGTGAATGTATGTTGTGTCTAAATGCCAAGCTACTTTGCTAACAGAGTACAGAAGACAGGGTGCAGTGTTGTTTGACCTTGTACGTATGTTCAGACATAGTCCCAGGAGAAGAACCAATAACAAAAACATGTGCAGTGTTTTGCTAAAGTAATATCTTGGCACAAAAATAAACGTGCTGAGTGCAATGTGTGCAAAGGAGCCTACAACTTGCAGTTAGGCTAAAATAAGGGACAACTAAGTGGGCCCTAAAGGAAACTCACAACACCCCCCTTTTGTCAGGCAGGTAACGGAGCGACTAAATAAACACCATATAACACAAGCTAAGCAAATTCATTGATTTGCTAATAGGCAGGATGAAAATTACAACAATAATAATAATAAAAATCATAACATGTCAAAGTGGAAATGTGGCCAGATTAAGGTATGTTAGAGGTATCTGTGATGTCTCCCATGAGGTGAAGAGAAAGTGAATGCAGGACTCCATCTCCATAGACAATGACTCTGCCAATGCCCAGCTCAAATCATCCAAAGAACAGACATGATCCTTGGTATCAGCCAATGCTGAGTAAGTATTTGGGCAACCTGTATCCTTGTTATTAGAGCTAACGTTAAATGAGTCGTGTGCTGAAGAACTCATCTCCTCTGAAGGGAGGGGCTCATACCTGTAATTGTGAAAGAGCTGCGAGCTGATGGAAGGACTCGTCAACATATTCATGTCCATAGTCACCGATGTTTGCAGATCCAGGGAAATATCCAGTGCCCATTCAAAGGGGCACCATAGGCAATGAAAACACAGGTTGGACGCAGGCACACTAGACAGGTCAGAATGTCAATGACCAGTCAAGGTCTAGTTCTTGGAGCAGTAAGATTCCGAAGAATATTACCATGCATCCATGACATAACTGGACTGGTGGTGATACCAGAGGGCTTCGAGACGGAACATCATTTGAGGAGGAGCAAAAATAGAATCAAAATACAGAAAATGAAGAATAACACCAATTGGATGCCTCTGAAAACACTAGAAAAAAGGGAATGAATACAAATCTGTGTTACTCCAAAGATTTTTTTGAAAGAACTGACTCTGCCAGATCCAAGAATCTTTAAAAAAAAGTGAGCAAGGCAGGCAGTGTTGGATGCATTCAAAATATTGTACACTAATTTATTAGGAAGTGGGTATATAACAAGGACTGTATTTCACTGGGTGTCTTTGCAACTTGTAATTATAAGGTTTATCGAGCAGATGTTATTGCCACTTCTTTTTGAAACAATAGTGCTTTGAGTCTGTTTAGTTTGTTAAAATCTGCCTTCAAAGTTGGAATAGAAGGCCACAATGAGCTATTGTATCCACCTTGCGGAGGTGGGAAGAGCACATTATTGCAGCAGATGGCAATGCGGGAAACCAGCAAAATATATAGGATTCCAGCTTTCATTCCATAACATTTGTGAACATTTAACATTAAATAGCTTCCATTTAAAAGAACTTGGAAGAGGCTGGGATTCCTTTTAGAAAACAGGCCAAATTTGCTACCAAAGCATTACATGCGCCATGAATGGTAACGTATTGACAAATAAGTGTATGTCCAACAGTGGAGTTATAGGTAAAGGGTAGACCCAAATTAGTCACTGGGACCTGGGTATGTAACATTTAGAAAGAGGTCCCAGTGCGCAATCGCTACAGACAGTGAAAATTTCTACCAAATATAATGAAATAACTTTAATGCATTACAGATTTTTAAGTTTAATGTTATTTAATCACGTTGAGCAAACCTCAGTACTGGTTAGTCAGCATATGATTTAAAACATATTTCCAATATTTCCACAAGTGCCCCACAGCAGTGGGAGAAAAAGAAAGGGAGGTAAGAGTACATTAAGTGGGGGTCGTAAAGGTATAAGTGAAAGATGATGACATCGTTATTATCACAAAATAAGTTACAGCGGCATAGAACAGAACAAAAGTCGACATTTCAACCCCAATATAGTGTAGACCAACAGTGGAGCTGCATCCTTTGCAGCAAGGAAGACCTCCTTAATCACACATTCACAGCATAAGAAAATGGGAGGGACCATAATTCATGAATGAAGCTGCCTCAGTGGGGCTCGTATCTAACGACAGAGGAATGTTTAATGCAAGCTATAAATTGAAATGCTGACATTGGCAGAGATATTACGCCATCTATTAACCATACAGTGGAATATCGCTATAGCGAAAGAGAGCTTTTCTAACTTCTCGAGATGTAACATTGTGTAAGTTGCATCTTTTTTTGCCAGGAGTCGTTGTTTACATGTCAGATTGAAAGGCATGAATAGCTAACAGAAATTAAGGTAACACAAAGGAATGCAACCATTTTTAAGGGTTTGGAGGGTCCAGCTATACTGCATGATGGATCTAAGCTGACTTTGTCCATGGTACAATGAAGACATGTCACTTTGCATGCATCAATAACAGATGACACAATGTTATCTAAATTGAAAATGCGAGAAGACAATGCATTAATATATTTATCAACAACAGCCAGCACTTTTTCCAAATTATCTTGTTCAATTTGTCTTAAACGTGCAGCAGCTTACATTCATGACAATTTCCAAATTTCATTATATGTAGCATAAATAAATCTTTTAATAGGCGGAGATTTAGGACCCAACAGAAAATCAGATGGGTCCATGTCCTCGGCTAGGAGAGAAAGATATTGTTTCACTGCATATAGCGTAGAGTGTTCCTACCATTGTTGACACAATTTTCCCACTAAAAATATAGTAACAATTCTTGAGTGTTGCGATTGGGAATTACGAGGATCAGGTCAGCTAGCTAAAAGCCCCAGTGTGGAATTCAAAAAACGGGCATGACATCCATATGTGTCCACTGGCCGCAATAACCACCCATGAGGACCTGAAAGCGTGATGTTAAATGTACCATTCTGTAACATACTATTGAGTTGGTCAGCAGTGACATTTGTCAAATGTTGCCAATTTACAAAACATGCAAAAGAGGGAATGGTTGGTGCATTAATTTCTTTAATGTTAACCAGTTCTAGACATGTAGTTGGCTGAAAGATGTCATCCAGGAAAATCATTTGAATTGGAATTAGGCAAGCATGAAAGATCTGCCAGGATTCGGTACCCCAAATAAATTTCAAATCAATGGTGTCCTTCCAATAATCATAGCTCGTTCACAGCTAATTTTGTAACAAATGAATCCCTATAGATTCATTTGTTTGCATAAGCATACATTTTTTTGGGTTTGAAATAAATGGAAATTGGATCGAACTTGTCACATCCTGAAAAATATGTAAATTTATCTTTTTATGTTTTGGAACTTGCTTGTGGGGGAGTTGAAACAATGTTCCCATTGTGTGTAAACAAAAAGTGTCCGTTCTCAATGTTAATAGTGATATCCATAATAGTGGTAACATAACTTTTCACCATAGTTAGCAGAATTCATGTATAAATCCTCTGATTTCGACAACAGTAGAATATCCAGCTCTGCCTCTGATTTCAAAAACAGTAGAATATCCAGCTCTGAGTTTCCAGATCCAAATCATCAGAATATAGCCCAGGTACTATCACATCCCCCATTGAAACTCTAAACACATATGTTATCTGTAGGATCTCTGTAGTACTGAATATGTCATAAGGAACTTTATCCTAAACGATTTCATCAGTTACTGCAGCAGCTGAAATGTTGACGTGGGACAAGTATCTTTTTAGCTGATGTGTAGAAGAATGGGGGCCAACACCCCACTGACCAGTTCTGTTGCAGAGCCTTCTGGAAGATAGTGGCAATGAATCATCAAGAAACAAAACTCGCAAATCCAATTCACACGAAATGAAAAACCAAGGAAAGTGTTAACCAAACATACATACAAGGTGGGACCAGATCAGTGTGTTTACTTTCAGCCATGAAAACAAAACACAGATCCGTGCAAAAAGAATGTCTAAAATGCAAGAATCATTAAAAGAATCCGAAGGAACGTCATCTCGACCCATGCAATACCCAGAAGCAGTTTGACAAAAAACTGGTGCCTCTGTTAATTTTTAAAGAATCAGTAAAATACGAGAGTGGTGGATCTTTATAAATGACATCAGCTGCAGAATGTGCAGTAGTAAGTTTGGTACTCATTTCTGTCTAGTTGTTGACTGTTGTGGTGAATATAGTGAAGTGCATTATCAGCCCCTACCCCTTCCATCCGCAGTAAACAGCTTTGGTGGTGCTCACTAGCTGTAGAGGAATTTCCTGTATGGTAGTGAGAGGAGATCATGAACTATCAAGGACTCCTCATGGCCTACTGTTGAGAATCGGCCACATAATGTAACTTGATGTTATCAATGGAGACAAAACATTTGATTTTAGAACCTGGAAGCGGTGACAAGATTACAGTTCTTGTACCTTGAATGCCACGGACTGGCACAGGTGCTTGGCATGATGGCCCGACCTCCTTCTTTACCACCCCCTTCTCTTGCACGAGACCCCTACTTGTGGAATCCAGCCAGAAGGTTCTGGTTTCTCCTTGATTCTCACAGAGGCAGACGTCTTCAACTGCTTATTGAATTGGGTGTCTCTAAAGTTTTGTAGGTCCAGTATGACAGCACAATAATCATTTATGTCAAAGGGCATGGCTGCTGCTACAATTTCCAGACCATTAAGGTCTGGGACGAACATTTTGATGCCAAAGAGGACCTTGTATGGGGTCCGGCCAACCAGAGATCTTTTGGGGAGATCGTTGAGAGCCCACTGAACCTCATATAGGTTATGGATCCAACTATGCCCCGTGCCTAATACTCTAGTTGCTAAGGCCTGCTTAACATCACAGTTCATCCTCCCCACAACGGAATTGCCCTTGGGTTTATATGGAGAAGAATAATGTATCTGTACACCCAGGGATGCCATAGTGTCCCAGTATGCTTTAAAAGCGAAAGCTGGGCCCTGGTCCGATGGAATGTACTTGCATGCATGTGTCCTGATAAGGACTTGCATGTAATGAAACTGCACTGCACATGGTCTGCTGGGTTTATGTTTTATGATTTTATTGTAATGTTTTATTACAGTACATTTATGCATTAAGGATACTGAATGATGCTAAATCAGTTGTATGTATTACATGGATGTTCTGTACTTCTGATGGTTATGAAACTGAATAAAGGATCTTTGATTGATTGACTGAATGACCTGCATGTCTTTAATAACAGAGCGAACATCAGTCGAATGCTGTGGCCAAACCCAGAGGAACCGGGAGCAAGAATCAACTGCAACTATGATAAATGTAAACCCTGTATTCAAAATAGGAGGACCACAGTGGTACAAATAAGTGCAGCCAAATGGTTTATAAGAAATTAACAGATGTGTCCGCGATGGACAAATCATTGTGGAATCTTTCATTTGTTGACAACTGTCACAACAATGGACATAGTTTTTGGTGTGGTGATAAAAGCCATGCCACCATTAATGTTCCTTTAGCAGCCAAATTAAGGCTCCAACACCTGCATGTGCAGAACCAACACCTTCATGCACAGTTATCACTAAAGCTAGTCCGCAGTCTTGGTTTGGCATCAATCAATCACCAACTCCTGAAATAGTTACAAAGACAATGTTTTGTATACTCAAGTGCTAGGTATATTTAGATGGAAATCCATAAGATAAGGTGGTGTCGTCTTTGTTAGCATTCACAACATATCAGAGTCTATTATCATTTTAGAATGAATAATTGCATCCAGAGTGGCAGTTGCAACTGCAGATTTGACCACTTCATCAGCCAAGTAATTCCCTACGTTTTCTCCCACATTCTGATGACTCGATGTATGTATAACATGAGCCATGGCAACCTATCTCTAAGGACTGCTACGTTAACCCAATGCTTTTTATAATTGTTTGTGTTGCCCTTAGAATCTTTGAATCCATTCAGATGCCAATATTGTAAATTATCATTAAAGGACTGTAAATAATAATATGAAACACTCACATACAATAAGTATGGGGAATTCAGGAACTTTATGTTCAAGTTCAATAGCAAAGCTTTTAGTTCGGCCAACTGCGCAGTGCAGTCCCCTAAGGACAGAGAGTGGGTTTTATATGGTTGGAATTTACCCTCACGATCACACCAGCAACTATGGCACACGTCACAGAATTCTGCTGTTTAGACCCTATAGCAGGGTGCCAACCCCGATCGCACGGAAGACATCCTGCTTGTATCATTGTCCAGTGGGAGTCTGCCACGTCAGAGGTAGCACGAAGTCGGGTGCTCACCCCGATCGCGTGAAGCCTGTCTCCCAGCGATGCAGTATGAGAGGATCGTCAGTGGAACATCGGGAGCCCACCCGAGTGCACAGAAGGAGTCTTCTACAAGACGCAACTTTGGGAGTCTACCCTGGTTGAGTGCAACCACTGTGGACCAACTCATTCTTTCTAGCCTCTTTGCCTCTGGCAAGCGAAGCCCTGCCTCCCCGCTTCTTCCCCTGAAAATTCCTCGCCTGACTGAGTCTCTACTCAAAGTCCAGCGAGACTACAGTTTACTCTTGGCAGCCAGTCGGGCAGCTCCTCCAGTGAGCTTCGTGGGATTGATGGTGGCCATTTTGAAGTCAAGCACCATTGCCAATCATGCCTCCTGAATAGCTGGTGTGCCTTTTTTGTCCGTACAATCATTGATACCGGCACAGGTATAATCAACAAACCTACTCTGTCTCCCTTTGCCTTGACAACATCTGCAAGTATCATCACAATATCTCTACTATTACACTGTATATAAATCTGGTGCTTCTTCCTGGTATTTAATTCAAGGACATTCTGATATCTTGTGCTCTCTGTTATTTTGGCAGACTCATCCATTTGCTCTTGAAACCTGTCAACATCACCGTACTCCACGTGACGCACTGGCCACAACTCAGATGGATCCGTGTCGCCTGGTTCCACGTCCAATGATGTGCACAGACCATCAATACTGGGTGTGTCCTTTCTGCACCCACTGGAACATCTGGTTCTTGTGTCTGGTGGTGGCATGGGTCTTTGCTGGCAAGAGTGGCTGGAGGATTTTGAAGATTTCATGAAGGGGTCATAGGTCAGAGACCCAATTCAACAGCTCATTACGCTCCGTAACCTCATTGGTAAAGAGGTTGGGCATATCATCAAGGTACTTTAGACAGAGGTCACATCCTCAAGATGTCTGTGAAGCACTTAACAGGAAATGTCTTTAAAAAAAAAAACATTGACTATGAACGTTACACCTTCAATCTACCCTCCCAGGAGAAGGATGAATTCATGGAGAAATTAATCTTGCGACACAAACACTTAGCTCTCTAATGCGCTTTTAACACCTTCACGACTGAAGATTCTCTTCGTCAGTGGATCATTGAAAGATGTCAATCAGAATCCATGCGAAGATGTCTCTTAAAGAAAAGTTACTCTCTGGATGAAATAGAAAAAATTATGAGAGTTAACAATCAAGCTGAAGACCATGCAAAGAAAATGGAGATCGGAAAGCTAGAAAAATGTGAACAGGCTTTCCGGCTTCAAGCTCATCATTCAGAAAGTCGTTCACCTAAACATCGGCATACACCTAACCCCACGGATTATCCTCAATGAGCAGGTCGTTGTCGCAGCACTAAACAGCCTGACACGAGAAGGTACCACCAACTGAAATATCACTGTGGCAAGTCTTCCCTCATGTTGAGTTATGTAAAGTATGCCGAGCATCGCAAAAAGACATTCAAAGAAAGTCACTAACCATCATGCTAAGAATGTACGGGAATGCTCCAAAGTCACGCTCAAGTTTCTATTCACATGTCACATACAGATGTCGACTCTCCTAGTCTCTTGCATCAAGATCACTCACACCAATCTCACAAGATAGAGCTGAGTACATTTGCATGGTTGCCGACCACGATAGACTAAAGAAATTCCAGAGATGACACATCCAAATGGGGGAACACTCTGCTAAATTGGTGCTAGACAGTGGGGCATCCCTCAACTATATCTGTGTTACAGAATACAACAAAATGAACCCAAAATCCAAATTGCACAAGGCTGCTGTGAGTCTACACAAGGATGCCTAAAGAACCCTTTCCATGTCTCGGACAGTTTCAAACATCTCTCACGTACAAAGACAAAACTGTACAAGCACAAATCCGCAATATTGATGGGCCGGAAGCAGATTGTCTTCTCAGCCTGCCTGCTGCTGAACTATTAAAATTGGTAGAAATACTATAATGGTTGGAGGATGAAGCAGATATTGTAAACAAGTTTCTGAAATTGTTCACCGGCCTTGGCAAAATGGTTAATGTTCAAGTCCGTCTGCACATAAATGAACAAGTCGTACCCATTGGCTCAGCATCATAGAAAGGTGCCTTTTCATTTCCAACAGGCAATGGAGGATGAACTACGGGATCTCTCTGGGTGGACATTACTGAGAGAACATCCGGACCCACTCCGTGGGTGTCCCCAGTGGTCGTGGTGCCCAAATGAGGATAAGATGGTAAAGTGCATCTGTGTGTGGACATGATTGCCCCAAATACTGCCATTGTTGGAGAAAGACCCCCTGAACCCCACATCAGTGACCTGATCATGCTGTTGAATGGGTCAAAAATATTTTCTAAGTTGGACCCTAACAAGGGTTATCACCAGCTCAAACTCCATAAGAGTTCACATTATATCACCACATTTTCTACTCATCAAGGCTTATTCGAGTTTAAACATCTCAGCATTAGCGTTTCCTCACTTGCTGAGATTTTCCAAGAAGCAATCAAGAGAATGGTTTGTCACATTTCGTACACCCTTAACTACAGTGATGACATCCTTGTGTTTGGCGCCACTGTCAAAGAACATAACAAAGCTCTGGATCAGGTGTGTCCTGCACTCATGGAAGCAAACCTGATGCTCAACAGAAGCAAGTGCGAAATTCACAGATCCACATTGAAATTGTATGGACACATCTTTTCAGGACAAGAGATAAGGCCAGACCCTAAAAAGATCACAGTTCTGAATGACACCCCTCATCCTCGAGATGCTAGATATATTCCGTCATTTCTAGGAATGGCCAGCTACTGCGCTCGCTATATCAAGGACTATGCCACTATCAGCCATCCTCTTCATGAACTGACAAAACAAGGTCAAACATTTAAATGGTCAGCATTTAACTCAATCAAGACCTCCATTAAGTCAGCCAGCTACATATTGCAGATGTCCTCCCCCTGGCATGGACCGATCACCACGCCATTTTAAGTCATTTAGCTATCCCCGATGCCTCTAAGAGGAGGGCTGTTAACAATAGCCCCAAACAGGTGAGAGCATGGAAGGACATAAAGGCGGGGACATTGAACACATTCCTGGCTAGAACATCGCCATTGCTGTCAGATGACCCCACCGCTGCCATAAATCAGTTCAATACCTGGATCAATCAGGCCACACTTGAGCTAGCGCCCGTAAAATCTATCTCCCAGAATCGAGCCTCCCCCAGTGCTCCCTGGTTCTCGGATGAACTTAAAAAACAGAAACAATTAAATAAACAAAGAGAAAGACTTTGGCGGAAGCGCTATGACCCAGAAAGTAAATCATTATATAAAGACTCACTTGCCCGGTACAAACAGATGATCGCAGAGGCGAAAAGAGCCTATTATGCTGCACAAATTGAGACTGCCAAAAACTCGTGCAAAGAGTTATTCGACATCACTAAACTCTTGTCGGGTGGCACGCACAACCTCACACCACCTCCCTCACAACATCTTTGCGACGCCTTATCTGATTTTTTCTTCAAAAAAGTTAACAACATCTATCAGGCTTTTTCTCTAAACACGGACTCTACACCACTATCCTTGTCCTCCACCTCACGGGATAACACACTGACCTGCTTTGTCGAGCTCACTATGGATCAGACGAGGAGTATTATTTCAAGAATCAAATCAGGTTCTGCATTAGACCCGTGTCCGCTCAAAGTTCTTATGCCAGTTATGGACACGTTGATACCGGCTATAACTCATGTTTGCAACACTATGTTTAGCTCCGGAATTTTCCCGGCTTCTCTGAAACATACGTTGGTCAAACCCCTCTTAAAGAAAGCCAATTTGAATAAAGATGACCTGAAAAACTATCGTCCGATAGCCAGTCTTCCTTTCCTGGCTAAGGTAATAGAAAAAGCCATGAATCAGCAACTGTCGGAATTTGTGGAGCAGCACCAGTTGCTCGATAACACCCAGTTCGGATTCCGCAAATGTCATGGCACGGAAACTGCCCTTCTAAAGGCTGCGGATGACATCAGAGCCATACGAGACCAGGGGGGGACAGCACTCCTGGTACTGCTGGATCTTTCGGCGGCCTTCGACACGGTCGACCACAAGATCTTAGTCGACCGTGTCGAACGACTGGGGGTCCAGAAAACTGCTCTGGACCTGCTTGTATCGTTTCTGGCCAATAGATCACAAGCAGTATCTCTAGGACCCTACCAATCATCGAAGGTGTCTCTGCCGTGTGGGGTCCCTCAAGGCTCATCCCTGAGTCCGACACTATTTAATATCTACGTGTCGGACCTTGCAAATGTCATCAAAGCATTTGGGATGAGCCTGACCTCCTATGCCGATGACCCCCAATTGGTACTGGCTATCAAAGGGGACGGGGAGGAAGTGGCCAATCGATTCACGAGAGGAATGATGGCAATAGGTGACTGGATGGCCACGAATTGTCTGAAACTCAATTCAGAAAAAACTGAAGTGGTCATCTTCGGTCACCTCTCCCCGGGCTGGTCACTTGTCTGGTGGCCACCATCTTTCGGTCCCCCGCCGAGTCCAGCTAGCAAAGTGAGAAATCTAGGCGTCATCTTCGATGCTGGCCTCAATTTTATGGCACATGCGAATAAAACTGCGGCTTCAGCTCATATGAAATTGAGAATGATTAGGAAAATACTACCTTTCCTACCGAACACGGCCGGGAAAACACTGGTCAGCTCACTAGTCCTGTCCTCCTTGGACTATTGTAATGCTCTATTCTTAAATGCCCAAGTCCGAGTGACAAATAAGATGCAGTCAATCCAAAATGCAGCCGCACGAATGCTGGCTGGGATCCCCAAGTTCGCACCAGTTACAAACATCATTAGGGATCTCCATTGGCTCCCGATACGCAGCCGTATCAAATTCAAATCGCTGTGTATTGTTTACAAGTCACTCAATAATCAAGGTCCCCACTTTCTCAAACAGAATCTTCTCCATCATGTCCCAACCCGATCTCTTCGTTCCTCTATTCAGAACTTCTTGGCTGTGCCTTGCACTAGAACAGTCACCTGGGGCGACAGGCGTTTCCTGGTTGCCGCCCCTAGACTCTGGAACACCCTTCCTGCACATATCCGAGCAAGTCCCTCCCTGTTCACATTCCGCAAACAGCTAAAGACGTGGTTATTTGACCAATAGCCTTGTATATCTTCTTTACCCAGTTGCTGATCCATCCCTTAACTAGCGCCGAGACGCCCACGGGTATTCGCCGCGCTCTACAAATGTCAATAAATAAATAAATAAATAAATAAATGTGGCCTACTTCAATCCTCTATATTTACAACAAGGGGTGGTGAGGGACAGAGTCTCTGAATTAAGCAGAAAGCTCTCACCCAGTCAAGAGATCAGGGCTAGATCCAACACCGTTTTTTAGCTCACTGCACCATCCCAGTTTCAGAACCTGGCTGTATGCAAATTAGTCTGTTCCTGTCCCAGTGCATGATGGGAACAGGGCAAACCAAACTACAAAAGCCAATTCTTACACTGGGAAGGAAACAAGCTCCCGGGGACCGGTTTCTGGCATTACAGCCGTCTTCGGCCCGGTTTGCTTGAATCCTGATGGTGCAATGAGCAAGGGTCTCACATCTGAGAATACCCTTCCACGCTTAGGGTGGACAAAAATATTTACAACAAGGGGTGGTGAGGGACAGAGTCTCTGAATTAAGCAGAAAGCTCTCACCCAGTCAAGAGATCAGGGCTAGATCCAACACCGTTTTTTAGCTCACTGCACCATCCCAGTTTCAGAACCTGGCTGTATGCAAATTAGTCTGTTCCTGTCCCAGTGCATGATGGGAACAGGGCAAACCAAACTACAAAAGCCAATTCTTACACTGGGAAGGAAACAAGCTCCCGGGGACCGGTTTCTGGCATTACAGCCGTCTTCGGCCCGGTTTGCTTGAATCCTGATGGTGCAATGAGCAAGGGTCTCACATCTGAGAATACCCTTCCACGCTTAGGGTGGACAAAAATATTTACAACAAGGGGTGGTGAGGGACAGAGTCTCTGAATTAAGCAGAAAGCTCTCACCCAGTCAAGAGATCAGGGCTAGATCCAAAACCGTTTTTTAGCTCACTGCACCATCCCAGTTTCAGAACCTGGCTGTATGCAAATTAGTCTGTTCCTGTCCCAGTGCATGATGGGAACAGGGCAAACCAAACTACAAAAGCCAATTCTTACACTGGGAAGGAAACAAGCTCCCAGGGACCGGTTTCTGGCATTACAGCCGTCTTCGGCCCGGTTTGCTTGAATCCTGATGGTGCAATGAGCAAGGGTCTCACATCTGAGAATACCCTTCCACGCTTAGGGTGGACAAAAATATTTACAACAAGGGGTGGTGAGGGACAGAGTCTCTGAATTAAGCAGAAAGCTCTCACCCAGTCAAGAGATCAGGGCTAGATCCAAAACCGTTTTTTAGCTCACTGCACCATCCCAGTTTCAGAACCTGGCTGTATGCAAATTAGTCTGTTCCTGTCCCAGTGCATGATGGGAACAGGGCAAACCAAACTACAAAAGCCAATTCTTACACTGGGAAGGAAACAAGCTCCCGGGGACCGGTTTCTGGCATTACAGCCGTCTTCGGCCCGGTTTGCTTGAATCCTGATGGTGCAATGAGCAAGGGTCTCACATCTGAGAATACCCTTCCACGCTTAGGGTGGACAAAAATATTTACAACAAGGGGTGGTGAGGGACAGAGTCTCTGAATTAAGCAGAAAGCTCTCACCCAGTCAAGAGATCAGGGCTAGATCCAACACCGTTTTTTAGCTCACTGCACCATCCCAGTTTCAGAACCTGGCTGTATGCAAATTAGTCTGTTCCTGTCCCAGTGCATGATGGGAACAGGGCAAACCAAACTACAAAAGCCAATTCTTACACTGGGAAGGAAACAAGCTCCCGGGGACCGGTTTCTGGCATGACAGCCGTCTTCGGCCCGGTTTGCTTGAATCCTGATGGTGCAATGAGCAAGGGTCTCACATCTGAGAATACCCTTCCACGCTTAGGGTGGACAAAAATATTTACAACAAGGGGTGGTGAGGGACAGAGTCTCTGAATTAAGCAGAAAGCTCTCACCCAGTCAAGAGATCAGGGCTAGATCCAACACCGTTTTTTAGCTCACTGCACCATCCCAGTTTCAGAACCTGGCTGTATGCAAATTAGTCTGTTCCTGTCCCAGTGCATGATGGGAACAGGGCAAACCAAACTACAAAAGCCAATTCTTACACTGGGAAGGAAACAAGCTCCCGGGGACCGGTTTCTGGCATTACAGCCGTCTTCGGCCCGGTTTGCTTGAATCCTGATGGTGCAATGAGCAAGGGTCTCACATCTGAGAATACCCTTCCACGCTTAGGGTGGACAAAAATATTTACAACAAGGGGTGGTGAGGGACAGAGTCTCTGAATTAAGCAGAAAGCTCTCACCCAGTCAAGAGATCAGGGCTAGATCCAACACCGTTTTTTAGCTCACTGCACCATCCCAGTTTCAGAACCTGGCTGTATGCAAATTAGTCTGTTCCTGTCCCAGTGCATGATGGGAACAGGGCAAACCAAACTACAAAAGCCAATTCTTACACTGGGAAGGAAACAAGCTCCCGGGGACCGGTTTCTGGCATTACAGCCGTCTTCGGCCCGGTTTGCTTGAATCCTGATGGTGCAATGAGCAAGGGTCTCACATCTGAGAATACCCTTCCACGCTTAGGGTGGACAAAAATATTTACAACAAGGGGTGGTGAGGGACAGAGTCTCTGAATTAAGCAGAAAGCTCTCACCCAGTCAAGAGATCAGGGCTAGATCCAACACCGTTTTTTAGCTCACTGCACCATCCCAGTTTCAGAACTTGGCTGTATGCAAATTAGTCTGTTCCTGTCCCAGTGCATGATGGGAACAGGGCAAACCAAACTACAAAAGCCAATTCTTACACTGGGAAGGAAACAAGCTCCCGGGGACCGGTTTCTGGCATTACAGCCGTCTTCGGCCCGGTTTGCTTGAATCCTGATGGTGCAATGAGCAAGGGTCTCACATCTGAGAATACCCTTCCACGCTTAGGGTGGACAAAAATATTTACAACAAGGGGTGGTGAGGGACAGAGTCTCTGAATTAAGCAGAAAGCTCTCACCCAGTCAAGAGATCAGGGCTAGATCCAACACCGTTTTTTAGCTCACTGCACCATCCCAGTTTCAGAACCTGGCTGTATGCAAATTAGTCTGTTCCTGTCCCAGTGCATGATGGGAACAGGGCAAACCAAACTACAAAAGCCAATTCTTACACTGGGAAGGAAACAAGCTCCCGGGGACCGGTTTCTGGCATTACAGCCGTCTTCGGCCCGGTTTGCTTGAATCCTGATGGTGCAATGAGCAAGGGTCTCACATCTGAGAATACCCTTCCACGCTTAGGGTGGACAAAAATATTTACAACAAGGGGTGGTGAGGGACAGAGTCTCTGAATTAAGCAGAAAGCTCTCACCCAGTCAAGAGATCAGGGCTAGATCCAACACCGTTTTTTAGCTCACTGCACCATCCCAGTTTCAGAACCTGGCTGTATGCAAATTAGTCTGTTCCTGTCCCAGTGCATGATGGGAACAGGGCAAACCAAACTACAAAAGCCAATTCTTACACTGGGAAGGAAACAAGCTCCCGTCGTCGGAAAACCAAAATTCCTGTGGATGCTAGTGTTATGAACCCCAGTGTACCCCAATATAGGCCTAGGTAGTTACACAACCTTTCACCAACATCTGTCCTACCCTTATTGTACATAATGGGTCTGGCGCTGACCTTTTACTTAGTTGCTACATTACTGTTGTGTGTTTTTCTCCGGAAAAACTAGCCTCATGCATGGGGATTCTCAGTTTCACAGCAGGATTACCATCTTCTGCATAATAACTCTGTATAAGGGTCACCTCTATTGTCATCCTTGCCCGACATGCCCATAGTACACTTTTAAGTAGAACCCCTGATTGTACTTTTTGGGTATATAAGTACTACATCTTCACTGGGAAAACCAGAGGAGAAAAAGATTTCCATGTTGACATGAGACGCTGAGGTTCCTGCACTCAGACACTCCAGCGCGCAGTGGTCTGACATCCCTCGGGGGTGTCCATCTCGAGACCAAGACAGGGTCCTTCGCTCTCCCACATCAGGTAATGGGGTTGGCGCTATCCTAAGGGGATTCTTGGCTCTACACCTACATACGTGCTAGGTACACTTAGGTACATCTAGTTACGTTTGCATTGTAGGAGTTCGCATTATTACTGTCATGCATTCATATGCCTACATATATTCATTGTTTTAGCACTATGGTAGAATTCTACCTTTTCTTTACTCTGCTGGTGCTTATAACCATATATATCTGTTTCTGTCTAATGGTTGTTGCAATACACGTATTTCATACTAGAATGACGCTGGTTGAATAAATGCTTTTTTAATACGTCCCCATCGTTTATTCTGTGTACCTGTCTGAGACAAAGTGAGCGTGCGAAAAACACTATGATATTTCCACGATCCCTGAGGGATCAGGGTTGTCATGTCGATAGTTGCCAGAAGTTATTCTCTTCTTGGTAAGAGGGGCTCGTAGTGGCACTGTGAGCTGGCTGGTCTACAGACCAACATATCCTTTGGGTTTGTCTGGAATCAGTATGGACACCAATCCCTTAGTTTATGTTGTCTAAACATGCAGATCCTATATAGATTTGTAGGAACTACACAACACTAGTCTTGTGGGACTTGGAGTCATATCAGCACAATGCGATAAGGAAGGTGCCCAAAGACACATTGTGGTATACGCTAGCCGCAGTCTGACCAATACTGAGAGAGCGTACTCATTGCCAGAGATTTTAATATGCAGTGTAAACCATCCTGCGCAGTGCTTCTGCATGCATCTCTTAAATCGAACATTCAGTTGGAGAGATGCATGCAGAAGCGCTGCGGAGGACGGTTGAAAGCCAAGCCTAAACCCCTGTCCTACATGTCTCCACACCATGTTGCGAATGAAATGCATATTTAAGTTATAGGTCTAAAGACCGTACCTCTAACCGCGTTCTGTCTGGAGCAAAGTGTGCTCACTGATGAAGACGGGTGAGTGCTTCTACTCACTAATAACACACTATCCGGGAAGCCCTGAAGTATAAGGCCTCCATATATATATATATTTCTTTGGTCCTGACGAAGGCCATTGATCCATAGGGACTGTTCCAGGTTGAAACATGTCGACCTGACCACTAGGTGTCATGGACCAGTGACTCTTCAACTAAACACCGCTTTATTTTTAGACTAACCTCTATCCTACTCTTTTCCCCCAATAAAGATTCACCTATAGAATAGGAGATAATTTTATTCCACCCACCACTGTCAACATCCAGACAGTCTCCCTCTTGGTGGAGGTTTTGCTGTCACGTGTAGAATGGGACACTCAAGTGACCAGATGATGACGCTGGGGGGTTGAACGCATCTTGGGGAGCACTGACACCTGAGCCGACCGGCAGTCTGTTCGTGTGGTTCCCCGTCGCCGCAGACCAGCGCGGCAGCCTGAGCGGGAACTACACATCCCAGCAGTCTCTGGGGCATCGCCTTCTCCCTTCACCGGACTTCCGCGCCAGGAGGCGCTTAAAGCCCAGCTGTCCCCCCGGCAGAGCGGGGGTTGAACGCATCTTGGGGAGCACTGACACCTGAGCCGACCGGCAGTCTGTTCGTGTGGTTCCCCGTCGCCGCAGACCAGCGCGGCAGCCTGAGCGGGAACTACACATCCCAGCAGTCTCTGGGGCATCGCCTTCTCCCTTCACCGGACTTCCGCGCCAGGAGGCGCTTAAAGCCCAGCTGTCCCCCCGGCAGAGCGGGGGTTGAACGCATCTTGGGGAGCACTGACACCTGAGCCGACCGGCAGTCTGTTCGTGTGGTTCCCCGTCGCCGCAGACCAGCGCGGCAGCCTGAGCGGGAACTACACATCCCAGCAGTCTCTGGGGCATCGCCTTCTCCCTTCACCGGACTTCCGCGCCAGGAGGCGCTTAAAGCCCAGCTGTCCCCCCGGCAGAGCGGGGGTTGAACGCATCTTGGGGAGCACTGACACCTGAGCCGACCGGCAGTCTGTTCGTGTGGTTCCCCGTCGCCGCAGACCAGCGCGGCAGCCTGAGCGGGAACTACACATCCCAGCAGTCTCTGGGGCATCGCCTTCTCCCTTCACCGGACTTCCGCGCCAGGAGGCGCTTAAAGCCCAGCTGTCCCCCCGGCAGAGCGGGGGTTGAACGCATCTTGGGGAGCACTGACACCTGAGCCGACCGGCAGTCTGTTCGTGTGGTTCCCCGTTGCCGCAGACCAGCGCGGCAGCCTGAGCGGGAACTACACATCCCAGCAGTCTCTGGGGCATCGCCTTCTCCCTTCACCGGACTTCCGCGCCAGGAGGCGCTTAAAGCCCAGCTGTCCCCCCCGCCTCGCGGGAGCGCGCGGGGCCGCGCCGGGCTAAGCCCGGGCAAAGGGCGGGCCCTCTTTGGCCCTCAGAGGCCGGAAGAGGTCGGGTCGGGCCACGGATCCTGGCTCCATGGACTATGAAGTACAAGTAAGACTCTGTTTCCCTCATTGTTACATATTGCAGTATTGAAGAGTATCTGTTGCTCGAGACTGTGTTAAGATAGTCGCCCTGTTACCCGCTAATATGCCCACCATTACCATGGACCCATCTACGTCGGGCCTACGTACCTTGGACAACTTTGTGCTTAAAAAAGTTACACAAATTAACAATGAACGTAGGGCCTCATTGGGTAGTAAAAGTCTTCCACCCTGTATGGATTTTACATCTAATGAGTCCACAGAAGTGCCAGAATGCAACTTAGCACAGGCTGCATATAGTATTGAGGTCCCCAGTGTAGTTGCACAGGCACAGGTGCACTCTGAGAACCCAGTGAATCCAGTGGAACTGCTTGTTGTTACTTCAGAGGAGGACTCAGTAGTAGAAGAACCACCGGAGGTCTCTTCTACACAAAGACCAGTGAGGAAATGCAGAAAGACTCAGGGGAGGCGTGGGGGAAAGTCTGTAAAATCTAAAACTCACGTCAACCAACCCAATAACTCTAGGGATACTAATGTTAACAGTGTAAGCTTTCAGGTGGTGGAAGAATCCAATAAAGAGGGCTGTAGTAACGAAGGAAGTGTGTCCTTGTCTGACACCAAGTTAAAAGAATTAATAAATACAATAGTAGGTAAACTGGAGGCTAAAATTGTACATTTAATTACTCCAATAATGTCCAAACTGGAGATAATAGCCTCTGAGGTGGAAAGACTGGGTAGTTTGGTGGCGGGATATATGACCCCAGCACCAGTCCCAGCCCCAGCCGTGATATCACCTACAACTATTCCTGGCGGGAGTGTGAAGGAGCACTTGCCCAGGGGACAGAGTACACAGCAGAAGAGGCAGTCCAACCAAGAAACCGTGGCTGTTACTGTAGCCGCGGTTTCCACGGCTCCTGTGACTCAGCCGATCCATCAGGCCCCTGCCCCGGCCCCCCTGGGCAATTGCCCAGCGGTCCCTCAGAGGGCTAGACTTAGGAATGTAAATCTCCCCCCCGAATGCGTCCCATTTGTGGTTGTGCTGACTAATGTCCCGCGTTATGAGGAAATTGCAGCACAACCTCATGGAGAATCACACGACTCATTAAAAAACAAAACGGTGGCATGGCTAAATAAAAACTGTGGCTTTCCATCCCACTACTACGATCAAATTATATCCACTGTAAGAGTAAATTGGGTTGGACCTTCAAGGAAATCAACCACGGGGGACTGTGTAATCATTAATTTTCAG
Source organism: Lissotriton vulgaris (assembly GCF_964263255.1). Taxonomy (NCBI): domain Eukaryota; kingdom Metazoa; phylum Chordata; class Amphibia; order Caudata; family Salamandridae; genus Lissotriton; species Lissotriton vulgaris. The sequence goes on from NC_141687.1 coordinate 1,216,567,265, forward strand.
CACCCACAACACGTTGCTACAGTCTTGTTACGCGCATCCTCACTGGTTTACAACACAAACAGTGTCTGTGTGCGACCCCTGGGATATTTCTATGCGCCTGACCAAAACTCACCTAAAAACCCCCCTAATACTTTCCGTGGGTACAGACCTATATCACAAATTCAGACACCAAATTCGGCAACACCATATATGTATAACAATGACACTAGTGGGCTACCTGGGTGGCAAACGCCAGCAGGAAACGCCAATGGCTGGCGGATACCACCTGCAAATTTTAATGCCGAGAATCTGAATAACAGAGGGTACAATATTCCTACACATAACCGATTTGATATGCTTTCAGGGCTGGATGCCTGCGACTGACTGAGGGCCTTGGAGGGTCAGGAAAACGACCAGTCGCCTGTAGCACAAACGTTAGAGGTGATTCCATCAATTACACCAAAAAATAATGTTATATGTTGGAATGTGGCGGGCTTAGAGAACAAAATGCAGGATGATAGTTGGTTAGCCTATATTAGGGGCTTCCAAATCATTTGTTTACAAGAGACTTGGTCAGTGAAATGTGATATTCAAATGGATGGCTACAAGGCATATTTTGTACCTGCTATACCAGTAACCCGGGGGAGACCAAAGGGGGGTATGGTAATGTTCATATCGGTAGCACTGAAATGCACAACTGTAAGTAGGCCTTCAAATAATCACGGCATACAAGGTCTAGTTTTATCGGCGGGTAACTGCAAGGTTGGTTTGATCAACTTTTATAACTCCACTAATAATGTTACTAGTTATGCCCATTCCTTAAGTGAGTATATAGGCACTTCAATGAGGGATTGTTCACACAACTTGTTGATAATGGGTGATTTCAACACTCATTTATGTAGTGATCCCCTAGACAAAAGCCTCCTGGAACTGTATTGTCCCAGAATTAACGGTCTACATTTAGAACATACCGTGGAAGGGACACTTTTTAATAACTTACTAAACGAACACGGTCTCACGATTGCAATGAGTTTATGTGATCCCTCAAAGCGCTTTTGCACCCCTACCTTTAAAGGGCACGGGAAGGGGACATTTATTGATTACATGTTGCTAACTGCCCCCATGCAAGTGTTTGCGCGTTCATTCTCTATAGATAGCAATCCACTCAGTGATCATAATCCCTTGACTATACATCTAGGGGGCCCCTGGGTGGAAAGAGAAGGACGTAATTTAGGTCGGGGTAGGGTTACAGCTACGGACGGTAGACGTCGTTTAAAATGGTCTATGTGTACCCCGGCCCTCATATATCAGAATATTCAAACTAACTGCAGTGAAATCATTGCCAGATGCACCCAAGTTGATTCAGACCCAGCCCAGGTTCTATCGGATTTCAAAACCTTAACTGATAACATAGCTATTTCAATGACAGAACCCCTAAAATATAGAGGTAAGGAGGGCCCAAGGTGGTTCAATAAGGATTGCTCCAAAGCAGCCCGTGATCTCAAAGCAGCCTTACTGCTAAAACCTCGCAACAAGGAATTAGTCCAGAGATCACGTAAAGAATATAAAACAGCCATTGTATCAAGAAAGGAGGCACTGAGGAATGAGGCCTGGGCTGAGATCCTGGAACCACAAACACTGAAAAACAGTGCTAAATTCTGGGCGGTGCTAAAGAAACCCTTCCTGGTGAAAGATCCAGGGGAAGGGTTAGAATGTGTCATCTCAAAAGAGGAATGGGTTGCTCATTTTAAACAACTGTATGGGGGGGGGGGATATTAATGTGGTACCGTATGAATGCACTGTTGGGGGTCCTTGTATGAATGTTAGTATAGGAGAGGTCGTGATGGGTATCGAGGGGCTTACAGCGGGCAAATCACCTGGCCCGGATGGGATACCCCCGGATCTCTTCAAATCTGATCCTAATTTTTGGGCACCGATTGTCGCGGCAGTTATTAATGCAGCCTCAAGGGCAGGGTGCCCGACGTCATGGGGTCTCTCCACAATTGTGCCCATATTTAAAAAGGGGGACAGGGACAGTCCCCTTTGTTACAGGCCTATCTCCCTGATCAATTCTGTGGCCAAACTGGTGGGGAGAATAGTTTTGCGGCGACTAATTGAGTGGACACGGGACAAAAACATCATGTCCATCGCCCAATATGGCTTCTGTAATGGCCGCTCGACTACAACACAATGCCTGAATCTCTTCTTATTACTAAGTAAATATACCATCGTTAAAAAAGGCACAGTCTACTTGGCCTTCATGGACCTATCCTCAGCTTTCGACTGTGTCAACAGGGGGAAGCTGTGGGGGTCCATGAGGGATAAGGGAGTGGACAACAATATTATAAACTTTTTGGCTGACCTCCATAATAACACCAGTGCAAATGTAAGGTATTCCCAAGATTTATCTGTAACTGAGGATTTTAGAACCGGGAAGGGGGTTAGGCAAGGATGCATACTGGCCCCCTTCCTTTTTAATTTTTATATAAATGAGCTGGACGGTGTTCTACGGGAGGTAAAATCAGACAGCCCAAGAGTGGGGACTAGAAGCATTCCAGTCTTGTTATACGCAGACGATGCGGTTCTGTTAGCAAGAACTGAAAATGGCCTTCAATTGTTACTGAATGCATTCAAAAAATTTATGGAAGACAGGGATTTGTTAGTGAACAACTCCAAATCATTCATCATGCAGGTAGGGAAACAGCCAAAGAGACAATATACTTTTAAATTAGATGAGACAGTTATACCACTCTCAAGTACATTCTCCTATTTGGGAGTACTCTTTGACTCTAAACTATCCTGGGCCCCCCAACTCGCAAAGAAAAAATGTGATGTTTCAAAGGTTAATGCCTCCATTTTTAACTTTGCGTCAAAGCTTGGCAAAAAACCAACGGCTGCTATGATCAAATTGTATGAAGCAAAATCTGTAGCTACCGCAGCATATGGGAGTGAGCTTTGGGGCTATATGGTGGGGGAACAACTTCAGACCACAGAAAATCTGTTTTATAAACGGCTTTTGTGCGTTTCGGCCTCTACCTCAAACTTCATAGTACATGAGGAACTAGGAGTAGGGTACCTGAGTGATATCCTGACCCTACGACCTCTGCTATGCTGGCTGAAAATGTGGTTATGTGAGGAAATCCCCCTAACACACCTAATTGTTAAGGATTTCCTGGCTCTTGAGCATGCTTCACGCACTCCCTGGTTGAAGTACTTAAAATCATGTTTTACCGAGATGGGTCGTCCGGAATTATTTGAACACCCAGAAGGAATTGTGAAGGCGGATATTGACTCAGTTAAGCTGTTGTTCTTCCAGCGTAAGAAGGCTGAGAGGGAGGGTGTTGAGCTACAAAAAGTTAGTGTGAGGAAATTCATTATGGTAAAAACATGTTTGTCAACAGAGCCTTATCTACTTGGCACTTTCAGCACCCATGATAAATTCCTGCTTACAAGATTCAGATTTAATCAGTTTCAACATCTGCTTATCAGACCCAAAAAGGAGAGCTTCTGTAAACATCCTCTGTCCTGTGGCTGCGACGGTAAGTCTCCACAGGACATGATGCATTTTATGTTCTTATGTAAATACTATGAATTCCCCCGTAAACGCTTTTTAATTGCTCTTTTAAAAGAAATGAATTTTAAACAGATACGACCAGCCTTTTTATACTTACAATTGCTATACAGCAACAGTGTCCTTCAAGTTCTTGAATTTTTAAAACTGGCTCTTAAATTGCGACTTGGCCTGGACCAATGACTGAATCACTGTATGTAATGATCATAGTTCTTTTATCCTCTGAATTTACAATGTAATTTGATGTATGTACTGTATGTTTTTATTGTACTTTTATGGTTGAAATATTACCGAATAAAGTCTGTTTTGATTTGATTTGATTTGATTTGATGACGCTATTCACCAAACCTCACTTAGTGGAGATTACCTACACTGCAGTCTGTCAATGTGTTGTTGAGGGTCTCCAAGCTAAAAAGTCCTGAGACTCTGGTATTGAGACTTATGTAGTTCATTCAACCCCTTTCTGATAGATAACCACTCCCTCTTGGAAGCTGAATGAACCTCTGCTTCTTCCTCCTTCCACTTTTCTGATCTGTTCTAAAGAATAGCACCAGGGGTTCTGCTACATAATCTAAGATGGGTTCAGAAAAAGGCAGAGAGGCTTGATAATTGCAAGGACCTAACCGTGAGTATTTAACATGGTCAATGTCTTTGTTCCAATCGTCTCATCCACTTATCCTCATAAAGAGAATGAGCTCTGTCCCACTGCCAACCATATGCCATTGGTTCTTGTAAATAACAAATTCTAGGCCTAACACAGAAAGTGTGGATGGTCTACCAATCTGCCACTGTGGCGGAACATTTCAACTAAAGTGCTCCCACCTTCACAACAAGAACGAATTCGGAAAAACATGTGTTGCCGTGCAGGCCATCATTTCATGGTACCCAATCAAAAGATCTATCTATGAAATTGATACAACGAGGCTTACCCAACCATCTGGTATGGAAAGCCCGTAAGAGAGCCTCCCATAACCATCGAGAAGCCCTCCTAGAATCCCCTATTACAAAACCTCCTCTGGAGAGACTCACATTGGTCACAACACTTAGTACTTTGTTCACTCAAGTACCGAAGACGGTTCGCAAGCACTGGCACATTCTAAATACAGCAGGAAAGAACATACCTTTTCCACTCTTTTCCTTCAAAAGAGGACAGAGCCTACGAGACGATCTGATACATACAAGACCTAGACTTCAACACCAGGAATCTGCCACTACACTTTGGGGTCTCCCGTCTGTTCAGGGCCACTACCCATGTGGCTCTTGATCTGCCTGTCCGCAAACAAAAAACACATTTACAGTAGATATTGGCACCAAAAGACCATGGGTACTAAAAAAAACATACGAACTGTAACAGTGAAAAGGTCATCTACATGGTCACGTGCCCATGTTCCTTGAGGTACGTGGGAATGACAACCAGGAAAGTGAAGCTTCGAATTAATGAACATAAAAGCACCATAAGATGCAATAAACAAGCGACACGCCTGACGAGCCACTGTTTGACCAAGAAACACAAAGCTGAAGAGATGCAATGGGTTGTACTAGAACAATCTTTCATCCCCCATCACGTTAATAAACAATTTATGGCATTCTTGGAAGGAAATGACATCCTGCATCCCTGTCAAGCATGTTTCAGGACTCACCACTCCACCGAATCTGCACTCTTGTCATCTACCGAAACCATTTGTGCTGCATTGGATCAGGGAAAGTTGGCTGTCCTGATCCTATTAGACCTCTCCACAGCATTCGATACGGTGTCCCATGCTATCCTTTCACATCGCCTTGCTAATGCAGGCATAGCAGGAACCGTGCTCGAAGGGTTTAAAAACTATCTGGCGCACAGGCGTCAGATCGTTATGTTGGGCGATTTCTGCTCTGAAGAAAAAATTATGAAAACAGGGGTTCCACAGGGTTCAAGCTTGAGCCTCACTTTGTTTAATCTACATATGGTCCCCCTACTAAAATTAATTTCATCCTTCAAAATTAGTACAATTGCCTACGCCTATGGCACCCAGCTGGTTCTGACTCCTGATAAGAATCAATCTAATGCAGAACTGATATTGAAAGAATGCTTGGCAGCAACTTTCAAGTGGATGACTCACAACCACTTAAAATGTAATTTGGCTAAAACTGAGAGTGTGCCTTTTGGTCCCAACAACTGTTTCTCTCCACAAGACTGGTGGCCCGATAAGATAGAAGCTCCCCCAAAGACTATCAATGCAGCACGGAACCTGGGCATTAAATTTGACAATACTCAACAAGCCAAAGAAGTAGCAGGGGTATGCTTTAGTATCATCAGGGGCCTCACAAAATTCTTCGACCTTCTCCCTCTGACTGCCAGACGAACGGTTGCTGTAGCACTAATAACATCTAGGCTGGACTATTGTAACAGTCTGTATGCAGGGCTAAACAAATCGGCCCTGCACAGACTTCAAATGGTCCAGCACGCAGCCGCTAGGTTGGTCCTCAGACTGCCTAGAAAGTCCTCAGCCTCTGCAGCCTTGGATGCCTTACATTGGCTCCCAGTACATAAGCGAATCCTGTTCAAGGTGCATACCATCACATACAGAGCCTTCCACCATCAAGGCCCACTGTATTTGCGCAAGTACTTTAGACAATACCACCCGTCACGGGCACTCAGGTCCTCCACAGCAAATTTGCTCCATGTCCCCAGGTTTAGGATGACGACTAGAGGAGGAAAATCCATAGCAGTTATTGGCGCTAAGGCATGGAACAAACTACCTCCGTCCTTGCGTCAATCTGCAACAGAGCAAAAATTCAGAAAACTTTTAAAAACATGGATCTATTCCCTGTCGGACTCCGGATGCACAGCGCTATTTTGATCCTCCCCGCAGACAGGTAGCTTTACCATTGACACTCTGCTGTTAACTGACAACCTGGAATCGAAGCGCCAAGATACTCCTTGGAGTGGTAGTGTGCTATATAAGTGCCAATTCACATCACATCACACACATCACATCACATGTTAGTGACATTGCACGGTACCTGTTCATCAGAGAACAGCAATGGGTTTTCAAGCTAAAAAGTGATACAGAAGGCCTAAACGATGACATCCCCTGGGTCACTATTTGATATATATTATGAAACAACACACAAACCCTTCTCTGTGTCTCCCATTGTACCTGGGATGCCCATAGCAGACCTGTATAGATAAGATGATTGATCACCTATTATAACTATCTGGAGGGATGTATGACGTTACAACGCATACTTTTACTCCGCATACCATTACAACGCGGTATTTACAACGCATACCGTTACAACGCATAGCGCTTTGGGGTGCTGGATAGTGGTAAGTATAATTTACTATTCTAACTCCAGTCCCCGTGGACCCTAGGGAAGGTGTTGGATAGTAAATTAAACTTACCTCTTATCCTAGAGCGCCCCCCAGCGCAATGCGTTGTAATGGTATGCGTTGTAATGCCTGCGTTGTAGTGGTAGTGCGGAGTAAAAATTGCGTTGTAACAGGTGCATACCATCTGGAGACAATATATTGCCTTATCTATAGGTTCATTTGAGTAGGCCCACCCTTTTAAAATAAGGATTTTACCCTTTGAAAATAAGAATTTGTCCTGAAAAATTAGAGATGGTGGCACAATGGCTTTGATTGCTGGTCTACTTATGTATTTCTATATGTCAATATACCACTGGTGGTCCCCACGATTGAGTTTCGACATGGGATATTTCGACATCTTCACATGGCAAAAAACAGCCATACTAGCGACTGTAATTCCCTCTATGGGGTACAACTCCGAGTTGTACAATTATCGCGGACCGATAGACCGAATATTTACACTGTTTCTAGAGTTCACATTAATTCAGATGTCATCATATGAAATACTCACTGTGGTTTTGAGTGACCTTCTATCACTTGTGTACAACATATTGACCATCAGGTCTACATCTCGTGTAGTAATACCAGCAGACATCTTTACACTAGTCTTTGCCACTCTCTTGGTTACAAAACTGGGTTATGATCTAATTTGGGGCACGACTCTTGAACTCCTTGATACTCGCGTTCGGAACCAAGTTTGGTTCTGTAGCCCATACATAAATCATGTCAAAATACCTCTTTTTGCCTTCGAGCGGACACCTCTGTTAAACATGCTTACAATCAGGTCCGCTTCTCCATAAAGCAAATTAAATAGACTTGTTCCACACCAGTCTTTGCATCCTTATTGGTTATTAGGCTGAACCAATGGATATTTTTCCCGAACCAGAATAGTTTCCGGTTTTCTTCTCAGACCTGCGTAATACAACAAGCGGCCAATCCATACGAGCACGAACCGGATATAGAGATTGTTTCCGGTTCTAGTTCCCTTTTGTAGCTCTCTTTATGGTCTGCTACTAGTTTGCATTTTTGTGCTTAAACATGACCCAATCAGAGCGAGCATATACCGGATACAAACTGATCTTCTGGGCGGTGACCAGTTTCCACTCTGGTCTGTGGGGCCTAATTAAGAACACGTAGCAACAGGATATAAATAGCGGCTTTCCTGTTACTTCGGGTACCTCCCCCTCGGCTTAGGACTAAGCCCGAGGTACCGACGGACAGGTATGGCCGCAAGACACTTGAATGGCGTTCAGAATGATCAGGGTTTCCTGGCTTTCCTTCGCCGTTCTGCTCTCGCTCTATAGATTCTAATTGGATAGCCACTTACTGGGCCTTTGACTCTGGAGGAAATTTCTAATGAGCAGTATTCGAGTTCCACCATTCCTTTTCCTTCCATACTGCCGCTTGGTTTGGGGTTTTGACTTGGACATCTAGGCACATAGATTATTGCAGGTATTCCACATTAGCCTGCACATACCGAGTCACCTATCTGATTTTCAGAACTCGAATCGGTTTATACACAATGTAAAAGGACACTTTTTCATAACAACATCATTATTGCATCGCGGAGTCTGTTTCAGACTGCCCTCTTGTGTTTCCTATGATTACCAAGGTTGATTGATTGCTAATACGATAAAAATGGCAGGATAATATTTGTTTTCTTGCTATTTCTTCCCTATTGCACATCTTTAGAGCGGGCCTCATTGCCTGAGCGAGCGCCGGGAGAGGTGAGGCCTGATCCCAAGAATTTTCTGGGTGAGTCAAGTTGGTTTCCCGGATGGAGATCAACCCCGCATGCGGATAGTATACAGTAGCTACTGTTTGCAGTTATGTGGCTTTTCATTTGTCATCACAGTGGAGTTCAATAAACTGTCTGTGTCTGTATTTGTATATATGTTATTTTGCAGGAAAAGAATCCTATTACAGAGACACCATTTCCTGAATCTGGAATCCTACAAATGGTAGGATGTTGCTCTGACTATTTATACTTTCTCAACACTTGTTCTTTGCAGTAGTGTTAAATAATTGGTCCTGAAGAAAGCCACTGGTCTACCTACCGCCCTTGAATGGCTGAAACATGTTGACCTATTTAATCATCACTAGATAGTTACCATCTAGAAACACTATCTAACACTATTTTTTTTCATTTTAAGAAATTTTTATTTTGTTTTAAGAACATACAAGATAATGATAACAAGTCATATATATCAGTCAAATAAAGTAATAAAGATGATATAGAATGACTATGAATATTAAATCAATTAGGAGTAAGAGGGGGAGGGGAGAAAGGAAGTTAGAAAAGAAAGCTAGAAAAGAAAGATAGAAGTAGGAAGAGAGGAGAAGGGAAAGGGAGAAAGAAAGAGAAGAAGAGACAACACTATTTTTAACCTTGACATTATGATGACCTCTCAATAAATTTGTCTTCTGGCATCATAATAGTTAATTTTAGTTTCACGTTTTTTGCGTTTTCACACACCTTCAACACTGCAAATTGTCTTTCAGCACCACTGCATCTTCATGTTTGGCTGTCTCACATCACTGGTGGATCTGAACTAGGATATCTCACGATAACAACTATTGAGATACCTAGAATAGATACCAGTTTATCTATAAAATCCCAGATGATGATGCTCCGCCACCGGGTGGGCTGATGGGTTTCTTTTTCTCCTACTTTCTGTACTTTATGGAGATACCTGTACAAGACATCCTTTCTTGCCACTGTGTCTGCTTCTTTAGCCTCATACTTTTAGACCACTAGTATCCTCTTTTTGTCATTAATACTTTGTGACTGGCATGGCAGGGACAGGAGTGGTGGGCACTTTTAAGGACACTTGTCAAATTGGCTGGCTGTCTTAGGCCATCGAAACAGACATGCACCCTTAGGTTTCTCCAACCCAGCTGTGTTGTACAGCAGGGTTGAAGAAACGCCGCAGGCTCGCAGCCACTGTCGGAGCTGAAAACCAGGCCGGTAAGGCCAATCCCAGTGCTTCTTTCATGCTGGGAATAGTATTCCCAGTGCTTCTCTCATACTGGGAATAGTATTCCCAGTGCTTCTCTCATACTGGGAATAGTATTCCCAGCATGAGAGAAGCACCTGGATTGTGATCTGGGAGCCTGCATAGTGTGCAGCCGGAGTTGAGGATCGAGAGAGAGGAGAAATGCGGCGGCCAGCAGAGCGGCAGGTGAATGCAGTCTTAATCATTTTAATTGGGTCTTCCATTTTGTGAGAAAGGGCCTCTTTTGACATGGTCAGCCACCAACTTTTGCCTGGTATTGATGTGGTTCCATTTGTAGTGCACAGGGGTCCTGTCAACCAGGTCCCCTGTGCCAGTGCTTCTTCCCTAAAGCATATTCCCAATTGGTACTTCTGCCCCCGTGTAAGTCCCTATCAATTGGTACCCAAGGTACTTAGGGCCTGGAGGCTGAAGCAGGTCCCCTGGGACCCCCTCGCTCGGACCACGCCACTGGCCCTTCAGCTTGCATGTCCATATGAGGTGATAGGACAAAGTCAACATGACACCCTGCCTGGGTGCTATGCCAGCCTGCACTGCATGAAGGTATAGGTAAGTCATCCCTCTAGCAGGCCTTACGGCCCTAAGGCAGAACACACAATGCCACAGGTGAGGGTATATCTGCATGAGTAGACATGCCCTGTAATACTTAAGTCAATTCTTAAATATTGCAAGTGCCAGGGAAGCCATAAGAAGTACATGGGCTTGGTACCAAACAGCTGCTTGTAATAAATCCTCACTGTGAGAAGTTGGCCTGGTATATGATGATCACTATTCTAGTGAGCACCTTGCACCAGTCCAAACGACCCTTATGGTGATTGGTTGTAAGTCAACCTTATAGACCAGCTATCCTATTTGTAGCATGGACAAAAGCAGTCTTAGGCTAAACTCAAGAGGGCATGTGAAGCCAGCTGTTTTACCATATGCAATCCTTTTAACATCAAATGAAAGGACACCACACAAGGTATATATTATAAAATATATGTATATATTACTAGAATAATCCCCTGTACTCTTTATGAGCACACAAGCACAAGCGTTAAACAAATAACTTTATATAACATCAAAAGTTGCACAAATATGGATAGGCCGGGTGGCCACTCATACCATATACTAAAATAGTGGTATTAGAACCACGTTACGAACAATGGTAAGGCCTAGGGCCTTGAGAATCGCTGGGGCTACACTGGACTAACGAAGGTTAGGTCGGGGGAGGCCCACAGGATACGGGTGCAGTGTCTATAGGCAACCCTGTGCACCAATAGAAGTCAATGGTGTGTAAAAGTTAGAAAGTTACTGTTTTAGGAGACTTCCGACTGGACTAGAACTTAACCACTTAAAACTAGGACACTAGAGGTGTAAAACACTACAGGAGCACCAGAGTACTCTCGTTACCTCACCCACAGGAAGCGGGTGCATAGGTGTCAAAGTGCGTCGGGTTTCGTCGTGGAGTTCTATGGAGCCTGGAGGAAAAGATGCTGCAGGCGGCCAGGAGAGAAGAGTCCGGTTGGATCCAAGGGTGGATCGAAGATGTAGAGTACCTGAAAGCAGAGGGGAAAGAGTCTAGGTCACTAGCCAGTGACCAGGATGGAACCAGGAAGGAATCAGGCGATGTCGGGTTGCGATCAGGTGATGTCATGTAGTTTGTCTCCGCTGCTATGTGGACCAGGAAGGATTGACAACAACTAGGAGGTGGACACGGACTGTCCCATGAAGGTTCTTGCTGTCGGCAGTGTCTGTTCTCGAATCGGAGTCAACATGCCTTGGCAAATGCAACCCACGCAGGAATCGGAGATGGTTTCTGGATCGGACCAGCAAGGTCTGATCAGTGGCTCCTTTTCAGAGGAGCAAGGGCCAGTCTGGAGCAACCAGAACAGCAGTGTAAATTTGAAGAATAGTCGTCACAGAGGCTACTAGCCAATGGGCAGATGATCGGACAATGCGTCGAGCAGGAAAATGCAAAAGGGCCCCACGCAGCACTCGGAGAGTGTGGAGAGGTGATCTTTGGTGCAAAAGCTGCTCGGGGCGGGGGCTTCTGAATCCCCAATGCACAGCTTCGAGGGTGCCTCAGGAGCTGCACAGGAAGCACTTTTCTGGCTTTCCAAGATGGCCGGTCCCATGTCTCACGTCGCCTCCACGGATCTCAACTTTGCTGGAACTGTGGATCGGGCGGTTGGAAGTCTGGGAGTCCAGGTCTTGTCAGTCTCTGTTGTTCGAGCTCCGGCAGGAGCAACGGCAAAGAAAACCTTTGAGCGCTGATGGTTCCTGCTTGTGCAGGGTGGTCACTCCTTGACCACAAGGGAGGTTCTTCAGTCTTCTACGTCGAGTAGGATGTCGAAGGGTCCAGAGTTTCGTATCAAAGTTTCAGTCAGGATGATCTAATGTTTCATGGCACAGCTCCTACCTTTATTCCAAATCAAGGGGCTGGATCTCCTGCTAGGTCCCTCCTATGGGTGGGACCCAGGAAGGGGGTGGTTACACCCCTTTCCCTTTGTCCAGTTTCACGCCAGAGCTGGGGCTGGAATGCCCCAGCACCGGTTTGAACTGGGCTTTGCCTGGGACACCTTGTGCGCCCCAGGCAGTGTCTAGTTTCATTCAGCCCTCCCTGCCCCAATCCACTATCTCCTGTCTGGGGTGGTGTAACATCTCCCTGTGACAGGAAACCTTTTGTCCAGGCCTCCCCTGCCGGAGTTTCGGTCAGCAGCAGGAGGCCAGACTTGTGTCTGTGGCAGCAGCATCCATTTTGTGATGCTGAGGCTCTGGTTAGATTTAACCGCGTTTAAGGAAAGTAACATGTCTTCTCCCTCTAGAAGGGTGGAATGCTACCCCCGTCGCCAGGACTGGCAAGGGGGTAGTATTCCAAAGCGTATGACACCTTACACGACATGTTTTGATAAAGCCAAACCATAGGTAGCAAGTAACCGCAAGGATTATAATGCACTTAAGAGTACATGGTATGACAATATCCCAGAACAGCTATAAGGACATGGTTCCGAAAGCCACAGACAGGCTCAGCTCATGCTAGAGCACCATCTCACATACAACCAAGCACTCTGCCTCCAGGATTGTTAAGGCCTGCCATAGGAGTGACTTATAGGTGTATATGTGTCCAGATATAGGTTTAGACATAGGTATACTATTTCTAAGCAAGGTGTGATTACACCACCTTGCCCCAGCTGAGTGATCAGTTTGGATAGCCAGCCAGGGGTGGCAAAAGATATGCTGCAGCCCCTTGTAGGCCTTGGATGCACCTATGCCCTGGGTACCTATAGTACACTGTACAGGGGCTGATACGGTGATCCAGGATCCAATTGGAGATGTACCTAGGGTACATGGAGTCCATTTTAAAGAGAGAGCAGATAGCCCGGGCCCTGATTAGCAGGATCCCAGGCCGACTAAGTCAAGAACCAGCTAAACACTAGGCAAAAAAAATCTGGGGTAACCATAGTCATGTATCCACCTTCCTACATAACCCCCCAAACGAAAGGAGATAAGGCTATCCATGACCAGGTAAGCCTATATTGCCTAAGTGGCCATATAAGGAAGTACCTGCACTATCATCGTTACCCCCTGTCTCATGGTCCATTAAGCAATCCCTCACCCTAAGGGTATCAGAGGGTCTCCACCATAGGGAATCTCTACCTGCGGTGTGTTTTGGCAAAGTAAAAGGCTGGTGTGGGAATGGAGTTTTGAAGTGAGGCTCCACTAATGTTGGGCTCAGCTTCCTCCAATCACTATCCACCATGGATGCCTTTCTTTCCAGGACTGAGTTGCACTGTGCTCTCAGGGTCAACCTCTGGCTACCTAAAGCTGGAGGCTGGGTCCCTTTTGTTGGCTTACTGGAGGGACAGGTCAGGTTTGGGGCCTTTGGTTCCCAGGTTTGGCTGTGCCCAACAGAATCCATCTGGGGGAAGCCCCTAACTAATTGTAAGGGAGATCCCTCAGGAGTTTTTGACTTTTTCGCCTTGCTAGGGCTGCTAGCTTTGGTGCCCCTAATCTGCTGAAGGAGTGGTTCTTTTGGACAGGGGGCCCTTTGGGGTCCACAACTGGCCTCCCTGACCTCTACAGCCCTGGGCTGACTCAGGCAGGGTAGAGAGGGGCAGGTTACCTGCTCCAGACTGGGTCCCACCTTAGAAGGGTCCACTGACATCAGAGGCTCTGCCAAGCTGGGCCTGACAACCTCTGGGGCAGTTCCTTCACAAGGGGTAGGGTCAGTTCTCTGAGGAGGCTGACTCTCACCTAATGTCTGGTGGGAGGGAGATTTTTCTTCCTCCTCAATGCTCTCTGTTTGAGTGGAGTGATCCATAGTTTCAGGCTTCACAACACTAAAATCTGTTTGAGTTTGGGCTGTGACCATCACAGCCCTACCAACCTTTTCAGGAAGAAACTCAGTTTGGGTGCAGGCTGTGACCATCACAGCCCTGCCAAACTTTTCAGGGAAGTCTGCCTGAGCCTGGGCTGTGACCATCACAGCCCTTCCAACCTCTTTAGGAAGGAATTCTTCTTGGGCTGGGGCTGTGGCCATCACAGCCCCACTAACCTTTTCTGGAAGGCCTAACATTTTAAAATGGGTTTCTTGTTCTACCTCAGCCCAGGCTGAGATCTCTAGATCATTCCCTGGTAGACAACCTACAGGCAGGTTTGATGACGCTGCCACTCTCTTTGGGCCAGTGACACCTCCCCAGTTGAGATTTACTACTGCCATGGTATGATCTTTCTGCACTCCATCAATGTTGATCACCTGATAGGTGAACCCAGGTAAAAGTTGTCCTGAGGGAACTAGACTGTCAGTCACCATAGTGATGCTAGCCCATGTATCTCTGTAGGCTTCAACTTTCTGGCCATTGATGTGGGGCTCCTGTCTGTACTTGCCAAAAGTGTTGGGGAAAGTAGTGAAGTTGGCAAACCCCATGCCATTTTCACAGACAAGAGTAGCTTTGGTAGGGGACCTGGTTAGGCCAGAGTCCACCTGAGTTCCCCAAGTAAAGCCAGCCAAATTCTTGGGGGCACTCCCACCACCTGGGGGATTACTACTAGTAGTAACAGGAGGTGTTGGAGTATTACTTGGAGGAATATTCTCCTTATTGCTGGCCTTAGGGCAACTGCTGTCAGTCTTCCAGTGGCCAGGCTTTTTACAAGCATGTCAATAAGGTTTCTTAACTGTAGAGGAATTGTTTTGGGACCCACCCCCATCTTGGGAATTTTGGGGCCCTGGGGAAGTCTTGTCTTTAGATTTATCACCACCTTTCTCTTGAGTCTTGGAATTATCTTTCTTTTGGTCACCACCCTGATTCTTAGGCCGAATCCTGGTTCTGACCCATTTGTCTGCCCTCTTACCCAATTCTTGTGGAGAGGTCAGATCTGAGTCCACCAGGTGCTGGTGTAAAAGCTGGTTTTGACAATTACTAAGGATCTGCTCCCTCATAATCAAATTATAAAATCATGTATAGGCATGTACTTTGCTGTCAAGCAACCAGCCTTCCAGAGCCTTAGTAGCACAATCTACAAAATCAGTCCAGTCCTGAGTCTGAGCTTTTTGGGTATCTCTGAACAACAACCTGTATTGCTCAGTGGTTAGGCCAAACCCCTCAATAAGAGCACTCTTCAGGACAGTGTAGTTTTTAGCATCCTCAGGTCTAACAGCGAGGAGCTTGTCTCTCCCTTTTTCTGAAAAGGAGTGCCACAAGATTGCCGCCCACTAATCTTGGGGAACCTGCTGTACCATGCAGGCTCTCTCCGGAGCAGTTATCCATTTGTGGATGTCATGCCCATCTCTGTAGGGGTGGCACAATCTTACTCAGGTTTCTATGATCATAGGACCTGTCTTTATCCTTAGGGATACTGCTGCCACCAGTGGAATCTAATCAACTTAATTTTTGTTCCCTTGCTAAATCAAGTTTATCTTGGGCCAGGGCTGTCTCTTCCTTCTCTATCTGAAGTTGGACAGCTCTCATCCTAGCCTCATGCTCTCTTCTTTGGGGGGAAGTCATTCCCCTTTGAGAACCCCTTGAGGCATTAGAGTGGTTAGAACCCCCTGAAGGAGATCTGTCCCTTCTATTGCCAGGGTGAAGTCTACTATTAGGTCTGAGAAGGTGTAACACCTCTCCATCCCCATGTAGGCTTAGGTTGGCCCTGCTAAGTCTTCTGACCTGAACCTGGCCATCCCCCTGATCATCTGAGTCCTCATTTTCTTCTACCTCTTCAGTCTCAACTTCTGGGGTAATGGTCTCATCATCTATGGGGGCTCCCTCTCCTGTAGTACCTGAGGGACCTGGTCCAGGACCCCTCTCTAGATCAGCTTTCTCTAGGATATTTATCAGGATTGGGATGTTGGGGTTATCACCGCTTTTCGGCCCCCTTGAGGTGCACAAGGCACTCAATTCTCTGAAGCTGAGTTTTTCATAGCTGGATGGTGCCTTGGGAGGGTCACCCACAGGTAGAGAACTGAGTGGTTCACCTGCGCCAGCCATGACTAGTGAGGTGGAGGTGTGTGCACCTACCTACACTATGTGTTTACCTACTTGAACCTCTCTAGGAGTTGTAGTCAGGGTCTGCTAAGCCCTTTGGTCTACAACCACTAAGTTCAGTAGAACTTAAGTATTTAAAGCTTTATTTATATGTACCTAAGGTACTTGATGTGATCTTTCAAATGATATTGTCAAAGATTGCAATTGGTAAAACAAACAGCAATCTCAAATCCCAACCGCTGCACACCAATGTGAGAAGTTGGCCTGGTATATGATGATCGCTATTCTAGTGAGCACCTTGCACCAGTCCAAACGACCCGTATGGTGATTGGTTGTAAGTCAACCATATAGACCAGCTATCCTATTGGTAGCATGGACAAAAGCAGTCTTAGGCTAAACTCAAGAGGGCATGTGAAGCCAGCTGTTTTAACATCAAATGAAAGGACACCACACAAGTTATATATTATAAAATATATGTATTTATTACTAGAATAACCCCCTGTACTCTTTATGAGCACAGAATCACAAGCGTTAAACAAAGAACTTCATATAACATAAAAAAGTTGCACAAATATGGATAGGCCGGGTCGCCACTCAAACCATATACTAAAATAGTGGTATAAGAACCACGTCACGAACAATGGTAAGGCCTAGGGCCTTGAGAATCGCTGGGGCTACACTGGACTAATGAAGGTTAGGTCGGGGGAGGCCCACAGGATACGGGTGCAGTGTCTATAGGCAACCCTGTGCACCAATAGAAGTCAATGGTGCGTAAAAGTTAGAAAGTTACTGTTTTAGGAGACTTCCGACTGGACTAGAACTTAACCACTTAAAACTAGGACACTAGAGGTGTAAAACACTACAGGAGCACCACTCTCGTTACCTCACCCACAGGAAGCGGGGGCATAGGTGTCAAAGTGCGTCGGGTTTCGTCGTGGAGTTCTATGGAGCCTGAAGGAAAAGATGCTGCAGGCGACCAGGAGAGAAGAGTCCGGTTGGATCCAAGGGTGGATCGAAGATGTAGAGTACCTGAAAGCAGAGGGGACAGAGTCTAGGTCACTAGCCAGTGACCAGGATGGAACCAGGAAGGAACCAGGTGATGTCGGGTTGCGATAAGGTGTTGTTGTGTAGTTTGTCTCCGCTGCCACATGGACCAGGGAGGATCGATGACAACCAGGAGGTGGACACGGACTGTCCCATAAAGGTTCTCGCTGTCGGCAGTGTCGGTTCTCGAATCGGAGTCAACAGGCCTTGGCAAATGTAACCCACGCAAGAATCAGAGATGGCTTTTAGATCGGACCTGAAAGGTCTGATCGGTGGCTCCTTTTAAGGGGAGCAAGGGCCAGTCTGGACCAACCAGACCAGCAGTGTAAATTCAAAGGATCTTCGTCACAGAGGCTACTAGCCAACGGGTAAGTGACCGGATAATGCGTCGAGCAGGAAAAATGCAAAAGGGCCCCACGCAGCACTCGGAGAGTGTTGGAGAGGTGATCTTTGGTGCAAGAGCTGCTCGGGGCTGGGGCTTCTCAATCCCCAATGCACAGCTTCGAGGGTGCCTCGGGAGCTGCACAGGAAGCACTTTGCTGGTTTTTCAAGATGGCCGGTCCCACATCTCACGTCGCCTCCACGGGTCTCAGCTTTGCTGGGACTGTGGATCGGGCTGTTGGAAGTCTGGGAGTCCAGGTCTTGTCGGTCTCTGTTGTTCGAGCTCCGGCGGGAGCGACGGCAAAGAAAACCTTTGAGCGCTGATGGTGGCTGCTTGTGCAGGGTGGTCACTCCTTGACCAAACGTAGAGATTCTTCAGTCTTCTACGTCGAGTAGGATGTCGAAGGGTCCAGAGTTTCATATTAAAGTTTCAGTCAGGATGATCTAATGTTTCATGGCACAGCTCCTACCTTTCTTCCAAATCAAGGGGCTGGATCACCTGCTAGGTCCCTCCTATGGGTGGGACCCAGGAGGGGGTGGTTACACCCCTTTCCCTTTGTCCAGTTTCGCACCAGAGCTGGGGCTGGAGTGCCCCAGCACCGGTTTGAACTGGGCTTTGCCTGGGACACCTTGTGAGCCTCAGGCAGTGTCTAGTTTCATTCAGCCCTCCCTGCCCCAATCCACTATCTCCTGTCTGGGGTGGTGTAACACCTCCCTGTGACAGGACATTTTTTGTTCAGGCCTCTCCTGCCGAAGTTTCGGTCAGCAGCAGGAGGCCAGACTTGTGTCTGTGGCAGCAGCATCCATTTTGTGATGCTGAGGCTCTGGTTAGATTTAACCGCGTTTAAGGAAAGTAACATGTCTTCTCCCTCTAGAAGGGTGGAATGCTACCCCCGTCACCAGGACTGGCGAGGGGGTAGTATTCCAAAGCGTATGACACCTTACACAACATGTTTTGATAAAGCCAAACCATAGTTAGCAAGTAACCACAAGGATTATAATGCACTTAAGAGTATATGGTATGGCAATATCCCAGAACAGATATAAGGACATGGTTACGAAAACTGCAGACAGGCTCAGCTCATGCTAGAGCACCATCTCACATAAAACCAAGCACTCTGCCTCCAGGATTGTTAAGGCCTGCCATAGGAGTGACTTATAGGTGCATATGTGTCCAAATATAGGTTTAGACATAGGTATACTATATCTAAGCAAGGGGTGATTACACCACCTTGCCCCAGCTGAGTGATCAGCCAGTTGTGTCAGTTTGGATGGCCAGCCAGGGGTTGGCAAAAGATATGTTGCAGCCCCTGGTAGGCCTTGGATGCACCTATGCCCTGGGTACCTATAGTAAATTATACAGGGGCTGATAAGGTGATCCAGTATCCAATTGGAGATGTACCTAGGGTACATGGAGTCCATTTTAAAGAGAGAGCAGATAGCCTGGGGCCCTGATTAGCAGGATCCCAGACCAACTAAGTCAAAAACCAGCTAAACACTAGGCAAAAAAAATCTGGGGTAGCCATAGTCAGGTATCCACATTCCTACACTCACAGATGCCAATGTGATATTTATTACAACATACACTCGGGTGGCACCTCTGAGGTGCCCCCTGAAAACCTACCAACCCTTGTGCGGTCACTGACTGGCTTTAGGTAGCCTGCCACACACAGACTTGTTTCTGGATTCCCGAGTGGAGAGCAGCTCCACTCTGGGACCAGAAACAATGCACATCCTGGGCAGTGGTGTCACTTCTACTCCACCAGGATGGGGTCAGTGCTCGAAGAGGAAGCTTCAAAGGCCTGCCACCTTTGTGATGCAACCCCCCTCCTCTGCTGCTATCAGCAGATGGCAGCCCCCAGTTTACACCCCCACTTTGGGTGGGACTAGGAGGTGCGCCCACCTTTGTCAACTCCACCCCTCAAGTGGATGAGGCAAAGTTAAGCACGCTTTTCAGTCCCCTCCATTCAGGGCCAGGTCTATGCCCCTTCCCACAGGAGGGTAGCATAATAGCAGTTGTAGTCACCCCAGGTAAGGTGCTCATGGCCCTTCCTGCTACTCCCCTAAAATTACCCTTAAATTTTGTATTTAGTTGGCTCCCCCAGAAATGCAAACTAGTTAGCTGCAACCGAAGGAGAAGGATAAATAAGCAGCAGCAGCTCCTCTGTAAGGGCGAGGGGCTGTGCCCCTTTTCCTTTCATAGCTCACTTGTATAAAAGGTTAAGTAAATAAACACAATGAAAAGGAAGGGTATATTACTAGGTATTTTTGCAAGGCATGCCCCTTCGTGAGAATGTGCTTGATTCAGCACTAGGAGGGCTTACGCACAGCCCTGGTCTTTCCTCACAGTGCTGTGATGTCACTTTAGTTTCTCCACCTTCTTCTAAATTATCTATTAAAAACAGCATGTGGCATTGGAGGGCCCCAGGGGGAGCGAAGACGCAGTCTAGTCTTCCTCTGGGGTTGTTCACGCAGGGAAGGGCCAGGCTGAGGGGACGGGGTGTGGTTTGGGGGGGTGGGTATAAGAATGTAGGAGGGGAAGGTGACTTCCTCTTTCTGCATTCTGGCATTGGTGGGTGGGAATAGTTTCAAAAGGGGTTTAAATTTTTCCAATTTGTTCGGCGGTTAGCGGCTATCTCAGGAGGACTTACAGGTTCTACAGAGGTCGCGATCACAGGCGAAGACGGTGCAGTGTCATCGGGAGCCACTGGTCGGTGGTTCAGTGCATGGCATGCGTGGCGTCGTTCGGGCTGATCAACTTGGGCCGGTATGTCGGAGGTGACGGCTGAGGTGGTGCGGGAGGCTTTGCGGGTGCTCGGGAGGGCGGGGTGGGAGGACCTGCTGCTGCCGGGGGTATTGAGCCAAGCTTGGGTGGGCATGGAGAGGACAACGCGGGTGGCCTCTGCAGGAGTGTCCGCTGCGGTACTTGCTTGCATGGAGGAGCCGGCTCTGGCAGGGCGAGGCACGTCGGGCAGGGGGCGGGCGTCGGGAGTAGAGGCACGCCGCGAGGAGGATTGCGCAAGAGCCTGCCGCCGTGGCCTGTGTTGGCCGCACCGGGGCAATCTGTGGTGGGTGCCTGCGGGGTGGGGGGCGCAGAACGCTCCCCCCGCGGGCGGAAGTGCATTTTGTGAGGTGGTTCTGCCGGGGGTGCAGAGCGAAGGGAATAAGGCTGTGGCTGTTGGGGGGAGAAAGGGGGTTGTTGTGGCTGGAGGGAGGGGTCCCGTGGGGGCAGTCCATGTGGGGGTAGAGCGGGAGGTGGGTAGTGACGGCGAGGAGGCTGCCTGTGTGGAGGGGGGCCCTGGAGGCGGGGGAGGGGCCTTTGGATCTTTCAGTTGCTTTCCGGTCCAGCACCCCATTAAGTCAGGGAGCTGGGGGTAGGCCCCCCATGCAGGCCTGGAGGAATTTAGGCCTTTGGGGGCAGTTAGCACTGCAGTGGACATTCCTTGGAGGAGCATGCAGGGAGTAGGGCCCAGGGGCTATTGCCCTCCTTTGTTGGGCAGATGGGAGGATATGGATCTGGAATCCAAGAATAGGGAGCAGAGGTGACTGGTCCAGGAGGTGGATGCCCGGTGGGCAGATCTCGAGGCCATTAGGGCTGGTGAAAATTGGGATGAGGAGATGGGGGGCCCACCTACGCCTACCTCGGAGGAGGAGTTTTGGGCTGAGCAGGTGGACCTGGAGAAAGTGGGTAGGGCCCAAGGTGTTCAGGTGGGGGGTCGGGGTGCCAGTGGGGGAAAGGTAGGGACAGCCAGGATGGCCGCAAGGACCAACAATGCCAGAGCCCGGCCAGGCTGGAGCAGCCTGGGGGTAGGGTTGGGTTCCCAGCTGGCAGAGGTCAGCAGAGGGGTGGCAGGTTTGGCGGGGCGCAAGACGGCCTCTGGACGCCGCCTTGAAGCAGTAGGGGAGTCCACGGCGGCTCTCCCTCCATCGCGGGATCGGGCACCGGCAATTTGTGTGGAGCGGGCAATGGGGAATGGTGTGCAGGTGCAGAAGGGTGTGAAAAGAGTGGTTCATGAGGTTGCGTGGCAGCCAGTGGAGGATGAATGGGCGCTGGAGTTGGATTATGGTGCGGAGAGAGGGGAGCTGAAAGAAGGGGAAGTGAGAGACGACGAGGACGGGACGGGGGAAGGAGCAGAGCAACAGCGGGCTTGGTGTCTTACAGGCCCCTCGGAAGAAGACTGGCAAACCGAAGGCATCTACGACAAAGCCCAGCTGCTCGGAGCGACGGCCGGGAGTGACGCAGCCAAATTTGACAGGTGAGGGCGCTTGGTGGGCTGCTTGGGAGGAGGGCCCGAAGGAGGGCAGAAAGAAGGCGTGCAGGTCGGTGGGAGTGGGGGAAGGGTCTGTGAGGGAGGAGGGGGGAATGGAGGCCGGGGGGTCAAGGGCGGGGGCTGCGGCTGCTGCATCAGGTACGAAGGTGGTGACGGCATGGGTACAGACGAACAAACTCGGGGGGATGGAGGACCGGTCAGAAGGGAAAGAGGACAAAGACGGAAAGGGGGAGGATAAGCATCAGAAGAAGTTGCCCTACATTGGTCTGGCAATGCCTCTGGGCTCCCACATGTCCGAGAAGATCAAGGGTAGGATTTGGAAACATGAATACATAGATGTTTTCAAGCTGCTACACGGGGAGGTGCAGGCAAAGGAGAGCTCTAAGGAGGAGAAGTGGGAGCTGACTAGGCGTCCCAGAGTGCCTGTGACCATGAAGAATTGGATGTCGGCCTTTCTAATATATGCGAGTGTCTACTGTGAGACGCACCTGGATAGGGCGATTCCTCTTTTGAAATACATGGATATTATCAGAAAGGCTCAGTTACAGTTTGGGGGTTTGCGTGGCTGAGTTATGACGAGGAGTTTAGGGTCTGAGTTAGCATGAACCCTGAAAAACCTTGGGGGGACATAGATCAGGAGCTGTGGATGCAGTGGATAGCATTGACGCACTCGTCAGCATCCACGCACACGGCTGGTGGGCTACCAGTTCCTTATTGGTCCTTTCCGTTGCGGCCCGTCCAGTCTGGGGCGGGAGGAGTGGTCACACCTGCAGGGCACACAGCTCCAACAGCCAAACCAGGCACCAGCAAGACTGGTGCATGCTGGAGTTACAACAAGGGATATTGCTCGTGATACCCGTGTAAGTTCAAGCACGAGTGCTCCAAATGCGGTGGCCGGCACGCGGTCACCCAGTGTTTCACACTGGCCACACCTGCGGAACAGTTGGGAAACACAAATGCAAGGGGTAGGGGACAGCCTGGTCAGAAGGGCGCCTACTCCGGGTAAGGTGGAGGCGATGGCCCAGTGGCTCGTGTGTTACCCTGACAGGGAGGCAGCGTGGAAATTGAAGTGGGGTTTTACGGCGGGCTTTAGAGTGGGCTACCAAGGACCGTGGGTGCGGAGATGGGCAGACAACCTTAAATCAGCAAAAGAATTGCTGAGGGTGGTGGTGGCCAAGTTGCAGAAGGAGGTGTTGGAGGATAGAGTGGCAGGTCCATTTGCGGAGTGGCCCCTTGAGCATCTGATCATTTCCCCATTGGGAGTAGTGCCAAAGAAGGAGGAAGGTGAATTTCGTATGATACATCACCTTTCCTGGCCAGAAGGTCAGTCAGTGAATGACTTCATCGCGGAGGTAGACTCCCGGGTGCTCTATGCGTTGGTGGATGGCGCCATTCGCCTAGTGCGAGTGAGCGGGCCTGGGGCGGAAATGGCAAAATGCGATATCAAATCAGCCTTCCGTCTTTTACCGATTCATCCGGCGGATTTTGCTCTGTTAGGCATGCAGTTTGCAGGGGCCATCTATGTGGACAAGGTCTTTCCCATGGGGTGTGCCATTTTCTGTGCGTTTTTTGAAGTTTTCAGCACATTCTTGCAGTGGGCTTTCACTCAGAGTAGCGGGCATCGGGACGTGACACACTACTTGGATGATTTCTTGTTCACCGGTAGGGCGCAAGTGGGGGAATGTGGCAGGGCCCTGTCGCATTTCCAGGAGTTGGCATTGCATTTTGGAGTGCCATTGGCGCCGGAAAAAACAGCTGGTCCTAGCTCTGCTTGACGTTCCTAGGAATTAAGCTGGATTCTGTTCAGTGGACGGCTCGCCTCCCCCAGGCAAAGGTGGAGGAAATCCGGGCATGTCTGTTGTGGTCCATTGGGGAGAAGAGGATTGCTCTCCAGGCTGTGCAGCAATTGCTGAGGTTCTTGAATTTTGCATGCCGGGTGGTGCGGGCAGGGCGGACGTTCTGCAGGCGGCTCGGCATGGCCATGTCGGGGGCAATCTTACCACACCATAGGGTCCGAATCTCAATGGGGGTGTGGGCTGACCTACGGACATGGCTGACGTTCCTCTCTGACTTCAATGGGGTGTCTCTGGATTTTGTGGAGGAGCGCACTGTTTGGCAGATTCATATCTATTCAGATGCAGCGGGGGCAGCAGGTTTTGGCCTCTTTTGGGATGGCAGATGGCGTGCGAAGGAGTGGCCGGCCCAGTGGCTGAAGCAAGGGAGAAGCATAGCGTTTTTGGAATTTTTTCCCCTGTTGGTGGCACTGGAAGTGTGGGGGGCAGAATTCCAGAACAGATCGGTGTTGTTTCATGTAGACAATATGACGGTGGTCGAGTTGGTCAACTGACAGAGGGCAAGAGACATCAGAGTGCTGCGTCTGTTGAGGGGGGTCATGCTGCGCTGCCTGAGGTTGAATGTGATTTTTTGGGCCAAGCATGTCTCTGGAGCGAATAATGACATTGCGGATGCTTTGTCTCGTTCGCAGTGGCAGCGATTCCGGAGGTTGGCACCTGGAGCGGACAGTACAAGACCAGACTGCCGGCCGGCGTCTTGGCCTTGGGGGAGTGAAAGTGTTGGGACTGGTGGAGAGCTCTGTGGCGGACTCAACGAGGCGGACATACAGTCTGGCATGGAATGAGTTTGGCTCCTTTATGGGATGGCGTCAGGATGAGGCATGTGGAGTTCGTTCAGTCATCGAGCAAGGGGTGTTACAGTTTGTGCTACACTGTATGGACAGGGGGCTGTCGGCTGCGACCATTGCAGGGAAGTTGGCAGGGTTGTCATTCTATGGTAGTTTGTTTTTTGGTTTCGACCCCACGAAGGATGTGGTCATTGGTAGGATGCTCAGGGGTTGGGGTAGGGAAAACAGGGGGAGTATTGAGAGAAGCAGTGACTTTTGAATTGCTGGTCCGTTTAGTTGAAGTGTTACCATGGTGTTGTTATGATGGTTTTGAAGTTTGCCTGTTTAGACTGTGTATGGTGTGGATGTTTTTTGGGGCATTCAGGGTTGCGGAGTTGTTGGGGACAAGGGCCAAGAGTGGTAGAAGGTTTGAGGAGGTCAGATTGGAGGCGGGACGTCTGGGGATTTGGTTGGGTCAGTCCAAAACGGATTAGTTGGGGAGGGGAAAGTTGATTTGGTTGTGTGAGAGTGGAGGGGGAGGTGTGTGCCCGGTGGCGGAGTGGAGGTCTTTCGTGCAGCTAGTGGGGGCAACAGGGGGTGAGAATTTTTGTCATGCGTCTGGGGCCAGGGTTACGGCCGCGCAGCTGTTGGCGGTTTTGCGCTATGCTGTGGGCAGGCTGGGTTTGAATCTGGCAGGCTTTGGGACCCATTCCTTTCTAATTGGGGCAGCGACAGCAGCGGCAATGTTGGGCTGGTCATGGGACAGAATAAGGCGGATTGGTAGGTAGAAGTCTCGATGTTGTGAGCGGTATGTCAGGAAGTAGGGTTGTTGGGCTGTAACCGGGGGATTGGGTTTGGGATGGCTGCATTGCAGGATGTGTGTTAATCTATTTCTCTTTCGTAGATTGCGTGAGCGGACCAGGGGCCAAGACGGTCACATGGATTGTGGGGCATTCTTTGTGCACTGGGCATCAAAATACGCAGAGCAACAGGTGTACGGCCGTAACCTGGGACTCAAAGGACATCAACATGAGGTGCACTGGTGGGGGAGGGGGATGCGATGGGGGGCACTATTGCCTTGGCTCGCGAAGATGGTCCCTCAGAGGGGATGCCCGGATCTGTTGATCATTCATCTGGGGGAAAATGACTTGATTCAGCTGTCGGGTTTGGCGCTCTTGCAGCTGATGCAGAGGGATCTGTAAGTGATGAAGCAGCAACTGTCTGGGACTTGCATAGCTTGGACTGAATTTTCTCCCCAGGAGAGTTTGGAGAGGGGATAACAAGCATGGGGCAGTCGAGAAGGCTCGGAGGAAATTGAACAGGGCGATTAGGGTGTTTTGTGAGGGCAGAGACATTAAGGTGATAGCCCACCCTGGACTGCAACTTGAGGAACGATTGCTCTTTAGGGACGAAGGAGTGCATCTTTCGACGCTTGGGAATGCCTATTATATGATGGAAGTGCGTGATGTGGTGAGCAAGTTGTGGAACGAGGCGATATGGTGCCGCAGGGATGTTTAAGGGGCGAAAGATGCACAGTAGAAAACCTGAGGTGGGGGGCAGGTAACCATCCTAAGAGGGTTCCCTGGTTGGTGGTATTTAGAAGGGGTGGGGGAGTCACTAGCGGATGCAGTCACCCAAGTGGGGGGAGGAGTGAATGGTGGGGGGGGCGACTGGTTGCATCAGAGTAGTGCCAGGATGCGAAGAGAGATTGGAGGAAAGGGATGAAGAACAGAATGTGGCGTGGAGTGGAATGGAAGGAGAGGCTGGAGTGTATGAAGATGGAGTTGATGTGGGGGAGAGTTATTGTTGTTGTTTGTTGTATTTTGGTGTTTATTTTTGTGCAGCCTGATCCTAATAAAATGGCCTTTTACGCTTAACAACAGTGTGGCCTGATTTATTGCGCGATCAGCTTTCAAGCCTGGGCTGTAGGAGTCTGCAATACATGCCACTCAACAGCAGTTACCCCACCCTTTCATATCTCGCCACTGGGTGAGGTGGAGCCAGCATGCTTCACTGACCACACCCCACCCTGTGATGAGATGTGAAAGGTGGGTTTAGGAAGCATGCGAAAGACGCCACAGACAAAGCTGTTTCGTCAGTCTGTGGCGTCAAGTCAGGCTTGATTTATTCTGTTTACGGCCAGAACCAGCCCATTAATATTCAGCACCGAATGTATGAGAATCCATACAATCCTGCACTGCGAGCTGCCAGAACACCATAAATAACTTAGGAAAATAAACCTGGGAGCTGCGTCTTTAAGGTATGGAACGCACATCCAGACAATACAAGCATTACAGCACGTTGAGATGTGAAGCCGGAAAGGCATTTGTCATACAGGTAAGAAAGAATGCGACTCACTGAGAAGAACACGTATGTCTGAGGTGTGAAATGTACGAACCTACATTCTGGACATCTTAGTTTAGTGCAGTTAGACAGGCTTGAAACAGGTTTTCATATATATACCATGCCACACAAAAGCTGTAACGTTTGGAAATCTAAATAAAGGTGTGGTGTAATTACAGTGGAACTGGGGCGCCAGGTCAGAGTCTTGGGGTCAGCTTAATTAACATTCTGTGATTCTTTGCATTTCACTTAGTCATCCCGTGCCTAACAAAACGAATACAAATGTGCTCCGTGTAATGTAACTGGGGCTCATGTAAAGGTTTAAAAAATACCTTTTGGTTGAGTTCGTACTAAATAACTATATAAAAAAGAAATCCTGATGAGTGTCACCTAAGCTTTTCAAGTAAGATGGCTGGATCAGCAGCTGCCTAACAAACAAAACTGCATATATAAGTTGGAGAAAAAAGTAAAAAACTATTCCTTTCTCACTGCTGTGTTGTCTCCTCTGCAGCACAAATGGTGTCAGTGCAAAACTACTTACTGTTACAACTCCATATGGTTCTGTTATCTCCTTGCAGATCAAATGTGCTTATTGTTGTGGCAGCAGACATTTAAAAGTAATCTGCAGGAAGAATAAATCAAGCACTAACAACTCAACTTAGTAAAGATTTTTATTAATGGAGCTGCTGGGCACTCAATGAGTGATGTTTTGTGTATGAGTGTGAACAGGTGAGTCAATGAATGTGGGGGTTGACTGTGGATAGGTAAATGTGATGACTGCCTATATGAATGACAGTGGGTAGCTTGATGCAGATGGGTGAATATGAGCAAGTAACGAATGATATATGGTGGGAGAAAGTGAAATAACTGTTGAATGTGGGTAGGTAGGGGAATGAGCTTAAGTGAGTAGTTGAGTGAGTAACTAGGTGAATGACTGTGAGAATGATAAGGTGGGTAGATGAAAGATTGATAAAACATCATGAATTGACTGAAATGCAACCTGCTGCCTTCAATAACCTATTTAAATAACTGAAAATATAACAGTGAGTGCGTAAGGAAAGGTGAATTAGGTTAATGAATGTGAGGGTAGTTAGATGAAAATGTATGACTGAGTTTGTGAATGAGTGTGAGTGGGTGAACAGCAGAATGGGTGAGTGTGTGGGTGGAAGTATATTGTTCAGTGGGGGAATGAGAGTGTATGGGTAGAGGGATGAATGTGAGTCGATGAGAAATTGTGCTGAACATACGTTGGTAATATTAGTGAAAGCTTGAATGGCATCTGGTCAGTCTCAGGCCTCTTAGCTGGCTCTGAAGGCTCATTGGACTAATGCATCCACTAAGCATTGCTGATGATCTCTACTCAGCCTTTCACCCTCCCTAGGTCAATAAAAGAAAAACATTGAGTTGTGTAAAACTGATCATCTGTGTTCACCCTCTCTTCCCAGCCCGACTTTCACTGAGGTAATCAGGCAACGGGTTGCTCGCTATGCTAAATAGCGTGGTGCAAATCTGTGTATGGACTTCCACCTCACCACTGTTTGCACTCACCAGCCGCCACTGCAAATAAGACGCCGTAATGTGAAGCCTGAAGATAACGACTGGCTTGCCCCCAGCCCTACCGCCTGTCGTGTCCCGCCCCAATAACTCAGGCGGACACCGTGGGGTAGGGTCATGGACCTTCTTTATTAATCATCCTCCTTCTTCAAGTCCCAACTCCTTACCGCCCCTTCCTGCCCACTTGGTCCTCAGCTCCTCCCTTTCCGCCTGCCCTCGTCCCTCGCTCGGGCCGGTCCTAGTGCCTGACCAGTTGGGTCACTGGGCACTTTGCATCGACATCATTACATCTCCCCCCTCTGTGTATAAAAGAAAACAAAATAATATACATCACGGCAAAACAGGAAATTGTCTTTCTTTTGAATTCTTCGATGAAGCGATACGGTAGGGCCTGTCGGGTTCATTCTCAGCGGCAGTCTCCATCAATGCCTGATTGGCAGTGTCTCAGGATCTCTCTGTTCCAGTTTCGTTTCGGTTTCACATTGCGGGTGAGTCGTCTTCCGTCAGCCTCTGCAATTCTTATAGTTCCGTTTTGTTGAAACGCTAGACTGCATCCCACTATTGCATCTCCCCCTTGTTGACAAAATAAACTTAGCGTCTAACATGTTTAATAGTTCCTCAGTCAGCCACACGGGTCTGCAGGCCGCCTATTTGGGCTACGAAGATGCATCTCCATTTCTTTTGTATGGCTTTCTGTTGCTTTGATGAGAACATCCTTTGTTACAGTAGTGTATCTTTCTAATTGCGAGACGTCTCGCGTGGTCTTCTTGTGCTCAGGTTCGTGGTGGTTTCCAATCAGCTTCTGGGTGATCCACTTACTTTCAGTTTCTGAGGTGACTGTGAAAAGCTCAACTTGATGGCGGCCGTCAGTCTTCATATGGGGCTCTTGTTTGATTGACGCTCGATTTTCTTCATGAGGGGGTGTTGTTCGGGTTCTTTTCCGAGCACCCGCATATGACTTTACTTCCTTTTGTCTTGTCTGGTCGAGGATAGCACTGCCTTCCTGTTCAAAGTCATGTATACCAGACGGTGAGGCGCTATCTGAAAAGACCATCTTGGTTTGGTTTGGGGACTCATTCGCTGCCTTTGTTTGCCTCACCCACTCCCACTCATGTTTGGGACTGGTGAGCTCTTTGACTGTCTGGGCCTGTGCATGTTTCTCTCTCATCTGATGATGATCAGTCTCTGTTAACACGTCTTGTCTTCCTTGCGGGGTGACTGGATATTCCTTTCCCATCCGGTTGGTAGTGTCCCCAATCTTTATTTTCTTTCCGTAGGCCCTGTGGGTCAGCCTCGCTGACCCTATCAGTGGTGAAGGTATATGGTTTGTATCTTGATGTATCTGCGGTTGACATGACAGGTTGTCTTGTGGAGTGACTGAGTACTCAGGGACATTGATGTGAGATACATTACTCTTGAAGTGACTGATGTCCTTTGGCTCTGAGGTGTGTTCAGGTGGTTGACGCCATGGCCGTCGTCGGGACCATGACTCGGTCGACTCGAGGGATCGAACAGACGTGCTTTCTGAATCAGAGGAGTCTTCTGTCGATGTCCTTTGATACCATTCTCTTGAGTGTGTCTTGAATAGATGATTTTTGAGATAGGTAGGTCGTGACGGGCTGCTCCTAGAGTCGGAGTTCTCTTTGGCATATTTCTCCGGGTACCTTTCTCGAAATGACTTAGATGTCGTATTACTGGATGGGTTGTTTGATGACCACATATCTATCTCTTGTGGTTGACCTCTTGGCATTTCATTTCTACCTCTCTCGTGTGATGATGAAGGCCTCCTCTCGGTTTCTTCATTGTCTCGGATGTCGTGGATGTGTTTGTCTTCCTCTTCCCGGTGTCCGAGTGAGTCAGTCCGTCTTATCCGGTTTGCTTCTCCTTCCCGCTTGTTTTGTGCACTGACATCTGTGTTACGGATGTGATCATGTACCGAATTCCAGTGCTGGCGTAACTGGTCCAGACTTCTATAATTTGCCTTTCTTGCACATTTGTTGGGCAGGCTGTCATCTGGTCCATTGGTGCATTCTGTCTCACTTGATGCTTCATCTGCTTCATAATCACTTGCACTACACGTTGAGTTTGAGGTTGAATAAGTGACGCTGTCGTACTCCTGGATCATCCCGGTCTT
This sequence comes from Lissotriton vulgaris, assembly GCF_964263255.1. Classification (NCBI taxonomy): domain Eukaryota; kingdom Metazoa; phylum Chordata; class Amphibia; order Caudata; family Salamandridae; genus Lissotriton; species Lissotriton vulgaris. The sequence goes on from NC_141687.1 coordinate 1,216,597,992, forward strand.
TTGTGTTGTTGACTCAGAGTACTTCATGTCACTTTGTTTCTCTCGTTGTCTTATCTCTGATCTGTCTTCATCCTCCCCGTTTCTTATTTTGTTTATCTCTTGTGCTTTATTCACCGACCTTAGAGATGTCTCTTTTCTGGTATCTTGGTGTCTTGCACATAGGTGCGGTTCTTTTGATAGTTCTCTTGCTTTGACCCGCTCTCCAGCTTCGGCCTTCTTGATTATTTCCTTTAGCGACCAATGCCCTCGAAGAATCTTGTGCTTTGTACTAGACCTTGAACAGCCTTCGATTATCCGAAGTCGAACTGCGTCCTCATTTGTAAATGTGCTGAAGTGGCAACGTTGCACCAGACTCTGCAAACGGGTGATGAAGTTTGGCAATGATTCTCCTGGTTCCTGCTGTGCTGTGTTGAAAACAATGCGCTCATGATCCACGTCATCCTTTGCGTTGAAATGGGTGCGTAGTGTCTCTTGTAGTCTTTCATAAGTCTCTGTGTCCTTTTCAGAAAATGTTCTAATTAAGCGTCGGCCCTCATGACCTATCAGCTGTAGTAGTAGTGTCAGACACTTTCCATCTCTTCGCTCACCGGTGGCGTCAAGAAATTCATCCAGTGATTCCAGCCACCGGTTCCATTTAGGGCCCAAATTCTGAATGTCAGTCTGCGTCACTGGGGGTGGCACTTCAATGCAGGGATTGGATTGTTGTGTTGCTTTTCCCACCGCCATGATCTGCTGCGGTCACAGGACTGTTTCCTTTGCTTCCCGTGTTATCCAATGACTTAGTTGATGATAGACGGCTTCCTTGATATCTGTCTACTCATGCTTCCCTGATTTTCCTTATTGCTTGCTTGTCGTTATTTACCGGTGCCTTCATTTTCTATTGTATTTGCTTGTGCTTGTTTGTTGTTTTCTTTGCACTCGCCGGTGCTTGTTTGTTGTCTCCGTCGCACTCCCCAGTGTCTGTTTATTGATTTTGTTGCACTCGCTAGTGCTTGTTTGTTTGTTTTGTTGCACTCGCCAGTGCTTGTTTGTTACTTGCCAATGCTTGTTTGTTGCTTGTCAGTGCTTGTTTGTTATTTTGTTGCACTCACCAGTGCTTGTTTGTTACTTGCCAATGCTTGTTTGTTGCTTGTCAATGCTTGTTTGTTACTTGCCAATGCTTGTCAATGCTTGTTTGTTGCTTGTCAATGCTTGTTTGTTGCTTGTCAGTGCTTGTTTGTTATTTCGTTGCACTCACCAGTGCTTGTTTGTTACTTGCCAATGCTTGTTTGTTGCTTGTCAATGCTTGTTTGGTGCTTGTCAATGCTTGTTTGTTGCTTGTCAATGCTTTTTTGTTGCTTGTCAGTGCTTGTTTGTTATTTCGTTGCACTCACCAGTGCTTGTTTGTTGTCTTCTTTTGTATTTACCAATGCTTGTTTGTTACAGCTGTTGTATTTGCCAATGCTTGTTTGTTGCTTGTCAGTGCTTGTTTGTTGCTTGTCAGTGCTTATTTGCTGTTTCAGGCTCTTTGCCTGACTCCAAAATGGCCGCCGGTGATCCCTCGCAGGGGATTGGTCAATATTGCCTGACTTCAAGATGGCCGCCGGGAATCTCGTTTTCGGCGAGATTTCGGTCGTTTCTGCTCGTTTCTTCGGTGGGGGGGGGGGGGGCCAGTTAGGCGGCGATTTCACTCACCGGAGCCGTGGTCCACCGCTTGAGTCACCAATCAAGGTAGGGCAATTTCCTTCACTTCTGCCGCCGAGGTGGGCACTCGGTAGGCGCTTTGTTTAACGCTATTCCGCCGCCGAGGTGGGCACTCGGTAGGCGCTTCAATTACCTTTATTCCGCCGCCGAGGTGGGCACTCGGTAGGCGCTTTAATTACCGCTATGCCGCCGCCGAGGTGGGCACTCGGTGGGCGTTTTTGGCAGCGCGCTCGAGCCTCCAGACGTGGGGCGAGCTCCGGGCCAGTCGGTCGCCGGTTGCTGCTGTGGCTGTCCACACGCTTGGGGTTTCTATCCCACCCTCGTCGCCAGTTGTCGTGTCCCGCCCCAATAACTCAGGCGGACACCGTGGGGTAGGGTCATGGACCTTCTTTATTAATCATCCTCCTTCTTCAAGTCCCAACTCCTTACCGCCCCTTCCTGCCCACTTGGTCCTCAGCTCCTCCCTTTCCGCCTGCCCTCGTCCCTCGCTCGGGCCGGTCCTAGTGCCTGACCAGTTGGGTCACTGGGCACTTTGCATCGACATCATTACACCGCCCTGTCTCCAGCTTCCAAGGCCTGCAAGGAGACGACGCCAGTCCTGCAGCCAGCCACTTCCAGAAACCAGTGGAAGACTGCCTGAACATTGAAAAAGTACAGAACTCCAGAGGACAGCGGTTCCGTACCCAATAATCCAACACAAAGGGCTTCGATGCCCTGCAAATCTATGAGTCCTGCCCATTCTGCACCCAAGGCCTATGGCCTTTTCCCAGGTGGATCTCTAACCCAGAACAGGCTCCCCAGTGATTCTAACCTCATGTCCAATATTGGTTGACGCCTCCTGGACTCCACAACGACTCCTGCAGACTGAATCCAGAGGCTTCCCCTGACCGCACCTGGCTCAAGTAAGAAATATACAACATCTATAGGCACCCATGCATCTGAAGCACCTGGGCCAGGGTGAGCTGAATCAATGGCACCCATACTACCCTCTACATGTCTACTTACCTCTGCTGTCATTGGTCTCCCTCCTGCATTTTCCAGTGCAACACCTGCAGGCTGTTTGTTGAAAGCAGAATATCCTTTGAAAAGCATCGGGCACCCGACCCTAAATTTGCACCTTGCAGCCAGCCGCCCCTGTGCCACTGGTGGTATCTGTTTGATGCTGCTTTGTGGGTCCCCCGTGCTTCACCCTTATCCTCAAATCGTGGCTCCTACAACCGATTTACATACCTGCAAGCAGTGTGGCTTCGAGCACCCTCAGTCCCCATTGAAACTCATTGTGCCAAACTCAGATTTTGACCAGTGCAGCCGGCCACCCCTGTGCCGCTGGTAGTGCAATTTTGGTACTCACCTGACTCTGCCCTTTCTGACCTTCATGCCTGAAGACTGGAACTGTAAGTTGCAAACTTAACTTTTTAACCGTATTATTGTTTTCTGCCAATGGATAACATAGAACTATTCAGAAATTGCCCAGTTGATTTTTCACAGTGAATTTTTTTTTTATTTAAAAACGTACCTATCCTATTACAAAGATCTTGGTCTTAAAATAAAGTACAAGCAAAACATATTTTTATACAATTGGTGTGAATCCCTTTTTGAGTTGTGTGTCCATTATTTATCAATGTTGTGTACATTACTCTGTGCTAGGCCTAAGGCTGCTCGCCCACACTACCACTAAAAGAGGACATTGGGTTTTGCAGTGAGCCCTGTACACTTTTGGGAAACCTGTGGACTCTGTGCACAGTATAACCACCTAGTGGCATACCATATACCAGCCAGCTTCCTACACTTTTTTATTGTTTTCCTCCCCCACAGCTCACCATTAAGCAATGTAAGCAGCCGCCACTGCTTTGGAGACAATGCCACTCAATGCTTATTGTACTTCCATAAGCTTGAACTGTCAGGAACTGAAACACAAAACAAAAATATGGATACCTCTGTTGCTTATGTGTTTTGTTTCGTATCTTTAAGAAGTTTTCAAAAAGCTGATGAACACAATCACAAAAAAGCAAAGTTAATTCCCCCATCTGTAAAGCTGGCTGTGGTCATTAGAATATGTGGATCGGGTGTGCAGATCGAATATCCTTTATCAGCTGATCCTTGGATGAGGCCCTCTACATCTCTCTGTCAATCATCTCAGCCATTTACTCCTTTAAAACAATATCTCCGAATACCTCTGCCAATTATGTCAGAAGTGAGTATTCCTGTAACAGAAATCCTGCACTATATGCCGAAGTGTGAGATCCGGTGACAGGCCTCTGATAGATCTCCTGACCTAGTCATGCCTATATGTCACAGGCTACAGGCTCCTATGCCAGTCAGTTGATTGCTATAAGTAAGGGGTTCTCTATCCCTATGCGAATCATACAATTAATTAAATCCCCCCAACTGGCAACTCCCTACTGTGTGTAGCTCGAGCTACCCTTTTCTACAGTTATGTGTAGCCTTCCTCAACTTAAGGGGCCCATCAAATCCTGGAAGTTTAGTGTTCCTGTGGGAAGGCATTATTCAGTACAGTCCGAGAAGTGAACCATGGTGTCCAACGCACCAGCTCCCAGTCCAGACAGGTCGCTGGGGCCCTGCATGTGGAAGACTCAGTGCAACTGCTGCAGTCCCCTTTCAGGAGACATGGAGTGTGTACAGCCACCCACACAATATATTGCACTACAAGCTCAGCCGGGCAGATGGAAGGGGCAGGGTTAGTTCAACCCTTCTGCAAGAGATGCTCTTGGACGAGATCAAGGCTGGCATGTGATCAGAGCAGAGCTTGCACAGAGCTGGTTCAAGACACGGATTGGTAAAAAGAGAGCACGTACAAAGTCAGATCCAGAAGAAGTTGTGCTCACGAGAGACCTCAGACTCTCAATTACACCAATTACATTATAATTACAGGCAGAGCTGTCAAGGGCTTTTGAAACCACTGTTCTTACTCTTACTCGATGTGTCAGCATGAGGCTGCTCTCCAGCAGGAGACGCACATTAGTATTCATAGGCAAGATTCCGAAAGGAAAAAAGCAATGTCTGCACCAGCTGGGAAGAAAAAAACTGAAATGTAACAGCTTAGAAACATGCAAAGGCACTGAAAGGCAAAGGAGGAGCGCATCGGGAGCTCCCTCTCCAACCCTCCAGGGCATGACTGCAGCAGCTCTCTCCTTAACAAGTGTATCGCACTTTCATCCATGTTTAGCGCGGCATTTCTGGCCACCAGTAATTAGTATCTGGTTGGGAATAAGTCATTCAAATGTGTGATAAATGGGGCAGTTTCAGTCCAGCCCTTTTAAGGCATGAAGTCAATTCACCAAAATGCCTGGTGTAGTAGAAGTGTCACACGCTATTTGACCTCAATTTCACTCACGCACATGATTACACATACACACACATTCACACTAACACACACACTTTCATGTAAACGCACACTCACCTGCAAACACACAAATAACATATATTTTAAAAAGCATTTGTTTTATTTACCTCAGCTGCCAGTGAAGGTCATTATCCAAGTAACTGTACTCAATTGTTTACTACACTAATAGTAAATCATGAAACAAAGAGTGTGGATCCGCAACCGACGCCCATATGGACGAGCTGGTACTGTGTTCCTAGCACGGATTTTGCCACCTCTGAGGCCTGGGGTTGCATAGGTATGCCAGGTCGCAAGGGGTATGCCAGGGTTTGCAGCAGTGACCCCCAGCAACCCCTAAATGAGATCCATGTTTTAAGGTACGCTGACGATTCCAGGATCATGTGACTTTGCAAGCACAATTTGTTATACTGCGACAGTGTCGAGTTTGGAGATAACAGAAGGGGGTGCATCACCTTTCATACTCAAGTGTAGTCGTCTGTGCATTCCATTTATGGGGATAACCCGACCACACATGACTTCCCATTTTTTTATTCTCACGCCAATCGTAATATTTGTTACTGAGCAGAAATGTCGAGCGGAAACTTGATGTGTGCCACATTTATTCTTCCCACAGAAAATCTTTTCCAGTAACTTGGGAGCATTTATGTACATGCCTACACACCTTGCCTAACTTTTATCTCATGACTGACCTGAACTGACACCATGCACAATATTCATACTGTTCTTTAATCAGGAGCCCCCAACCCTTTTAATCCAGGTTATCTAATATCACCTGAGATTCCAGGAAAACTCATGTGGCAGCCAAATAACGACAGTCTAAGAGAAGAGACCTGGAGCTGGTGATTGCACTGGCATAGAAGAATTTTCCAACCAGCTTGTAGGTCTACCTTAGGTGAAGCAGAATACCAGGTGCCACTTTTCATAGCAAGACAGCAGATGAGGAGAGATCCAGTGATCATACCATGTCTGCTGACATTCTGGTTTATCTTTTAATGCCAACTTGGGGCCGTATTACTGGAGTGCCCTGCGGTCGCACAGGGCACTAGCGGCCGATTTGCATGCCCCTGGGGCACTTTGGTATTACAGAAGGGGCCGCAGACGCTTCTGCATCCCCTTCTGTAATACCGATAGCGATAGCACACATAAAGCGCCAGTGCTATCAGAGGGCATTCCCTCATTTGAATGGGGGTGTGGCCCCATGCAAATGAGGGAATCCCTTTGCTTCTGCGCCCACGCCGTACTACAGATGAAGGCGCAGAGGCAAAGCAGCTGTCAGGAGCAGGGGCGGTGGGTGACATTTCAAAGTGGTGGGGCGCAAAGTGATGTGCATACAGCACCGTAGCGAGCGAGCGCAGCGAGTGAGCCCGAACCCCAAAAGGGGGGCTTGGGGGGGTTACCCCCCTCAAGAAAATTTTGAAAAAAAAGAAGAAAAATCGTGCATTTTCAAGCTAATTTGAGAAAGCAGGAAGGTTAATAAAGCAATTGTGAAAGAGCAGTTATTACATTAATAGATGGCATCACATAGGTAGCAGCTTATTCAGTATAACCAAAGAGCTTCATGCATTCTGTCCTATTACGCTTAGGTGCTGAATTCAGACTATAAGACTTTCATGAAAATCTCAGCTCTTAGAGTAGAAGCAGTTGCACCGCAGTTGGGAAACAGCCTTCACAAAGCATTGGGAAAATGAGAGGCAATTACTTGAAAGCAAATTGAAAGCAATGAATCAAGTAGTAACTTAAAGCAATGCATCCAGCAAAACAGTGCATGCAGTCAACCATACAAAAGTAAACTAAAGCAAGTGCACACTGAAAGGAATGCACAGTCATAAGTCAGACATTCACATAAAAGCAATTTACCAAGACACCCAATCAATTACAAGGGAAAATACTTGAGCCAATGCACCCAGAAAACCAGACCAGCATCCCACCCCTGATAGGATGGCAGCTGTGCTCTTAGGGTCACCCCTCAGTTTTTTGGCAGGTTGAGTACCCCCCAGTTTTATGCCCTGTGCGCCTGAAGGGGAGACAGGCAAAAGGGGTCATAATGGGACATCTGGCACAGCCACTTTGTAATCGAGGTCACCCACCCAGCTCAAGAATGAGTTACAGGCTGATCTTAAATCTTTAAACAACCACAAGGGTCTCCAGCTAGTTGGTTCTTGAGCCAAAAGAGTCCTCAGCTCACTGGGAGTCTTTACATCGCGCCTGAGATGACATGACAATGTCCCTTAATCCGGAGCAACTGTGGAGACTGGTCTGGGTCTGACTTGATACATCAGAACTGCCCCATACCTTACTGCATTAAAAACATTCAACAGTTTTTGGAGTGAGCCACTTATACAAGTGGACATAAGTACATCGAAACTCTGGAACTGTCACAAGTAAGCAATCTGAAGTCTTGGCAGCTGTAAATAAACACTTTGACTGTCAGATCACCAATTAGCAATTAAAAGGCTTAAAAGCTCACAAAAAGCAACTTAATTACTCCAAATGTGAATGTCACTTCAGGCCAGCTTTCGTTTTTCCCTTTATTTTCACTCTACACACTCCAGCAGGCTGCAATCACCAGGGAGGAACACATCCAGCTCACAATTTGACTTCCCAACAATAAAACCAGCAATTTACAGAGTATTGGGTTGTGACAATCAAGGGTTCACCGGTTTGGACAAATGCCAAGCACCTTCACAAGTTTTCATACAATGAAATCCCCTAGCTTTCCCAGAGTGCAGCCTTCAATATTTATGCTGTTCGCACGCCATATGCAGAGCTCTTTTATCATGCGCAGAAGATGGTGCAGTCCTGTCACATACACACAGTCCAGGCATTTGTATTGATTGCAATAGTTACTTGATGTGCCCCTTTTCAATAAAGCCCTTAATATCGCAGGGGTTGGGAATTCATATCTCCCGACGCCTGAGACATCTAGATTTTTTACAAGAGCAAGAGGTTTTAATTTCCATTTTGTCCGAAGGACAAGTAGAAAGTCCTACAGTAATCCGATACACAGCTGTTGAACTCTGCTGGTCACATCCTGTTAATAAGTAGCTCAGAGCAGTTTATTGGCACTGAAAGGACGAATGCAAAAGCTAGGGCCTGCACTTTCACTTTCCCCAGTGCAGAAGAACATGATGGAGCGCGAAGCTCAAAGTTGAAGCTACCTCCGACCCTAGCATGTACATCCACAGCACTATCAGGCTCTTGTGTGGCTTGTGGGCCCCCTCTTGGTCCGTTCATTTACTTTGAGCATGAGACAAACATCGAGCTTTTGCTGCTCCAGAACACCCGCATTACTGGCATGTATGAGACTGCCTTTTCTGCCTCTTGGCCCCTGCTCTGACTTGAACTTGTGATCCCTGCCTTTCATTCTGTACAAGTTCACTTTTTCTTCTAAGCACATTTTTCCCAGCCCTCAAAGAAATGTTACTACTGTCAGGAGTACATTTCCAACCTTTCTCAGTATTGGAAAGGATTAAAGAGAGCTGGTGAAAGCCCTCAAAACATGCAAGTTAGCAGGTTTGCATAGACTCGAACGAGCATTCTAACCCTGTAAATATTGCTTACTGCTACCTCCAACCCCAGCTTGTTGATCTGCAGAAAGGATGCAAAATAAGGGATTTTCTAGTATTCAAATCTGTCTGTGCACTATATGGCATCAAAGGGACAAGTGGTTTTACAGGGCAAGCAGATTTATGAAGCTACCTGTCCCATGGACAACTAGATATTTTATTAAATCCCACACCCCTGTATCGTACCAGTTTTCAAGACCCACATTGAAGCTTGGAAGCAAGTCTAAAAAAGGTGTCCTATTTTTGAAGGTTCAGCAGGAATGCCCCGTTTTGTCTTAATGGTTCTTTAGTGCCACTATGTTTAATCTGTTGAAATATTTCAAGAAAAGAAGGCAAGAATTAGAAAACCATCACAAATCCTACATGAACAAAGCAACACTTGTATTGCTGTGCGTCATGGAGCATTGCACATGTAACTGTTGTACTGTTCCGGTTTTATGTAATTAATGGTTAACACAAAATGAAAAGCTTTTTCTGGAAATCGTGTACTGTAAATGTTCGTTCAAGTATAAGAGTTGCATATTACTATCGTTTTCCTAAAACATTCAAAAGCGTAGAAGCAAACTAAATTTGTGAAAATAGTTTAAAACAGACAAAAATGCAGAAGAGCAGAACTGCCTTTGTTTTGATTAATAGTGGCAAAAGAAGCAACTGAAAGCTTTCAAAGGCACTAAAACAGACAACTTTAAGCACCCCCACCTCCCTTCAAACGATGAACAAAGCAAGCCATGGCATCTTCGAATGGTATTGGGCTTGAAAGCGCATGAAGTCCTTCACACCGGTGTGAACTCAGTCAGCCAACCAATGCCAGCTCATAATTGCCGACAAGGGCCACCTCCTCACACAGCCTACCAATACCAGCTCTTCACACTGACCGCTATAATAGCTCGTTGGTCACTGCTGACTTGTGACTTTACCACACTATCGGCCAAGGCCTTATTTAAGACTTCAAACCAGTTGTAGGTCTTCACATTACCCAGCAGTGCTGCTCCTCACCAATTGCGGGCGGTGGGAGGAGGGAAGAATAACACGCTTAGGTAATCATTTGGGGGAGCCATTTTCAAACATCCCAGTGTCTAGTTTGAAAACCTAAATAAAGTTTATTTTTAAAAGTGCAGAATTTTCTACACGACTGTGATAACTGTGTTAGGACCAATCAATTACAACCCATCTGTTTTACTTATGTTTCTGGTCAGATGCAACACTATTTTATATCTAATTTAGACCCAGCAGTTAGCTTTTTATTGTAAGTCTGGAGGTATTCAAATTGATAATAACTTGTGGAATATTGATCAGGAAGGTATTAAGTGTACATTTTGGAAATGCCCTAGACAGTAGCTAAAACATGCGCTTGTTTTAAGTTACGGAAAGTGATAGATTGTGATTTTTATATCCTTTATATAACAAATTGAAACAGTCCGTGTAATGTATAGAGAATATACTGTGAATACTTGGTTATGGCAATTCTATTACAGATGTATTTGTAAGTACCCGTGTGGATTTAAGATTTTAAATAACGATAATTAACATCCAAATTGATGCGGTGAAGGGGAATGAGTTTTCCGGCGCAAAAATACCTTTCCAGTATCGTATGAGAAAAATGTTGTAAATCACACGACTACATTTACTCTAGTTTGCTTATAACTAAGTTTTGGGCACATTTCCTTCGTTTGGTAATTCACAAAGGACTTAGTTTACCCGTGAAGGTGCATTGTCACAGCTTTCAATGATTACTCCTATATCTAGATAGTTGCTGAGGTATGAAGGTCACTACGAGCTTGCCGAAATATAAGGCACAAGTGGATATTAAACATTTTTCTCAAAAGTGAGTTACAATAATCATGTTTGGACATGATAAAGGCATAGATTTTTACTGCGGCTTAATTCAAAGACTGTTTTAACGAGATGGCTGTTGCTGCCCCTGCTATCAGCCGTCTTGAGATCATACAGTGACTGCTTGCGCTGAATTCCTAAACATAAACAAGTAACATTTGATAGAATTCACATTTTGTAGGAAACAGACCATGGCTTTCTCAAAAGCATCTTTAAACACAAATAGAATAAAAGGCGTGCCTTTAATAATCTAGATTATGTTTGTAAGGCTTCTCAATATTCGGAGCGCCTATTATTCTAAATCAGTGGTAAGAAGGGAGAAAAGAAACTGATGGGCAACACATTACAAGGAATGGCCTTAGGGGTAGATCAAGAGTGGATGAAAAACAGACTTGTTGACATAACATTTCACAGAAAACAAAAATACATGTTTACTGCAAGCATAATTCCTATGCAGCTTCTCAATACTTGGATTCTTGTGAGCTTTATTTAAACTTTATAAATGTTATCATCTATAACAAATATATACATTTTTATGTTTATAAACAATACTTTTATACAACACACCTCTCTGAGCAGCAACATAGCGCTAAATAAAAGGTGAATAGTTTAGCATGGGATTTAGACAGGAGTCAGTTAACAAATGATTACTAACTTTGTGAATAGCAGTAGAACTGAAGCATTTCTCATGTCGATGGGGATTTTCATATCATGGTGTGTAAACGGAGGCCTAGCAAAGTCCTGGGTTTGTCTCGGTCATCCGGAGGTGATTACTTTGTTGGTCAGGTAAGGCGGGTCATGTTTCCGATGGCCTTGTAGATGATGCAGCTGGCCTTAAAATTACATGGGCTTAGACAAGAAGCTTGTGTAATTAGTTCTTGAACATTATTTCACCCTCGAGAAGGGAATGTGGCACAATAATTCAGGTCAAAATGTTCTTTTGGGGGTGAGGTCACGGCCGATTTTCAAATTGAGCTTTACAGGCACAGATGAGCTAAACAGCCTTGTAAAGGAAAACACATTAGAGCGTATAAAGTGTTGATTTAAGTATTTAAATTCATCACTCTTCTTTTCTTAGCCAGTCTAGTAAAATTTGAAAAAGAGGACAACTCTCTGCAATATGTGAATCAAACAAGAAGGACTAAGGAGCGGCCAGGCCAGTCATTAACTGGTCACCACTAGACTTCAGTTCACAAGAGAATTAACCTGAAAACGGGAGTCATGATATTCTGTGCCACTTTAACTTTATACCAGCAATTTACATAATACTCTCTACCAGCAACACGAAATCTCTATTCATGAACTGATCAGACAACTCTGATCATCTACACCAGGTTACATTCAGGATCGAAAAAGCTACTGAAGCTATGGAGATCACACCATTTTCAAAGAACAATGGGCATAGTGGAATTTTCTGACACATCCATCACACTCCATTACTCTACACTCACTGGCTTTTGAAAATCATGGTTTGCTCAGTACCGACCAAATCCCCGGTTTTAGGAACCACAAACTGGCTGTGGGGTTGCAGCTCTGGAACAGGCTTATCATCATGAAATTCCTTTATACAGGGTTCCGGTATATCCCATCCACAAGAGTGTGAGGTGTAGTTCCTTCAGGGATATAACACAACAGACTGTTATGAAAAGTATGGGGAAGGTAGAGATATGGCAATTTTAGTTCGATGATGGCTACCCATATAAAATATTACATTTTAATAGATTACATTTTCCTCTAGGGGTTGCTTTTATCTGTGTCATTCAAAGCTCTTCAAATCTATTGACACCATTGATCATATTTTTGCTGAAGAAACCTTTGGGCAGAACAGGTTAGGTGCTGAAATGGCTTGTCTTGTTTTAGAAACAATGCTCATATGGTTTAAATGGATAATTTTTCATGCAAGTCTTAAAAGGTCACCTTTGCGGCCTCCCCTCAGGGATCAGCATTGTCACCATATAAGTTTAACAGCTATGTTCAACCCTTGCCTACCCTGGTGCGTTAGGAAGCTCTGCAACTTTACATCTGCCAGACTATACTCAACTTCCATTTCACCTGAATGGCCCATCAGGATCACTCGAAAAAGTTAAACCATGCATTCTGGACATTTGATAAGCATAACTGGTTCAAACTCAATGATGATAAGAAACATGTTTCAATAATACATAAACAATGCTCCCTTTTGAGAATTAATTGAGCCCCTTCTGGTGGCCACACAGGTTGTGATAAATCTGGGAGTGAAATGAAACTGGAGACGAGCCAACAAATACCTACTTGGCTACTATCTGCACCTCTCAGTTGAGGAGACTTTGCATGTTTATGCATCTTCTCTCTGCTCCTCACAACGCAATCTCTGTGATTTACAAAAGCACCCGCTTCCTCCCCAAGACGTACACACGTTAACACATTGGTTATAAAAACCCATGCACAATTTGTAGAAACTGACGCAAATGGTATGTGCATCTGTTTTAGTGCCGATTAGGAGAGAAGGGATAATGGTGCCACTCCGGTTTCAGTGACAGTCACTCAAAACAGTGCGCAGTAAGAATGCCGTCTCCAAACAAATTTCGCAACCCCCCATGAAACGGTTATTCCACATTTACGCCCACTCATCAACTATAAATCATGCACTGATCAGATCCGACCGAGCAAGCTCTGCGCCGGCAATTTGCGCACATGTAAGTGAAACGATTACCACCATAACGCCATTGGATGTTGAGCGCTAGTAGCCGGGCACCTGCCTTTTAAAGCACAAATGAATAGATGATATCTCCTCTGACCTATAGCGCTTCATTCTTCACACTGACCGCTATAGCTCGTTGGTCACTGACACTGCTGACTTGTGACTTTACCACACTATCGGCCAAGGCCTTATTTAAGAAGACTTCAAACCAGTTCACATTACCCAGCAGTGCCGCTCCTCACCAATTGCGGGGGGTCGGAGGGGGGAAGAATAAAGAAGTGAAAACTTACCTCACCTGACCGCCGATCAGCGCCACCTGCATCTTCAATCTGGGACCTTGGCGCCTTCACTGGAGCGGAAATCCCGCCCTCCGTCCATCCTCAGCCAATTCTGGCGCTGGAGCAGCGCCAGGATTGGCTAGGGAGGCCCATTTGATGCTCGCCCTCTTGCCATTTAGAAACCCGGGCTGTGGCAGCAAACAAGCACCCCTGGGTCCCGCTGGGGAACTTACAGTGCGCATGCTTGAGAAAGTTACCAACTTTCCCAAGCATGCGCACTGTAAGTTCCCCAGCGGGACGGTCTGCTGCAGCCTGAGTGTGGACTGTCACTCAAGCTGCAGCAGGCCACTCCCCCCTGATGATGCAATGTATTTTATTTAGAACTAGAGATTGGCCGGCGGCCGCGATGCGGGTCCAGGGTGGCTGGCGGGGCTACACCCCTACGCCCCAATGGACGCACCGCTGCTGCTCCAGTTTCATTTCACTCCCAGATTTATCACAACCTGTGTGGCCACCAGAAGGGGCTCAATTAATTCTCAAAAGGGAGCATTGTTTATATATTATTGAAACATGTTTCTTATCATCATTGAGTTTGAACCAGTTATGCTTATCAAATGTCCAGAATGCATGGTTTAACTTTTTCGAGTGATCCTGATGGGCCATTCAGGTGAAATGGAAGTTGAGTATAGTCTGGCAGATGTAAAGTTGCAGAGCTTCCTAACGCACCAGGGTAGGCAAGGGTTGAACATAGCTGTTAAACTTATATGGTGACAATGCTGATCCCTGAGGGGAGGCCGCAAAGGTGACCTTTTAAGACTTGCATGAAAAATTATCCATTTAAACCATATGAGCATTGTTTCTAAAACAAGACAAGCCATTTCAGCACCTAACCTGTTCTGCCCAAAGGTTTCTTCAGCAAAAATATGATCAATGGTGTCAATAGATTTGAAGAGCTTTGAATGACACAGATAAAAGCAACCTCTAGAGGAAAATGTAATCTATTAAAATGTAATATTTTATATGGGTAGCCATCATCGAACTAAAATTGCCATATCTCTACCTTCCCCATCATTTTCATAACACTCTGTTGTGTTATATCCCTGAAGGAACTACACCTCACACTTTTGTGGATGGGATATACCGGAACCCGGTATAAAGGAATTCCATGATGATAAGCCTGTTCCAGAGCTGCAACCCCACAGCCAGTTTGTGGTTCCTAAAACCGGGGATTTGGTCGGTACTGAGCAAACCATGATTTTCAAAAGCCAGTGAGTGTAGAGTAATGGAGTGTGATGGATGTGTCAGAAAATTCCACTATGCCCATTGTTCTTTGAAAATGGTGTGATCTCCATAGCTTCAGTAGCTTTTTCGATCCTGAATGTAACCTGGTGTAGATGATCAGAGTTGTCTGATCAGTTCATGAATAGAGATTTTGTGTTGCTGGTAGAGAGTATTATGTAAATTGCTGGTATAAAGTTAAAGTGGCACAGAATATCATGACTCCCGTCTTCAGGTTAATTCTCTTGTGAACTGAAGTCTAGTGGTGACCAGTTAATGACTGGCCTGGCCGCTCCTTAGTCCTTCTTGTTTGATTCACATATTGCAGAGAGTCGTCCTCTTTTTCAAATTTTACTAGACTGGCTAAGAAAAGAAGAGTGATGGATTTAAATACTTAAATCAACACTTTATACGCTCTAATGTGTTTTCCTTTACAAGGCTGTTTAGCTCATCTGTGCCTGTAAAGCTCAATTTGAAAATCGGCCGTGACCTCACCCCCAAAAGAACATTTTGACCTGAATTATTGTGCCACATTCCCTTCTCGAGGGTGAAATAATGTTCAAGAACTAATTACACAAGCTTCTTGTCTAAGCCCATGCAATTTTAAGGCCAGCTGCATCATCTACAAGGCCATCGGAAACATGACCCGCCTTACCTGACCAACAAAGTAATCACCTCCGGCTGACCGAGACAAACCCAGGACTTTGCTAGGCCTCCGTTTACACACCATGATATGAAAATCCCCATCGACATGAGAAATGCTTCAGTTCTCCTGCTATTCACAAAGTTAGTAATCATTTGTTAACTGACTCCTGTCTAAATCCTATGCTAAACTATTCACCTTTTATTTAGCGCTATGTTGCTGCTCAGAGAGGTGTGTTGTATAAAAGTATTGTATATAAACATAAAAATGTATATATTTGTTATAGATGATAACATTTATGAAGTTTAAATAAAGCTCACAAGAATCCAAGTATTGAGAAGCTGCATAGGAATTATGCTTGCAGTAAACATGTATTTTTGTTTTCTGTGAAATGTTATGTCAACGAGTCTGTTTTTCATCCACTCTTGATCTACCCCTAAGGCCATTCCTTGTAATGTGTTGCCCATCAGTTTCTTTTCTCCCTTCTTACCACTGATTTAGAATAATAGGCGCTCCGAATATTGAGAAGCCTTACAAACATAATCCAGATTATTAAAGGTACGCCTTTTATTCTATTTGTGTTTAAAGATGCTTTTGAGAAAGCCTTGGTCTGTTTCCTACAAAATGTGAATTCTATCAAATGTTACTTGTTTATGTTTAGGAATTCAGCGCAAGCAGTCACTGTATGATCTCAAGACGGCTGATAGCAGGGGCAGCAACAGCCATCTCGTTAAAACAGTCTTTGAATTAAGCCGCAGTAAAAATCTCTGCCTTTATCATGTCCAAACATGATTATTGTAACTCACTTTTGAGAAAAATGTTTAATATCCACTTGTGCCTTATATTTCGGCAAGCTCGTAGTGACCTTCATACCTCAGCAACCATCTAGATATAGGAGTAATCATTGAAAGCTGTGACAATGCACCTTCACGGGTAAACTAAGTCCTTTGTGAATTACCAAACGAAGGAAATGTGCCCAAAACTTAGTTATAAGCAAACTAGAGTAAATGTAGTCGTGTGATTTACAACATTTTTCTCATACGATACTGGAAAGGTATTTTTGCGCCGGAAAACTCATTCCCCTTCACCGCATCAATTTGGATGTTAATTATCGTTATTTAAAATCTTAAATCCACACGGGTACTTACAAATACATCTGTAATAGAATTGCCATAACCAAGTATTCACAGTATATTCTCTATACATTACACGGACTGTTTCAATTTGTTATATAAAGGATATAAAAATCACAATCTATCACTTTCCGTAACTTAAAACAAGCGCATGTTTTAGCTACTGTCTAGGGCATTTCCAAAATGTACACCCAATACCTTCCTGATCAATATTCCACAAGTTATTATCAATTTGAATACCTCCAGACTTACAATAAAAAGCTAACTGCTGGGTCTAAATTAGATATAAAATAGTGTTGCATCTGACCAGAAACATAAGTAAAACAGATGGGTTGTAATTGATTGGTCCTAACACAGTTATCACAGTCGTGTAGAAAGCTCTGCACTTTTAAAAATAAACTTTATTTAGGTTTTAGTGCCTTTGAAAGCTTTCAGTTGCTTCTTTTGCCACTATTAATCAAAACAAAGGCAGTTCTGCTCTTCTGCATTTTTGTCTGTTTTAAATTATTTTCACAAATTTAGTTTGCTTCTACGCTTTTGAATGTTTTAGGAAAACGATAGTAATATGCAACTCTTATACCTGAACGAACATTTACAGTACACGATTTCCAGAAAAAGCTTTTCATTTTGTGTTAACCATTAATTACATAAAACCGGAACAGTACAACAGTTACATGTGCAATGCTCCATGACGCACAGCAATACAAGTGTTGCTTTGTTCATGTAGGATTTGTGATGGTTTTCTAATTCTTGCCTTCTTTTCTTGAAATATTTCAACAGATTAAACATAGTGGCACTAAAGAACCATTAAGACAAAACGGGGCATTCCTGCTGAACCTTCAAAAATAGGACACCTTTTTTAGACTTGCTTCCAAGCTTCAATGTGGGTCTTGAAAACTGGTACGATACAGGGGTGTGGGATTTAATAAAATATCTAGTTGTCCATGGGACAGGTAGCTTCATAAATCTGCTTGCCCTGTAAAACCACTTGTCCCTTTGATGCCATATAGTGCACCATCAAATAATGGCAGCAATCTCATTATTGAAGAGCTCTGACAATAGCCACTCTATTTATGTCAGGCTCATAGTATAGACAGATTTGAATACTAGCAAATCCCTTATTTTGCATCCTTTCTGCAGATCAACAAGCAGGGGTTGGAGGTAGCAGTAAGCAATATTTACAGGGTTAGAATGCTCGTTCGAGTCTATGCAAACCTGCTAACTTGCATGTTTTGAGGGCTTTCACAAGCTCTCTTTAATCCTTTCCAATACTGAGAAAGGTTGCAAATGTACTCCTGACAGTAGTAACATTTCTTTGAGGGCTGGGAAAAATGTGCTTAGAAGAAAAAGTGAACTTGTACAGAATGAAAGGCAGGGATCACAAGTTCAAGTCAGAGCAGGGGCCAAGAGGCAGAAAAGGCAGTCTCATACATGCCAGTAATGCGGGTGTTCTGGAGCAGCAAAAGCTCGATGTTTGTCTCATGCTCAAAGTAAATGAACGGACCAAGAGGGGGCCCACAAGCCACACGAGAGCCTGATAGTGCTGTGGATGTACATGCTAGGGTCGGAGGTAGCTTCAACTTTGAGCTTCGCGCTCCATCATGTTCTTCTGCTCTGGGGAAAGTGAAAGTGCAGGCCCTAGCTTTTGCATTCGTCCTTTCAGTGCCAATAAACTGCTCAGAGCTACTTATTAACAGGATGTGACCAACAGAGTTCAACAGCTGTGTATCGGATTACTGTAGGACTTTCTACTTGTCCTTCGGACAAAATGGAAATTAAAACCTCTTGCTCTTGTAAAAAATCTAGATGTCTCAGGCGTCGGGAGATATGAATTCCCCACCCCTGCGATATTAAGGGCTTTATTGAAAAGGGGCACATCAAGTAACTATTGCAATCAATACAAATGCCTGGACTGTGTGTATGTGACAGGACTGCACCATCTTCTGCGCATGATAAAAGAGCTCTGCATATGGCGTGCGAACAGCATAAATATTGAAGGCTGCACTCTGGGAAACCTAGGGGATTTCATTGTATGAAAGCTTGTGAAGGTGCTTGGCATTTGTCCAAACCGGTGAACCCTTGATTGTCACAACCCAATACTCTGTAAATTGCTGGTTTTATTGTTGGGAAGTCAAATTGTGAGCTGGATGTGTTCCTCCCTGGTGATTGCAGCCTGCTGGAGTGTGTAGAGTGAAAATAAAGGGAAAGACGAAAGCTGGCCTGAAGTGACATTCACATTTGGAGTAATTAAGTTGCTTTTTGTGAGCTTTTAAGCCTTTTAATTGCTAATTGGTGATCTGACAGTCAAAGTGTTTATTTACAGCTGCCAAGACTTTAGATTGCTTACTTGTGACAGTTCCAGAGTTTCGGTGTACTTATGTCCACTTGTATAAGTGGCTCACTCCAGAAACTGTTGAATGTTTTTAATGCAGTAAGGTATGGGGCAGTTCTGATGTACCAAGTCAGACCCAGACCAGTCCCCACAGTTGCTTCGGATTAAGGGACATTGTCATGTCATCTCAGGCGCGATGTAAAGACTCCCAGTGAGCTGAGGACTCTTTTGGCTCAAGAACCAACTAGCTGGAGACCCTTGTGGTTGTTTAAAGATTTAAGATCAGCCTGTAACTCATTCTTGAGCTGGGTGGGTGACCTCGATTACAAAGTGGCTGTGCCAGATGTCCCATTATGACCCCTTTTGCCTGTCTCCCCTTCAGGCGCACAGGGCATAAAACTGGGGGGGTACTCAACCTGCCAAAAAACTGAGGGGTGACCCTAAGAGCACAGCTGCCATCCTATCAGGGGTGGGATGCTGGTCTGGTTTTCTGGGTGCATTGGCTCAAGTTTTTTCCCATGTAATTGATTGGGTGTCTTGGTAAATTGCTTTTATGTGAATGTCTGACTTATGACTGCGCATTCCTTTCAGTGTGCACTTGCTTTAGTTTACTTTTGTATGGTTGACTGCATGCACTGTTTTGCTGGATGCATTGCTTTAAGTTACTACTTGATTCATTGCTTTCAATTTGCTTTCAAGTAATTGCCTCTCATTTTCCCAATGCTTTGTGAAGGCTGTTTCCCAACTGCGGTGCAACTGCTTCTACTCTAAGAGCTGAGATTTTCATGAAAGTCTTATAGTCTGAATTCAGCACCTAAGCGTAATAGGACGGAATGTATGAAGCTCTTTGGTTATACTGAATAAGCTGCTACCTATGTGATGCCATCTATTAATGTAATAACTGCTCTTTCCCAATTGCTTTATTAACCTTCCTGCTTTCTCAAATTAGCTTGAAAATGCTCGATTTTTCTTCTGCGCTCGCTCGCTACGGTGCTGTATGCACATCACTTTGCGCCCCACCACTTTGAAATGTCACCCACCGCCCCTGAACTGGAGACGAGCCAACAAATACCTACTTGGCTACTATCTGCACCTCTCAGTTGAGGAGACTTTGCATGTTTATGCATCTTCTCTCTGCTCCTCAAAACGCAATCTCTGTGATTTACAAAAGCACCCGCTTCCTCCCCAAGACGTACACACGTTAACACATTGGTTATAAAAACCCATGCACAATTTGTAGAAACGGACGCAAATGGTATGTGCATCTGTTTTAGTGCCGATTAGGAGAGAAGGGATAATGGTGCCACTCCGGTTTCAGTGACAGTCACTCAAAACAGTGCGCAGTAAGAATGCCGTCTCCAAACAAATTTCGCAACCCCCCATGAAACGGTTATTCCACATTTACGCCCACTCATCAACTATAAATCATGCACTGATCAGATCCGACCGAGCAAGCTCTGCGCCGGCAATTTGCGCACATGTAAGTGAAACGATTACCACCATAACGCCATTGGATGTTGAGCGCTAGTAGCCGAGCACCTGCCTTTTAAAGCACAAATGAATAGATGATATCTCCTCTGACCTATAGCGCTTCATTCTTCACACTGACCGCTATAGCTCGTTGGTCACTGACACTGCTGACTTGTGACTTTACCACACTATCGGCCAAGGCCTTATTTAAGAAGACTTCAAACCAGTTCACATTACCCAGCAGTGCCGCTCCTCACCAATTGCGGGGGGTCGGAGGGGGGAAGAATAAAGAAGTGAAAACTTACCTCACCTGACCGCCGATCAGCGCCGCCTGCATCTTCAATCTGGGACCTTGGCGCCTTCACTGGAGCGGAAATCCCGCCCTCCGTCCGTCCTCAGCCAATTCTGCCGCTGGAGCAGCGCCAGGATTGGCTAGGGAGGCACATTTGATGCTCGCCCTCTCGCCCTTTAGAAACCCGGGCTGTGGCAGCAAACAAGCACCCCTGGGTCCCGCTGGGGAACTTACAGTGCGCATGCTTGAGAAAGTTACCAACTTTCCCAAGCATGCGCACTGTAAGTTCCCCAGCGGGACGGTCTGCTGCAGCCTGAGTGTGGACTGTCACTCAAGCTGCAGCAGGCCACCCCCCCCTGATGATGCAATGTATTTTATTTAGAACTAGAGATTGGCCGGCGGCCGCGATGCGGGTCCATGGTGGCTGGCGGGGCTACGCCCCTACGCCCCAATGGACGCACCGCTGCTGGTCAGGAGGCGCACTGACAGTGCTCCACCTAATAGTTGGCACACTGTCAATGAACCCCCTCATAGCAGCCCTCTGGAGTGTGGAAAGGGAGACCCATAGACCTCCCCAGACATCCCCTTGCAGGCGTGTTAAGTCATTCACTGCACCCACCTAAAAGGGTATCTCTAATCTCCCTTCAAAGTGCAGAGGGGTCGCCTCCTGCACTATGAAACACCGAGCAGCTTCAAAGCAGCCACTCTGTTTTTCATCTGCATGCGCTGACCCAGGGCAGCGTGATTTCGCGGCCGCCCTAGGGATAGCACATTCACTATAATGTAGCGCATCATACTGGTTAGCGCTGGGCGCACCTTAGCAGCGCATTCAGGTGGATCTGCCCTTATGTCATGCAAACACATGAATCACTTACAGTCTTGACATCAATCTAACTATACCAGAAGGGAGAAATCAAGAGTAAATTGAGAAGGAGGAACATAGATATGAATGGGCACACTCCGACTCTTGGCTCATTAAAACCAACTTTTTATTAGTTATCATTTTATTCTTAATTTTATGGAGGGATGGGTGGGATGGCAAGGATGGATTTTTTCTTTATTATGACAATTTAAGTAACCTTCTTAATAATATGCCTTTCTTGCTCTATTGCTTACTTAAAATGACGAGACCTCTACGTTCGGTGTATACATGAATGTCTTCATATTAATATACAACTGCCTTGCGTATGCTTTCCATCATATTTTATTCTGTCTTAAATGTTTATGCAAAAAATGTAAAAATAGAAAAATGTGCTACATTATAGGGAAAACACAGAACTCCGAATTTAAGGAAAAGTACAAGAAAATAAGTGCAGCAACAGCAGACCTGCTTAACAGACAACTCTCTTTTTCAGTGAAATACACACAAAAAGTTTATTTTTAAAAATAAAAAAGGCCTTCGTTTACTTTCAATTAAAAAGGATGATTTATTGCATTGTGTTCTGGGGATGCCACCACATTCTAACATGTTCGTCTCTCATGTAGTAGACAAGGCTGGTGAAAGAGTAGAGCAGAAGGCAACAGGATCAAGCCAAAACTCGTTTGTGGGCAGTGATGATAATTTATTTTTGTATTTTGTGTAATATTTGGTGATTAACATGATACCGCCTGCTAGTTAAAACACTGCTGTATCCTATCTTCTTTTGGCAAGCATATCTTTCTGAAATGGAGCAAAGAACGCAATTTTGAAGAGCTCTGTGGGATGCACCAGTGTAGTCCTTCTATAGGGTTAAATGCAGCTGTTACAGTTAAGGTGACCAGAAATCCCGGATTTACTGGGACAGTCCTGTTTTTCATTTTCTATCCATATATTCCATTAAGTTTATCACATGGCCTGGTTTTCAGAGAAGGTGAATTGAGACCAGTTTTAATAACCAGCCTTATCAGAAAGCAATTTGTAACACAGATTATGCTCAACACAAAAGTTGCATTTAAATCCCCTTATGTGTGTCTTTGTATGGATGTTGGCCAGCGCTATCACTTGAGTCACTCTGTGCTCCTTGGTCGATGCAAAATTGTAGTCCTACTGTAGTCCTACTTTTGTGTTTCTGGAATGTCCCATTGTTTAATTTTAAAAATAGGGGGCCTCATTTATGAAAAGTGACGCATCGCTGCGTGAAAACAGCGATGCGTCACTTTTCACTGCGCACTCCTTGCGACACCAATGATGCGTCATATTTAATGTATGACGCATCATGTCGCAAGGAGTTACAGATACGTCAGTATTTCTGATGCAACTGTAAGCGCAAAAGTGACGCATTGCTGGAGTGTGTCACAAAAGTGACGCAACTCCAGCAATGCGTCCTTTCACATGGGGAAAGCCCCTTGTGAAAGGGCTTGCGTCAGTCTTACGCCTGCTGTGAGGCAGGCGCAAGATTTTGACGCAACAGCATCCTAAAAGTGACGCAGGGAAATCTCATAGATTTCACTGCGTCACTATTACGAGGCTTTTTGCGGGGGAACGCCCCCTCTGCATACATTATACCTGACGCAGGTATAATGTGGCGCAGGGGTTTAAAAAGTGACGCATCTACCTAGATGCGTCACTTTTTAAATATGGCGCAACAAGGTGCATTTTGTACGCCGCTGGTGCGTCACTAAAAGTGACGCACCGGCGGCCCAAAACTGATGCAAGGCCTCATAAACAAGGGCCAGGGTCTCTGTGACCGGTGCTGCTGTGGCTCAAGACAAAGGAGTGTATTCTACCACGTGATCCTTTCCTCATTCACAGCAGTATGAAGGCAGCACTCCAAGATACCCAGAATGCATTACTGTACTGTATTTAGCTTGTTCTCTTGATCATTATAATTTTTTGGGGTTCATAATAGGTTTAATCCGTAACCCGCATAACCATGACTTACTCACAAATTGTTCATTATTTACGCATATGATTTTAACATATTATTTTCCATAGTGTTTTATATTTAGGCTTTGCAGAATGAACCATTATATTTTGATAAACTTTAGTTAGACTATGTGCATTTAAAGATGATATGAGTGGGCCTAGGTGCCTCACTCCATTTTGAAGTAAACATTGTATTTCTGCTTGCTGTGCATATCACTTTTCTGATTCAGATACCTGAGCCATAATGTGCTAATATACAATGTTATTGTTTGCTAGCTTACATTTTGAAGTTCGTCGAGTATCAATAAGTTGGTTTAGACAGTGATTTCAACATCTGCAGTGGATGAGAAACTGAGAAGGTGAATACTCCTAGAGATGTTGTGACACTCGCAGTGCGCGAAGGAGATTTACTGTACCCCAAATGACTTTGAGCTTCAAACTCATGATGAAGATGCAGATTCTACACTGAGCACTGAGTAACCTGTTGTTGGGATATTCCTGACAAAGGAATCTTTATCACCCGATTTAAAGAATTCTGTAAGAGAGGAAGTCTGGGATTATTATGGCAACGATATTGGCCTGATAATTATTCATCAGGATGATGAATTGCCTCGAATGCCCATTACAAACAGGGCCAGACTGGGAACCCAAAGCAGCTCTGGCAATTTTCTCGGACCAGCCCCTGGGAAAGCACTGCCTGGTCCAGAGAGGCTGGAAATGCTTGCTTGCTGCTTTTGTTGTTGGGGGCCGATATTGCAGCATTGCAGCAAAACCAGCACCTAGTAATAAAACCAGCCCTCACTGCTGCAACACCGGCCCCCACCCTTCCTGCCTCCCTGGGAAATGTCCGATGCCTGGTATGGCCAATCTGGCCCTGAGTACAACCTCTCGCCAGCTGGCAGAATTGCTCATGTGATCAAATCCCTCAATGCAATGCATCTTAACCTCTTAGCTGCGGTGGCTATTCCGCCGCAGTGCTAAGGGGGAGGGGGGTCCACGCGGCGCTCCCGTGCTCGTGACGGAACCGCTCCATCACGAGCCTCGGGTGGGCTGTGCTTATGACGGAAGGGTTCCGTCTCGGCCCTGCCCGCCTAACAGCACCTTCAGCGCAGGCGTGGAATTCGCACTGCGCAGGCGCGGCGAGCGAGCCGTGACAGAACCGTTCCGTCATCAGCACAGCCCACCCGAGGCTCATGACGGAACGGTTCCGTCACGAGCACGCAAGGGGTTAAAGGAGATCTTAGGAAGTCCCTTTAATTCCCCAATCATGGGGATACAGAAATTAAAAAAGTCGTCACGGGTCGCTCAGGACCTGCTAAAGATCAACAATATTCTTGTCCCATGATGTCCTGTTGTACTGAATCCAGGTGTATTAATTTTTACAGATCCCTTGTGAAACCGAGAGGTCAACAGTAATCAATTTGTGCTAAGCATTAATTTCCATTCCCTTACTTTCTTAGAAAACGGTATAGTGCTACTGTATTATGTTGTTGACATGAATTTCTCAGATTTACAGAAGAACTGATACATGGGATCATGCCGTGCTTAAACTGTGGTTTTATCTAATTTTCTATGAAAGAATTGTATATAAGAACTCCTTTATTCTGGGAGTGAGGCAGATTTTTTGAAGATTTTAGGAGACTTTCCCTTACTACTAGAGATGCTGTTCAACCGTTTCATGATTTTGCTGCTCATTTGAGACTTTGAATTATTTTCTAATTTGACTGCTCTGCATAACTCTGCATTTGTGCTTCCATGGTATAATGTTTACTTTACGGCCTGATTTTGAGATTTCTGTGATAAAACTCTTTGGGGCACATGCATCAAGCTAATTACTGGCCGCAAAGGGGGCGATTAGCAGAATCTGCCCCTTTGGGACCGATAATTAGCCTTTTGGGCTGCATCAAGCCCAAAGCCATTCGCAAAATAAGTAATTTCAAAATTTGTGATTACCTATTTTGCAAATACAGTTAGGGAAACTCAATTTGTTATTCCCTAAATGCAATGCAAGAAGCATTCTCAGAATGTGACTTTGCATTAAGAAATCGCAAATGACCAACAATTTCAAGTTGATCGTAATTTGCGATTCCTTAAAAAAATACACAAAATTGCTTTTTTCACAGTGCCATGTGGTGCGCACATATGCTCTTAAGGCATGTGTGTGCGCCACATGTGCACACATGCCAATTATGGGGGTGCATCAGGGTGGCCTTTTGGCCCCCTGGCACCCTTGAAATTGCATTTGCAATTTGCCATTACCTATTTGATAATCGCAAATTGAGAATGGTTTCCCATTCATTCCTATGGGCCTCTAGGCCCATAGGAATGAATGGGAAAGCATTATCTAAAAGTGAATCACAATTTTTGATTTGCTATTAGGAAATGTGTAGGAATCACTGTTTTGTTTGCGAAACCTACATGCATAGGAAATTGTGATTCCTTAATAGCGATTCCTTAATAATCACTATTAAGGAATCACAATTGCTTAGTTTGATGCATGTGGCAGCATAACCTTGCCCCTGATCTAGAATACAATTATTGAGTGATCCTAATAATTATTTATGATACTCTGCTAAAATATTTGGTAAGGTGCTCTTTTTACACAAGATCAACTTGAAGTGGAACTTCTTGAGGTAAATTGTGAGGTATGATTACTGGGGTGCAGTTCAAATTATTGGGATATGGGGTTTCACCTCGAAAGATTGGTAGCAGAGGATGGTTGGGTAAGAGCAACTCCTCTTTGTATGGGGTCTGCAAAAGATTTCCTGGTCCTTTAATGTTCATCCTGACCAAATATTGGATTTTTTCCTGAAGCCCTTCTGATTGATTTCCAATCCCTTGAGTTTCCCGGGAAAGGTGACTTGCAGGCCTTTCCTGAGCGTTTTGGAGGTTACGTATGAATAGGGCTAACTGACTGATGTACAGTGTGTAATTGTGAGGTGTGATGAAATATGGGGTTTCGAAAAGGATTGTTGTGTGATTTGAGAGATGTTTGGGTATGCAATGCTAATTGTTGGTTGAATTGGTGGATTAATCACTATATTGTTGATGTATTATTCATATTAATGAATTTTGATAATTGGTTTGTTTTCTTCTTCGGATTCGTCAAAAACTAAGATCTTGAGGTACTGTGGTTAATCTTGTCTGTGTAAGATATTTTGTAAAACCTGGCTCTACATGCACACAGTTAGGGTTTTTCAAACTCATGAGGTTATGTGCCTACATTAGGTTGGTGTATCTTTGCTCCTAAATGTCTGGTCAGGAGTATATTAACCGAAGTGGATTGCCGCTGGACTGTGGTCTGCCTAGTGTGAATTTTGGTTTTAAAACAGTACAGTGAAAGGTGTTATTTCAGTTGCTCTGTGGCTATTTATTGTGAGAAGTGATTTGTCTTTCTGTAATCTGTTGACTTGTTTTCTATTTAGGATGAGCAGACCATAATTTGTTTAGTTTAAGGTTGGTTAGAAGTCTCTGCAATTGGTTTCCATGCTCACAGAGAGATTGGTTAGTTAGCAAGGAAGCTGCGCTGGGATTGGTGAGACATCGCCATAAACATGTGCCGCCATTGGTTGGTTTCTGACAGTCGTGCTATAACAGGTTGACCTTTGATTGGTTGTTGTTTGCTAGTTAGTTTATTGTGATTTTGAGTTTGGTTTAAGTGAGAAATAATGTGGGATGTGTTGAAAAAGCCTAACGATTCTGTTGTACCTGCCATTAGGGATCATACAATACCAGATGAGGGAACGCCTGCATTCAAAAGGATGACAGACATTGGATTCTGTACTTGTACCTCAATTTCTGATTGGCATGACAGGCGAAGGGTTGGAGAAGAAGTGGGATCAAAGAAAAAATTGCTGGAGGGAGGATACAATGGAAATACTGATAGCTTCTCCTGCTATACCTATAGAAACAAATGACCAAAACCAGATTAACAAGGGAGGGAAACAAAATGAGGATTCTTATGAGGACGATTGGTTCTTTAATGATCTCTTGATTTCTAGGTCTATTCCGTATGCAGTTAGAGCATCAGGGGCAGATGGTTCTAGTTCTGTTTCTGAAATAGACATGGGAGCAGGTGGAGATTGCACTACTGTGCAAGGTCCTATAGGTGTGATACAAAATGCACAGCCAGAGGTTGCAAAAATGGTGCCTAGCACCAGTAGGGATGTCCAACCTGTGCAATAGGTTCAAGTCGATTCGCTTTAAAGAAGGGCAGTAGTCGAAGAGCTTCTAAAACATTTTACGTTGGCATTTTGAAAATTGAATTTGGTAAACAATTTTATGGAAACATTGATTTGAACAGGCTGTTCACATATAATGCTGATGAAATAAGATATTTAATTAAGCAGCCAGATGTGCAAACAAACCACATGAAAAATTAGAGGGGCTAGCTGATGAATGCGAAGTTGACGTCAGCAAAATGAAAAATGTGAAACAAATTACAAAATGGATTTGACTCATGATGAAATTAAAGAAATGGGCTTGATTACTTTGAAAGCTCATAATAACAATTTGATTGAGAAAACAATGGAAAGGAGTGATCTGAAAAAATACAAAGAGAAATGGAAAAAAGGGACTGCGAGTAAAAAGAAAGTAAGGGGAGCAGAGGGTAAAGCAAGGGAAACAACAAATGATTCAGAGGTTGGAACAAGAGCTGTTTTGTAGTTTCCTTTGAGAAAGGCACATGGAGGGAACTTAGCGCATGTGCCATGGACAAGGGTTGATCTTTATGCTTTTACTAGCATATTACAGTTGTTGTGGACTGATTTGAATTCAATATTTGAAATTTTTATATTTAATGACTTTTGGGCAGAATTCAAGGCAGCGGTTGCTTGACCAAATGCAGAACCAGCTAGGGTTGCTCCTAATAACGCTCCTTTTGAGAAGGTAGCTAAAATATACAGACAAGTGATTGAGTACTTGAAAAAAAGACATTGCAAAAAAGGATATTAATTGGGTAAAGATTTTGAGAACCTCAGAGGAGGCAAAAGTGTCAGTGCATGCCTTTTATGGGAGGCACATACAAAATCTCAAGAAACACAGTGGAGTTGATGACCCAGAGAAAGATGTTGGCAGTGGCTTTGTATCTGCTTTTGTCATGGGTTTGCGACTGGAGATTAGAAATCATATATAACAGAGTGAACTGTGACGGTAGACAAAGAGTATTGTTCGCATTTTGAAGCGGTCTAAGTATATTAATTATTACTCTGATGCAAAGCAGAAAAAGATCAAAGAGAAGCCTATGTTTGCTCAGACAAAGCAAGTTGAGAAATGATCTTAGAACTCCTGATGGGTTTGAACGCCAATTGTGTTCAGTCTGAAATTAATAGAAGAAATCAAATACTAGGTTTGATGGCGTACAAAAATCAGAAAACTTGGGTCTTAAATCAATCACCCCAAACTTAATGCATGGACTCTTGAAATCCTGGGCACTTGACAGATCAAATGGACCTTGGCCACCATTTTCTGAATGGAGCTAAAACACAACGTACAAGTCATGTATATCATCAACTGTCAAGTTCTTTGTTTTCAGTCAATGATGAGAGGTTTGAGTAGATTTGAAAAGGTTTTCATTTTCTAATCAAAGTTTAGGTTTTTTGGATTCTTTTTTTCATTAGCCAAATATCAATCAGGTTATAGACCTGATAATAGTAAAATATAGTTAGTACCGATCATATTATAATGTACATACAGCACGTTCTATAAAGGAAGGAATCCCTATTCTAGGAAATCGGGCACAAATTATGTCAGTCAGAACCCATGAAGAGCTCAACAATAAAGGCAAGAGTGAGATTAACATGAAGCTAAAAATCAATAATAATTAATATACAACTAAAGCATAGAGCAAAAAAGCCTTGGCAAAGCCAATTAGTAGGTACATAAAGACTGGGTTTTTAATAAATGTCAAAAGAATACAGCTGTCATTTCCACTCTGAACTTCAGATGATCTGCCTCTAATCTCCTCTTGTACTAAATCTCTGCAGCTCTGTCTAATCTGCCCTCATCCCAGCTTATTTTGTATTTTACAATATTTGTAAAGCGCATCAATCATCCCGGGGAACATCACGGCACTAGGACGGATTAGAGTGAGATGTAATTGATCATTGGTGGGGTCAGTCTCTAGGGAAGAGGAAACTTTTCAATTTTTTCCTGAACAGGAGATAATCGTCTGTCAAGTGAAGATCAAGGGGTAGGTTGTTCCAGAGGACCGCAGCTGCTTTGGAAAAGGACTGGTCACCCATTCTGGCCTTGGAAGTGCGCTTGATAGAGGCGAGAGCTAGATGGCGTGATCTCAGGTTATGTGAAGAGATGTGGAATTGTACTTTATCATGTAGAATTTGTGGCCCCTTTTTATGAATGGTTTTATGCGCAAAACAGAGGAGCTTAAAGCTGGATCTCTGGCGGACTGGGAGCTAGTGTAATTCCTTCAGGCAGAGGGATGCTGAACTATATATATTTTTTTATTACATATTAGTTTGGCGACAGCATTCTGAACTACCTGGAGTCTGGTGAAAAGCTAGTCAGCCATGCCTACATAAAGGGCATTGCCATAATCAAGTCTGCTCATGAGCAGAGCCTGGGTGACCATTTGTCTGAAATTTTGTGGAATCCAGGGAAAGAGTCGCCTGAAAAGTTTCAGTGTGGCATAGGTTTTTCCGCACAATGTGCATACTTGGTCCAACATAGATAGGGTATCATCGAAGATGATGCCCAGATTTTTTGCCACTTGCTTGGGTTCTGAGGCGGTGCCCAGTGCCTGGGGCCACCAGCTACTGTCCCAGATATCCTGGGCACCACAGAAGAGCAGGATTTCCAACTTTTCAGGGTTTACTTTTAGACAGCTGCTAGGATATCAAATCTGGGAGTTCAGTGAGACAGTTAATTAGATAATTTTTTGTTTCACTGTTGGTTAGCCTGTCTATCAAGGGAATCCCTAATTGTGTATCATCGGCGTAGGAGCAAATATCAAATCCCCATTTCCTACTGATATCCGCCAGAGATGAAAAATAGGCATTAAAAAGAGTGGGACTTAAGGTAGCTCCCTGCGGGGCTCTGTACTTAATGCTCTTTGAGGTGTAGCTACAGGATCCCATTCGAATTGTTTAGGTTCGGTCTTTCAGAAAAGAGGTGAACCATGATAGGGCTTTGGAACAGATCCCTTTTTTGTGCAAGATTTGGAGTAGTTTAGTATGGGAAACAGTATCGAAGGCTGCAGTGAGATCTAATAAGATCAATGCTATAGCTCTGCCCTGGTCTACAAGTGTTCTGATTTTACCGGACACAGCTAGTGGAGTTGCTTCTGCGCTGTAATTAGTTCTAAAGCCCATCTGTGAGGGGTCGAAAAGGTTGTTAGATTCAAGGAAGGTGGTGAGATGATTATTAACTAAGCACTCCAGAACTTTGGATAAATAATGTAGTTGAGAGATGGGGCGATATTTAGCTGGGTCATATATTCCAAGTCCTGTTTTTTTTAAAAAGTGGAAATACTACTGTTTTCTTCCAAATGTCTTGGAATGACGCTTGTTCCAGAGATTGGTGGAATATTTTAGTGACATGGGGGGATAGATTTGGTGCTCGTTTGGAGAATATAAAATGCAGGCAAGGCTCGAGTGGGGATCCCGCCTTAACCTCAATCATGGCTTTAGTCCCTTCCGCCTCTGAAAAGGGAGTCAGAGTGTCTAGGTGATTTTGTGCAGAGGGGTGAAGAGCCAGATTTTTCCAGTCAATGTTATCACCTTCGGGGAGATTATCAAAGGATGCATACATTTTGTCACTTTGTCAGTAAAGAAATTATTTATTAATTTGCAGTTCTCTACCGTAGGAGCCGTAGGTTTGAGATAGGCTGGTGGTTTTACACAGTTCACAAACCACTTTATAGAGTTCCTTGGACGAGCTGCCATTATCTTCTATCCTTCTTGTACTTTGTTTTGGCATTTTTTAGAGCGTGGTGGTAAATTTTCAGTTCAGATAGGTAGTTCTGTCTATCTACATTGCCTTTGACAGTCTCCATTCATGCTCCAAAGTGCGACATTTTCGTTTGTTTCTTTTTAATTCAGGAGTGTACCACTTTTTAGATCTCGAGTTGGTGGTTGTTTTTTTTTTTAGTTTGGGGGCGCATTTGTCATGTGAGTTCTCTTTTTTTTTGTTGTAGTAGAGTGGCTGAGGTGCTAGCACAGTAAGAGGGAAATGTGTCCTGCTCTAGCTGAGTGAAGTGCATAGGAAAGGTTTCCTGAGTAATCAGGTTCCCAGATCTTATCCCTAATTGATGTGTAGCTTCAGCCTTTGATGACTTAGTCGGAATAGCTAGGGAAAAGGAGATTAAGGAGTGATCTGTCCATGTAAGTGGTTTAATTTCGTGAATATCAATGGTTGTTATATTTGAGAACATTAGGTCCAGTGTGTGTCCAGCCACATGTGTTGGATCCAATATCCTCTGAGTTAATTGCATTATGGACATATTGTTTTCCAGGTGTTTAACACCTGGATTAGCAGCGTTTTCATAATGGAGTTTAAAATCACCTATGACCAGGAATTGAGTCTGATCTGCCTTCCAATCCGTATCTGAAGCTCCTAGTCTAGGAATGCGTTTTCAAAGCAGTAATTCAAAGTTGCAAAATCATGTTCTTTTCTCTATCCACTGGAAACTCAGCAATTCTTCCTTGTCATTCATCATGTGAGCTGGCTATCTTCTTTGTTGCAAAAAAACATTTTCATCACAGCACATTTACTCCACAATATCTTAAAATGTTTAATTTCCTAACCTTCTGATAAATGAACAGTTTATTTGAACCAAACACATGGTCTGCAAGCTACAAAGAAACTTATTAGGCAGGAAATCAATAGAAACAAAATATGGTAATGCATTTTGAAATATGTGTGCTTTTGTTCTCTTTGGCAAATAAATGAATGGGGCTCTGTTTAAATGATAACATTTTACCAGCAACAAATCCGAGGTTACATGCTGTAATTTATGCAAGGTGACTATATATTTCACAAACAAAAGAACCATTCTGCTATCTGGTAGGTCAAAAATGAAGTCAGCTCTTTGAGCAAGCTGCATTTCTACAAACTATTAATTCTAGTTAGCTGTCACTGTTTTCTGCACTTTTAATTCAAACTACACATTGATGCTGTGCACATGTTTAATAATTATTGTGAGCTAAAAAAACTCATTCTATATATAGTTAAGACAGAATCTAAACTAGTCACATTTAAGTCAATCTATACATTATATTTTGTGCATGAGTTAGCATTTTAAAGACCATCATTTATTAAAGGGAAAGCATCTGGTTAAAGCCCTTTGAATATCGAAGCCCTGTGTTTCATGTTTTTAGCACCAAATGTCTGTGTGTCATGTTTGAAGCCCTAGGCAAAATTTCATTATTAGTGATTCATTTTTAGGGAAATTTTACTTTCTCACAGGTGGAACAATGGGAAATGGTTTGATAGAAATGCAACGTGGTGGGAGAGAAATAGAAAATAATGATGGGATGAATGTGAGTGTTGAATGATTAAAGGAAACAATGATTTTCACTTCTGTGGGACAAATTGGGCAATGGAAACTCTAGTGTTGTCAGAATCCCAATAGAACTAGGGGTGATGGAGTTCCCCAGATGCAAATAGTGAGAACTATGATAGCTATGATAGCCCCAACTGTTTCAAATTCTGAGTAGGGTGTACAGAATTAAAAACAATTTTGAATGGTGATGCCTTCAGCCGCAGTGATGCAGCAAAACATCAGGAATAAAATGGCACATATTTTAGGGTACCACCAGAATCCATTCATTCTAAACAATGATTCAGCAGGGAATCATTTACAATGATGGTACCTGGGTGGTGAGAGGAGGATTGCCTACTTGGAGCAGTCCTAGAGGTAGATCAAAGTGCCCCAAAGGTTGACGGGAAAGTCAATGGCCATCCTGTTTCACCTTTTTTTTGCCCTCTCCAATCTCAAAATAAGCACCATACTCGTTGTGATGACCCTCGTACCTATTGGATTAGACTAGTTTATTCAAGCAACAAAAAACAACAAGCTTGTTTATTGGGCCCTCCTTTTGTGTGGTTTGCTTCCTAAGCCCGATGCTATGAGAAGATGCAATCATCAGACCAGTGATTTACCCAGTGCAAAAATAAGTCCCATACTATGCCGCCAGCGATTCTTGTAGATTCTCTCCTGTCCACCTTCTCAAAGAAGGTCCCTGAGCTCCTCCACTACTGCCACGAGGGTACAAAGCTTTCAGTCCCTAATTTACAAATTTACCTTCTTGCTATGAAGATTAGATAGAGAACATCAGATGTCTTTGTTTTACATTAAGACATAAACCCTTTAGATCTTGCGGCCTTATCCCAAACATGATTAAATCAGTGCTTACCTCCACTCTGGTGCCAATCACGTCAGAAATGGTCTTACAAAAAGCCAACCAGAACACTTCAAGTTCTGGACAGGTAGCGAACATATGCGCTTGCATTTGGAGTCGCCATTTCTCTTATATTTGGCCAATGTTTTGGGAGTCCACTATATTCTGTGGAGAGTAAGGAAATGGTTCTTTCTTAATGCAGCGAATTTAACTATGATATAAATTGAGATAGCGAAACTTCTCATATTTCTTCCAGCCTGGCGTCTGGCAAGTATCCTTTCCAAGGTGAAAAGGGAGCTCTCATCCTTTCGTTGGCAGCCGCAAGTATATTTAACTACTGTAATCCCACTTCCTTCTTTCTTTCCTGTGGGTTTTGAAGGTCTGTTTCCATTTGGTTGGGGTTTTTACTTATCCAATCTTGATTTTTCATCCATGATTTTATTTGTAATATATAAAATCAGGAGATTCTCCCTTCGGTCTTGTGATTCCAATATTACCAACTCAAGGTATGTTCTTTGTCTAGCAAGTGCCCCCACCTACTTATCCCACTCCGTCTCAAGGGTTCTGCAAGGGAATGTAACATAAATCCTGGAGTGCCAGGCGAATCCCATATATTTGACCATGAGTTTTATAATATGGGATTCCCACAACAGATTTGACTTCAAACCAGATCTTAGCTGCTGCTTTAAGGAATTTTAGTCTGACCTCCTTGAAATATTTTGGGGCCCCAAATTTGAACAGGAAACCTTCCGCTGACAGCCCGTAGAGCATTGCTCTATGCATTCCACCAACTAAAGTCTTATCTGGGCAGGATAATGACATTCTATTATTTTTCAGTTGAAAGGCCCAATAGTATAATTGCAGATCAGGAAGCCCTAGCCCCCTTACACCAGCCTTCCTCCTCAGCTTCTTCCAAGAAAGACACACACCCTTATTAGCTTAAATAAAACACGTTCTTTCCCCTTGTAGAGCCAATATGCCCTTTTTCTCAAATTTTAAGGGGATGTTATCAAACAGGAAGGTGATTTTAGGTAGAAGGGACATTTTAACCAGATTTCTACGCCTGTAAAGAGACAATGGAAGATTCTGCCATCTTTTTTACAATTTTCCTGCTTCCTGGCTTATCTTCTCAAAGTTTACGGTAGTCCTTTTCCCCAGGTCCCTAGTTATATAAATTCCCAAGTACATCATGACTGTAGCACTTCTTATTTCCCCTTCATTTTGGTTCCATCCCATTTCTTCAATTTTTTTTCCCCGTTTATTTTTTATCCTGAAACGCTGCCAAATTCTTCTGCCATGGCCATAAATTGGGGTAGCGCCGAGTGTACATCCGAAGTGAAGAGCATGAAATCGTCCACTTATAGCGCAAATTTCCTTGAAAAAGTTTCAAACTTAAATGATTTTAATCCCTTGTTCCACCTCAAGCTTTGAGCAAACGACTCAACATAGAGATCAAAAAGTATGGGCAAAAGAGGGCAACCTTGCTTTGTCCCTCTTTCTATCATCACAGGGGGTGATAGGCCATCATTCACTAGAATGCGAGCAGTTGGACTATTATAAATCTTCAATAGCATGCCTATCATTGCTTTACCCAAACCAAAATGATCCATTACTGCCTATAATTCCAGTTGACCCGGTCAAATGCCTTCTCTGCATTTACCTTCACAACTGCCAGAGGGAAACCTTTTGTTGTAGCTAGGTCTATGGTGCCAATCAGGGCATGATTTAACTCCCTCAAGTTCCTCCCGGGTATAAACCCCTTTTTATCTTCATGTATTAGGTGCCAGACTACCTTATTGATAAGTGCTGCCAATATACTAGTAAAGATTTTATAATCAGTATTGAGTAGGGAAATGGGGCGGAATGATTGGCACCGGAGGATGTTTTTGTCTGGCTTCGGGATAAGCGTTATAACAGCTTAATTCCTTGACTCCGGTATAGGCATGCCTTCTACCAGATTAGAGTTAAGCAGTTAAATCCAAACTTGAACAATCCCATCAACAATTCCAGAATAAACTTCACCCAGGATTGTATCGGGGCCAGCTGCCTTGCCTTTCTTAATTTTCTTAACAGGGGTAAGTATCTCACCACCTGTTATCTCCAGAGATAGATAATCCTGCTGTTCTAACGTTAATTTAGGGAGCTGCTTCTCCTGGAGCGAGGCATCTTTCTCGGCTCTATTTATTAAGAGATCTTCTGCATATAGGTCCTGAAAAAACTCCCTGAAAGCCTCCCTTATTCTACTGCAATCTTCGGTAATGTGCCCGGAATCATCATCTTCAATCCTTCTAACGTGGTTTCAATTTGTCGCTAACCTTGTATTCCATGCCAAAAGTTTCGCACAGCATTCACCCTGCACTATATCCCTGGCTCTACTTACTTCCTATTGTTGTTGTGCCTTATCTCCCATCTTAACCCTAAATTTCATCTGTAGTTCCTCCAGAGCCCCAGCTGTCACTTTCCTATCTTCGTCACTCAAGCTATCTCTCTTCAGTATTTTTTCTAATTCACTTATCCTTTACTCCAGGCCGGAAAATTCCTTTCGCTCCTCCCTTGCCCAGTTCACTTTTTAGCTTCCCTCTTAACAAAGCTTTATATGCATCCCATACTACATTCAGGGGAGTAAATAACAAATGAATCGAATACAACTCCTCTGAACCTTGTATCTGTTTTGAGACCACCCCGCCTGTAGTAAAATCCTTTTATTGATTGTCCATCTCCTGGGACCCAGTGAATCTTGCAGTTCAAATTTGAGAAGGACTGTCGCGTGGACTGAACGATGAATAGGGAGGTGCTCTATTTCTACCACTTTCTTCACTTCATTCCTGTCCATGAAGTAATAATCCAGCCTAGAATAATGACTATTTTTTTACCTTGGAAAGTATAATCCCTATGATTCCCTCTAACTCTGCGAAAAACATTGCACAGATTATAATTGTCTAACATATCCACCAAATATGCCCTCATATTCGGGGAATTAATTTGTAGTTGCACGGAGGATCTACCCCGTGTTATCCAAAAGGTTGTTGAAATCCCCCCCTAAAATAATAGGAGCCTTAAAATCAACCAAAGTAGAAAACATATTTGCCAGATGCAAATTTATCATTGATATTCGGACCATAGTAGCTTGCCAGCAAAAATAACTTCTGGCTTATTTTAACTTCTGCCACAACCCAACGTCCCCCCTCATCTGCCTTGTGTCGAACTAACTCAACTCCTGATTTTGCCCTGACTAGTAGTGCTACCCCCTTAGCTCAATGTGCCTGGTCTGTGACTACGAAACTTTCCACCCATTTCTTTTGGAGAAAAGATCTTCACACTCCTGCCTCCTAAGATGTGCCTCTTGCAATAGGATGGATTAACTAAGCTTTTTGTTGCTTTAGGTAGTGCATAATAGCCTGCCACCTCTTCCTAACCCTTAATCCATTCAGAATCCAAAATGGAATTTTAAAAAACGCTAGCCCTTCACTCTTTGTGCTCATTCTTAATTCTTTTTAGGGCTCGCCTCTTTCCTATTCCGCAGGAATAGGAAAAGAGCCCTAATGCAGCCAAACCATACTTAAGGCCAAGGGCTCTCCAGCGGATTCTGGGAAGTGCACGCCTCGTGCACAAGCTTGCCTGAGCCTTCTGCCTATCAGCTTGCCAGTTCTCCTCCCCTAGTTATTCACTTCACTGACTTTGGCTCTTCAAAGGCTCCGCTCCCCGCCCCCCGCCTGCACTTCACGGACGCTTGCCTTCTGTCCCTTAATCTCCCCGTGACTCCCCCCTCACCTCTCCCACTCCACTGCTTCAGGCCCCCACCATTTGCTCAGGACATTGCTTGTTTAATATGGTGTTGTGTAACGATTGCCTGTTCTCTCACTCGCAGTGCGAACTTTAACTTGGCACCCTCTGCAGCTACAAAGTCTCTGAGAAACAGTGGTGCGGGTGACCTAATATGACTGCTAATGGGCTGCATCCGTGCCATGGGCTGTACCTTCCTGTATCACTGTGCATATATTTAGTTTAGAAACTTGCAAAGTGACCTAGTTTGTGAGGTAACCTAAAGCGACACAGTGATGGTTATGCTACGTATACTTTATGGCTTAAAGCTCAATGTACTGAAGCACATCTATGAAACCGTGATCCCGACCCGGAGAGAACGAACGCACACTAGTGCAAGTGAGACGATACCACCTCTAAGGGCGGTGCCTGCTACTTTTGTCCATCGAGGCTTCCCGGATGATTACCGCCCTTCTAAGAACCACTGACCACAGTACTATCTTGGCAGTTTTTGATACCATATGCACAATCTGCTCTGCACGAACTAATAGAAAAGCGATTTGACTTTAAACTGGCGCGCCTGACCGGAAGATCCTTTGTACCCGGACTGGGGTGGAATTATCACCAGTCGTGGGGGATTATTCTTCCTTTGCCATTTGGATTTGGCCCTGAAGATTTGGAGTGTATTTCACTCCAATGAAACACGTGTCGGCTGCCGCATTAAAACATTATTGCTACACTTACCAACTGTCCTTTGTTGTTGCTGTAAAATCAAGACCAAAGAATTTATTATAGTGCTGTATTAATTTGTGGTTGCGCAGGTTTTTTTGCTCACTAATTATATGTAAGTGTTCTCACATTACATTGTTAAGGGGTTGTACAGGTCACCCCTTTCCTAGCAGCACCACGTTAGTACAATCATTGCTTAGACCACACCAAATACCCGGTGGTGCACAAAGTTTCCCTTCAGCTAAGTACCTGGCTCTTCGTCTGGAATACATCTATGAAACCTCCATGCCTGTTTTCTCCCTCCCCTTGCCTCTTTTGCTGCTCCAGGTGAAATCTGCACTGCTCTCCCTTCAATTATTTTAATCAGCGTCCCCCTCTCTCCCCTGCCCCTTCCTCAGTCCTCCGACCTCCATTTTCTCCTTTCATCATGCCCCTGTTTCTTTCCGTACCTCGTCTCTTGTGTGTGATCTGTTCCCGCTGAGGCGCCCCTTGTGCTTTCCTGACCACAGCCTGTCCCTCGGAGTTCAGCTGTCCCTCGCAGTCCAACCACGGCCTGTGAGGGACTGGCCTGTGGGGTGGGGAGGATCTGGGGTGCTTCCAGTCCAAAGCTGCGGGAAAAGTCACATTTGTGGCAAATGCACCTGATTAGAACCGTTTGGATTCATATAAATAAAAAGCAACAGGAGTTATATTTCAGAGGTAGACTCGTTCAGTTGCTGCCCCGTACCGCCTAAACTTGCAGACTTGGGGGGGGGGGCATTGCCATGGACTTGGCTCGGTGGAGGTGGGCTCCAAGCGGCAAGGTGTGAGCAGAACACAGACCTACCCAGGCGCTGAGCATTAATAAAGGATTAACGCCCGTTTTTTGGATCAGCTGTGACGGCTGCTAATGGCTGGGCATTAACTATAGTACTCTCAGCACAGCACCCCGTACCCAAACACAGCCGGGAACTTTAACATAATGGGTGCTGCATTCACTCTAAAGTGCCCCGTCTACTCTACAGAAATAAACAACTCCCCGAAATCCAGAAACAAAGTGAAAACACAATTGGACAAAGAACAAGCAGAGCGCTATAATCACTCGGACCTCAACTTTTAATTTCCATTTCAAAGTGAACACAGCAGCACATGGGCCACACCCAGTGCTTATTTTGAGCCAGTGGTTTCCGGTGCTTGGCACAGCACCTGCACTTAATTGGTTTCCGGTGCTAAGAGATAATCAAAATGGCGGTTTATAAATACAGTATGCATTCAAAATTACTAATACCTGCCTCCCCAGACAATATTTTAGCTATGGGGGCTTGGAATAAAGAGCACTTGCTACCCAACATGTGCACTCATGTCAAATAGAACCTCTGGTAAAACGTGCACCATCATGAAGTTACCTATTGGAGTTTGTGGTCGGGAGGGGGAACATGCCTTTATGCATTGGGGTGTAGAGGAATGACTTGGCAAACTGGATGACTAGCTTATTACAAGAGACTGAGTGGTTCAAGGTTTACATCACTCTACCGCCCTCACTCTACCGCCCTCACTCTACCGCCCTCACTCTACCACTCTACCGCCCTCACTCTACCACACTACCGCCCTCATGCCCTCACTCTACCGCCCTCACTCTACCACTCTACCGCCCTCACGCTACCACCCTCACTCTACCACTCTACCGCCCTCACTATACTACTCTACCGCCCCCATGCCCTCACTCTACCGCCCTCACTTTACCACTCTACCGCCCTCATGCTACCGCCCTCACTCTACCACTCTACCGCCCTCACTCTACCGCCCTCACTATACCACTCTACCGCCATCACTCTACCGCCCTCACTCTACCACTTTACCGCCCTTACTCTACTGCCCTCACTCTACTGCCCTCATGCTACTGCCCTCACTCTACCACCCTCACTCTACTGCCCTCTCTACCACTCTACCGCCCTCACTCTACCACTATACCGCCCTCACACCCTCACTCTACCGCCCACACTCTACCACCCTCACGCCCTCACTCTACCGCCCTCATGCCCTCACTCTGCCGCCCTCACTCTACCACTCTACCGCCCTCACTCTACCACCCTCTCTACCATTCTACCGCCCTTACTCTACCACTCTACCGCCCTCACTCTACCACTCTACTGCCCTCACTCTACTGCCCACACTCTACCGCCCTCACTCTACCACTCTGCCGCCCTCACTCCACCACTCTACCGCCCTCACTTTACCACCCTCACTCTACCACTCTACTGCCCTCACTCTACCACCCTCACTCTACCATAATACCGCCCTCATGCCATCACTCTACCACCCTCACTCTACCACTCTACCGCCCTCACTGTACCGCCCTCACTCTACCGCCCTCATGCCCTCACTCTGCCACCCTCACTCTACCACTCTACCGCCCTCACTCTACCACCCTCTCTACCACTCTACCGCCCTCACTCTACCACTCTACCGCCCTCACTCTACCACTCTACCGCCCTCACTCTACCGCCCTCACTCTACCACCCTCACTCTACCACTCTACCGCCCTCACTCTACCGCCCTCACTCTACCGCCTTCACTCTACTGCCCTCATGCCCTCACTCTACCACTCTACCGCCCTCACTCTGCCACTCTACTGCCCTCACTCGACCGCCCTCACTCTACCGTCCTCACTCACTCTACTGCCCTCACTCACTCTACCGCCCTCACTCA
Organism: Lissotriton vulgaris; assembly: GCF_964263255.1. Taxonomy (NCBI): domain Eukaryota; kingdom Metazoa; phylum Chordata; class Amphibia; order Caudata; family Salamandridae; genus Lissotriton; species Lissotriton vulgaris. The sequence continues at coordinate 1,216,638,926 of NC_141687.1, forward strand.
CTCTAACACCCTCACTCACGCTACCGCCTTCACTCACTCTACGGCCCTCACTCACTCTATCGCCCTCACTCACTCTATAGCCCTCCCTCACTCACTCTATCGCCCTCACTCTATCTATCGCCCTCCCTCACTCTATCTATCGCCCTCCCTGTATCTACCTATTCCCCTCACTCTATCTATCGCCCTCCCTCACTCTATCTATCGCCCTCCCTCACTCTATCTATCTATTGCCCTCCCTGTATCTATCTATTCCCCTCCCTGTATCTATCTATTCCCCTCCCTCCCTCTATCAATGTCCCTCCCTCTCTCTATCTATGGCCCTCCCTCTATCTATCGTTCTCCCTCTATGGCCCTCCCTCCCTCTATCTATGGCCCTCCCTCTCTTCCACCCACCTCCTTCTCTAACTCCCTGTTCTCTTCTCTTCTCCCGTGCTGATCTGATTCTCTCTTCCACCCTGCCTCCTTCTCTACCTCCCTGTTCTCTTCTCCCGTGCTAATCTGCTGCTCTCTTCCACCCCACCTCCTTCTTTAACTCCCTGTTCTCTTCTCCTGTGCTAATCTGCTGCTCTCTTCCACCCCACCTCCTTCGTTACCTCCTGGTTCTCTTCTGCTGTGCTGATCTACTCCTCTCTTCCACCCACCTCCTTCTCTAACTCCCTGTTCTCTTCTTTTCTCCCTCTGCTGATCTGCTGCTCTCTTCCACACCGCCTCCTTCTTTAACACCCTGTTCTCTTTTGCTGATCTGCTGCTCTCTTCCACCTTGCCTCCTGTGCTAATCTGCTGCTCTCTTCCACCCCACCTCCTTCGTTACCTCCTGGTTCTCTTCTGCTGTGCTGATCTACTCCTCTATTCCACCCACCTCCTTCTCTAACTCCCTGTTCTCTTCTTTTCTCCCTCTGCTGATCTGCTGCTCTCTTCCACACCGCCTCCTTCTTTAACACCCTGTTCTCTTTTGCTGATCTGCTGCTCTCTTCCACCTTGCCTCCTGTGCTAATCTGCTGCTCTCTTCCACCCCACCTCCTTCTTTAACTCCATGTTCTCTTCTCCTGTGCTGATCTGCTGCTCTCTTCCACCTCACCTCCTTCTCTAATGCCCTGTTCTCTTCTCTTCTCCCATGCTGATCTGCTGCTCTCTTCCACTCTGCCTCCTTCTCTAACACCCTGTTCTCTTCTCTTCTCCTGTGCTGATCTGCTGCTCTCTTCCACCCGCCTCCTTCTTAAACTCCCTGGTTTCTTCTCCTGTGCTAATCTGCTGTTCTCTTCCATCCGCCTCTTTCTCTAACTCCCTGTTCTCTTCTCCTGTGCCGATCTGCTGTTCTCTTCCACCCGCTTCCTTTTTAACTCCCTGTTCTCTTCTCCTGTGCTTGTATGGTGTTCTCTTCCACCCACTTCCTTCCTTAACGCCCTGTTCTCTTCACCTGTGCTGATCTGCTGTTCTCTTCCACCACCTCCTTCTCTAGCTCCCTGTTCTCTTCTCCCATGCCGATCTGCTGTTCTCTTCCTCTCACCTCATTCTCTAACTCCCTTTTCTCTTCTAATGTGATGATCTTTCTGCTATCTTCCATCCGCCTCCTTCTCTAAATCCCTTTTCTCTTCTCCTGTGCTGATCTGCTATTCTCTTTCACCTGCCTCCTTCTCTACCTCCCTTTTCTCTTCTCCTGTGCTGATCTGCTGTTCTCTTTCACCCCGCCTCCTTCTCTAACTCCATGTTTTCTTCTCCTGTGCTAATATGCTGTTCTCTTCCACCCGCTTCCTTCCTTAACTCCCTGTTCTGTTCTCCCGTGCTGATCTGCTGCTCTCTTCCACCCGCCCCCTTCTCTAACTCCCTGTTCTCTTCTCCTGTGCTGATCTGCTCTTATCTTCCACCCGCCTCATTCTCTAACTCCTTGTTGCCTTCTCCTGTGATGATCTTTTTGCTCTCTTCCATCCGCCTCCTTCTCCAACTCCCTGTTCTCTTCTCCTGTACTTATCTGCTGTTCTTTTCCACCACCTCCTTCTGTGACTCCCAGTACTCTTATCCTGTGCCGATCCGCTGTTCTCTTCCACCGCCCTCCTTCTTTAACTCCCTGTTCTCTTCTCATGTGCTGATCTGCTGCTCTCATCCACCCACCTCCTTCTTTAACTATGTGTTCTCTTCTCTCATGCTGATCTGCTGTTCTCTTCCACCCCAGCTCCTTCTCTGTTCTTCCCTGTTCTCGTCTCCTGTGCTGTACTGCTGCTCTCTTGCACCTCACCTCCTTATTTAACTCCCTGTTCTCTTCTGCTGTGCTAATCTGCTGCTCTCTTCCACCTCACCTCATTCTCTAACTCCCTGTTCTCTTCTCTTCTCCTGTGCTGATCTGCTGCTCTCTTCCACACGCCTCCTTCTCTAACTCCCTGTTCTCTTCTCCTATGCTGATCTGTTGCTCTCTTCTACCCCACCTCCTTCTTTATCTCCCTGTTAACTTCTGCTTATCTGCTGCTCTCTTCCACCCCACCTCCTTCTTTAACTCCCTGTTAACTTCTCCTGATCTGCTGCTCTCTTCCACCCCACCATCCTTCTCTAACTCCCTGTTCTCTTCTCTTCTCCTGTGCTGATCTGCTGCTCTCTTCCACCCCACCTCCTTCTTTAACTCCCTTTTCTCTTCTCCTGTGCTAATCTGCTGTTCTCTTCCACCGCCTCCTTCTTTAACTCCCTGTTCTCTTCTGCTGATCTGCTGCTGATTTGCTGCTCTCTTCCACCCCGCCTCCTTCTTAAACTACCTGTTCTCTTCTGCTGATCTGCTGCTCTCTTCCACCCCGCCTCCTTCTTAAACTCCCTGTTCTCTTCTGCTGATCTGCTGCTCTCTTCCACCCAGCCTCCTTCTTTAACTCCCTGTTCTCTTCTCCTGTGCTGATCTGCTGCTCTCTTCCACCGCCTCCTTCTCTAGCTCCCTGTTCTCTTCTCCTGTGCTGATCTGCTGCTCTCTTCCACCCTGCCTCCTTCTTTGACTCCCTGTTCTCTTCCCCTGTGCTGATCTGCTGCTCTCTTCCACCCCACCTCCTTCTTTAACTCCCTTTTCTCTTCTCCTGTGCTAATCTGCTGTTCTCTTCCACCGCCTCCTTCTTTAACTCCCTGTTCTCTTCTGCTGATCTGCTGCTGATCTGCTGCTCTCTTCCACCCCGCCTCCTTCTTAAACTACCTGTTCTCTTCTGCTGATCTGCTGCTCTCTTCCACCCCGCCTCCTTCTTAAACTCCCTGTTCTCTTCTGCTGATCTGCTGCTCTCTTCCACCCAGCCTCCTTCTTTAACTCCCTGTTCTCTTCTCCTGTGCTGATCTGCTGCTCTCTTCCACCGCCTCCTTCTCTAGCTCCCTGTTCTCTTCTCCTGTGCTGATCTGCTGCTCTCTTCCACCCTGCCTCCTTCTTTGACTCCCTGTTCTCTTCCCCTGTGCTGATCTGCTGCTCTCTTCCACCCCACCTCCTTCTTTACCTCCCTGTTCTCTGCTCCCGTGCTGATCTGCTGTTCCCTTCCACTGCCTCCTACCCTAACTCCCTGTTTTCCTCTCCCATGCTGATGTGCTGCTCTCTTCCACCCACCTCCTTCTTTAACTCCCTGTTCTCTTCTGCTGTGCTGATCTGCTGCTCTCTTCCACATACATCCTTCTCTAACCGCACACGCAATACATACAACCACGCACACACACACACATACAACCACGCACACACAACCACACACAACCACACCACACACACAATCACACACACAATCGCACACACAACCACACACACAATCACACCCAACCACACACAACCACAGACAAGACCAAACACACAACCACTCACAACCACACCCAACCACACACATACAACCACACCCAACCACACACACCCAACCACACACACACACACACAACCACACACACACAACCACATACCCACACAACCACACACACACACACAACCACACACACACACAACCACACACACACAACCACACACACACAACCACACACATCTATCTATAGCCTTCACTCTATCTATCTATGGCCCTCACTCTATCTATCTATCAGTCGCCTCACTCTTATCTATCTGTCGCCCTCACTCTATCTATCTATCTATCTATCTATCTATCTATCTATCTATCTATCTATCTATCTATCTATCTATCTATCTATCTATCTATCTATCTATCTATCTATCTATCTATCTATCTATCTATCTATCTATCTATCTATCTATCTATCTATCTATCTATCTATCTATCTATCTATCTATCTATCTATCTATCTGTCTATCTATCTATCTATCTATCTATCTATCTATCTATCTATCTATCTATCTATCTATCTATCTATCCCCCTCACTCTATCTATCGCCCTCACTCTATCTATCTATCGCCCTCACTCTATCTATCGCCCTCACTCTATCTATCTATCGCCCTCACTCTATCTATCACCCTCACTCTATCTATCTATCGCCCTCACTCTATCTATCGCCCTCACTCTATCTATCGCCCTCACTCCATCTATCTATCGCCCTCACTCTATCTATCTAGCGCCCTCACTCTATCTATCTATCTATCGCCCTCACTCTATCTATCTATCGCCCTCACTCTATCTAGCGCCCTCACTCTATCTATCGCCCTCACTCTATCTATCGATCACCCTCACTCTATCTATCTATCTATCTATCTATCGCCCTCACTCTATCTATCTATCTATTGCCCTCACTTCATCTATTGCCCTCACTCTTATCTATCTATCGCCCTCACTCTTATCTATCTTTCGCCCTCACTCTATCTATCTATCGCCCTCACTCTATCTTTCTATCTCCCTCACTCTATCTATCGCCCTCACTAACTATCTGTCTATCGCCCTCACTCGATCTATCTGTCTATCTATCACCCTCACTCTATCTATCTTTCCATCTATCGCCCTCACTCTATCTATCGCCATCATTCTATCTATTGATCGCCCTCACTCTATCTATCTATCGCTGTTACCCTATCACTCTATCTATCTTTCGCCCTCACTCTATCTATCTTTCGCCCTCTCGCTAGCTATCTATCGCCCTCTCTATAGCTATCTATTGCACCACCACAGCATCACTCAGGGGCACCACAGCATCACTCAGGGGCACCACAACATCACTATCCGCTACTACAGCATCACTGAACACCACAGTATAACTCGTCGCCACCACATCACTCAGTGCCACGACAGCATCAATCTGTGCAACTATTCAACAACAACTGGTTCAAATATGTTCTCTCAATGTTTTAAGCTTTTACAAATGTCACAAAAAGATGTTAATATTTCACTTCTGTTCTTGGATTTTTGTCACAATAAAATACACTGAACATAATCTTCACAAAAGTTATTTACTAAAGTTTAAGCTATTGCCATTATAAATTACAATAACTTTTATTTAAGTATTAAATATTTTAAAAAATTAAAAGCCATTGTTATTTGTAATATTGTTGAAGCCATATTTTCCTTTGATACCAAATATAATAGCTTCAGGCCTATTTAACTTAGCCTACATCTAAAAACCTCCATCTTGGGATGTTTTACACTTTCACCGTCTGAGAAATGCTATCGTTGCATTTCTCCACGCCCAGACGAGGTACGTGACACACGGCTTGCACAATACATTTTATTAGCAAATAACACATTTCGCAATATTACTCATAGCCTTGCTTCTGTCGCAGTTTGTATGGAAATATACTAGGCCATGGCAGCTTGCATTTTGATTGACTGTCCCCAAAACTGCCCATTTTGATCACATGGTTAGCTACAGTATGTGTGCATCAAATATATCACACCTTACAAGGAGATATCTTGTTACAGATCCTGTCTATTGGCTGTGGGATTCATTGTGCACTGTAGGCTACGTATAATGCTTCTTGCTACGTGTCATGTGGGTGGTCTTGTGGTTTAAGTCTATAAAGCATACCAAACTCAATAAATCTTTGTACATTCTAGCTTCTATGCTGACTGTCACTGTGTTGCACGTTAAAATTGTTATTTGTTGTGGCTAATAAATATACCGTTTCTGAGCTGACAAAAATCTGTGGTTGTGTCTGTCTTTCCTATCATTAATTATCCCTTGTATTTCAGACTCGCTTCTACATTTTGGTGGAGAATTGCAGCCCCGGACTTCGTGGTGACATCGCCGGCCTCGGGCGGCTGGGCCGCGGGTTTCCTTTGGAGCCTGGAGTTTTGAGGTTCGATGACTTTGAATTTTTCCTATCCTTCTCTCTGCTTCACTCCATTGGTTACCGGTGGCCGGACTGTTCGTGAGCTGCCTTGTTTCTCATGATTTCTGGCTCCTGCTCTGTTCCTATGATTTTTTCTCAGCTCAGTTTCTGTGGTTTTTTCTCTTGGCTCTGCCCTGTTTGTCTGGCTAGTCCCTGTGTTATGTCGTGGATTGGGACGATGTTGGTGTGTATCTTTATCTGCCTTTTTCTGGTGGCTGTTATCGTTTATTTTTTGTTTTGTCACCATTCTGTTGAGGACTGTGTCCCTGATGCTCTGGTTTAGGTTGCAGTTCTTTCTCTGATTCCCTTCTTGGCCGGTTCTGGACCTAGGGGTTCATTAGTGGCTCTGGGCTCCTTTGTGATTTGCTTTTCTTTTTTTTCCCTTGCATCCTAGTATTTGGCTCCGGTCGCTGTCCACCCCCAGTGCGACGGTGTACCTCACAGAGTTCCATGCACGCAGTGACTCCCTGGCGCACACGCGTGTTGGCTGGTTGCGGTCCGGGGAAGGCGTACTACTGCAGATTCCTGTCTTACCAGTGAGAGTCCAGTTTGGGGTTGGACAGCTGCCGTTGATTGTTTGGAGCAGAGGTCAGTGGGTTTGACGGACTTCGTGTACTAGAGGTGAGTGTTTCTTCGAGGTTTTTGTCCTCTGATGTTGGTTGAGCGGGGGTGGCCCTTCTTCTCGTGGGTTTCCTGTGAGTGCTCCCGTGGTGGGTGGTAGCTGTTTGCTCCCCGGAGTTGTGGTGTGGCCTGGCGTTGTTCCACGGCCGTGTGGGCTGAGACCGGGTGCGCTGCAGTTGAGTCTGTGCCTTGGGGTGGTCCCTTCGGCACATTCGGGGGATATCCTTGATTGCCGTGATTTGATTATCGTGATATCCTTGATTATCGTTGCTCTATGCCTTCGAAATTCATTGCATTTCTGTATGTATTGATATGCACTATGCTTAGTGACTGACATGACTGTGGCTAGTTTCTGACACTCCGACTTAACCACATGTGCTGGCTGACTGCCTCAGTGTAAAAATAAATTGTGTGGCAATGTATTAACCGCTTGCCTGCTCAGTTATTATCAGGTGGCATAGAGATTAACTATCCGGTGCCCACCCACCTTCAGGGCTCTAAAGGTGTTCCACGCACTCGACACACATGCACATTTTGCGGCGCTGCGGTGAGGGAGGATCCTAGGTTGTTTATCTGTTTTCCTGTTTATCTGTTTATCTGTTCCTTGTGAATATTAGAACGACGGAAGGGGGTCCACCAGCTCTATCTTCTTTGATTGGTTGACATATGCATGAAAATTCGCATATGTTCTGAGTGCTCTCAAATACTCTCTGTCTAGCCGCCCCCTCCTCCCAGTTTATCGGGATCCAGGAGGATTGCAAGGAGGTGGAGAGTAACTATTCTTTTTTTCATCACCCTCTCTGTCTCCTCTCTTTTCAGTCAATGGGACGCCAGATACCATAGCACCCAAGACTTGATTTACTTCTTTCAATACTCAGTGAGGTTGTGGTGGAACTGACATTGGCTGATTTGTCTGTGTACATGGTGAATGGCTTCCTTTGGCTTCCTCTGTGAAATTGTATAGCTGACAAAGTGGCTGAAATGACGTGCAACGGTTTGTAGACATTTCGTGTGTGTTAACTGTACAGCGCGCGACCTTTCCCCATCATCTGTCTGGTATGATTGCATTGTTTTTATTGTGGTTATAAAATTGTTTACGGGCCAGGCCTTGCGCTGCGTCCACGGTACATACCACACACTCCATATACACTTCCTGCTCATTATTTATCATGGGTAACCCTTTAACTAAATATTGTTTGGATAGTTGCCAGCCAGCCCCACCGAAAGATTTGCCTGCACATGTGGTAGCTTTATGCCTAGGACTGAGTTCAATTTTGTTTATTAGAAAATGGCATGACTTGACTGCTAAAAAGCCAGACTTACAGTTTCCATGTCGAGGTACATATGATATGAATAAACTGGCATATTTAAAGCAGATGTTGAGGTTAAAGGGTAGGAAAATTCGACCTGCTGAATGGGAGACGTATTATATTTGGCAGGAGTTTGTAAGAGATGTACGTGCTACTAATGATGTAAAATCCAAAGTGCATAGGGAACGTATATAGGTTAGGAATAAAGTATTGCATGATATAGCCGCAAAACAAATTAATGAGGATTGGAGGCAGACACAATTAGAGGTAGTGGGAGTGTACCCAAGCCTGGCAGTAGAGTTAGAGCAAAATGCGGGATTGGAAGACCAACTTTTAGAAGACATTTTAATGGGTAGAATGGGTATCTCAGCAGCACCAGCCTTACCCACTGCGCTATTTAGCGAAGAACAGAAGAGAGAAGCTGTTTACTTAACGCGTCGCTTGCTCGATGAGACCTCTAAACGGGTAGATTTGGAAGAGGTCCAAGACATGGCTGTGTTACAGCAAGTGAGGCAGGAAGCAGCTGCAATCGCTGAGACACAGTCGAAAAGGAAGGACCTATTATTAGCCTGTTGCTCGCAGCATAATATTTCCCCCCCAAATTTGCTTAACTGTCCCTGGATGCAGTGTTTTTGTGATAGATCCCTAGATGACAGTTTCAACCCTTCTAAATGGCATCTCTTAATATGGAACATATTCACATATGTATTAAAGACTAACCACGATATCGCGATTCTGGCAAGGGCAGTTAGTGAGGCTGACAAGCAGGTAAATGTTCAGAGACGAACAAGCTTGCCTCTAGACTCCACTCTGCCCCGCCCTGACTCCTCTGGGTCTCGGCAGAGTTCCCCAGCGATGAAAAAAACAATGCTGCTTAGAACCGATACGGAAAAATGTGAGGAAGGGCTGCGCCAGATGATTAATGAGAAATCAACAGTAGCGAAGTTTGCGACCGAGAAAGGGAGAGCATATCTGGAAAAAACATTATCCATAGCACGTGCAAAGCTCCTAGATGACGGTGCAGAAGCACATAGGACATACATACAACAGGCGAAAGTAAGTGGGTTAAATGCCACGGAAGCAACCCCATCTCTGCCTCTGCAATATGAATGGGACGTTTCTAAGTTTAGCTTTATAGATGCAGATCTGCAAGCATGGCAAGAAACAGAACTAAAGGACAGGCTGCAGTATACAGTTGGTAAACTACGGCAGTGGAAGCAGCTAGTGCACGTATTTGCGGTGTTAGAAGTGGTAAACTCATTACACCCACAGGCACCACCAACATTAATCATGCCTTTAAGGGAGATACCCCCACCGCCAGGTAGCAGGGATAATGCATATGTATTTGTGCCATGGTCCAGGCAAGATTTAATGATTTTCACGCGTGAGTTCCCAAAATTAAGGGAGGAGCCAAGAAAGTGGTACACAGAAATAGATAAAATGTCTAAATTAGGGGGTCTTTTGTGGCGTGACTTTGATACCCTATTTAACATCATAGTGCCAAAGGATTTATGGGAAGAGTGCAAGGGAAAGGTGGACTGGCCGAAAGCGGAGCCACAGAGAGAAAAAGGCGGAGCTCCAGGTGATGAAGTGCAAGACAAATATGATGAAGTAATTAAATATTTAAAGGAGAAGGTACCGGAAAATAAAGTAGATTGGAATAAAATTACCAATACCAAACAAGAGAAGGATGAGAGTGTAAATACATTCTTTGACCGCCTGTTACAGGTATACCAGCAGAATAGTGGGTTAAAGAACCCCATGGGAGATGCAATGCCAGCGTTTGTAACAACATTTGTTCATGGGTTGAGCCCACCAATAAAAACTCATTTGCAGCAATCATTTGTTTGCTGGCATCAAGAGTCACTTGAAAAATTTTTGTCTGCTGCTAGATATTGCTCTGATTATCAGGCGAATGCACAGTTGATAGAAGCTGAAAAACTGAAAAAGGAGAAGGTTAGATTGATGGTAGCACAGGAAAGATTCTACACAGGACAACAAGGCAGGGGGAGAGATAGAATAAGAGGGAGAGGGGGTGGACGTAACTTTAATAAAGGTTCAAAATCCGTACCCCCACCAGGTACATCGTGTTTCAACTGCAAAGACCCTAGTCATTGGAGGTCTGATTGCCCACTGCTTAAAAAGAGATACGGGGATGACATGGCCTCACAGAACAGGGGGCAAAATAAGAACGGTTTTCAGCAAAACCCCCAGCGCCAAGAGCAAAGGGACAATGACCAGTAAAGACAGGTGCAATCAGATCCCCAAGGTCACCAGGACTGGACAGTGGCAGATGGGTGGGCGCAGAGAGACACTGATTTCCTACCACCACCACGACCAAGGAGTTCATACTAGGGGTGCCTGAAAGTGGAAGACTGCCTAATAGCTCCAGCAATTGCAGTGGACCAATCAGGCCCATATGTAGAGGGATCAATAATGGGACAAATCATACAATTTTTGATTGATACAGGAGCTCAAAGATCAATGCTTAAGGCATCTGAGATGTCTATGGCACCACTTTCTGGGACATTAATCACTGCAGTCGGAATGACAGGACAGCCAATAGATGAGTATTTGACTCAACCACTAAAATTAGTGGTGGGCAGCATAACTGTTACCCATCAATTCATCTTCAGCAGATTCTGTCCGGTTAATTTACTAGGTAGAGACTTGCTCTGCAAACTCCAATGCACCATACACTGTTCACCAACAGGGGTTTTTCTGGAGAGTCGCCCAAATGGTCTGATGTTACAGGCTTACCTGACATGCCCCAATCCTGCTGTACCCTCTAGGTTACGTGACACAGTGCCACCCAAGGTGTGGGCCACAAGTGCTAATGATGTAGGACAAGTCTTAAATTACCCACCAGTACGAATAAAATTAAAACCCGGAGCCCGTCTCCCAAGAGTACCATAGTATAAGATTTCCAAAGAAGGAGAGGAAGGAATAGCACCTGTCATAAAAGATCTCCTAAAGCAGGGAATAATCAGAGAAACACGCTCCAGTCCATGCAACACCCCTATACTTCCTATAAAAAAAGCATCCAAGGGCCCAGATGGGGCTTCTGTGTACCGTTTTACTCAGGACCTAAGAGAATTGAACAAAATAGTGGAGCCATCATTCCCTGTGGTTCCAAATCCTGCAACAATATTATCAAATATCCCTGTATCAGCCACACACTTTACCATGATGGATCTTAGCTCTGCCTTCTTTACAATACCACTGCATCAAGACAGTCAGTACCTATTCAGCTTTGTATTTCGTTCAAGGAGATTCACTTGGTGTAGATTGGTCCAAGGGTATACAGAGTCCCCCTCCATTTTCACGAATGCACTGAAAACAGACTTAGACTCCCTGGTACTTAAGGGAGGCTCCACTCTCATCCAATACATTGATGATTTACTTTTGGCCTCCCCATCACAGGAGGCCTGCGAGGAGGACACTATTGCAGTCCTCTGCCATTTGGCGCTGAAAGGATACAAGGTGTCCCCAAAGAAATTACAGTTCTGCCTCACTGCAGTGAAGTACCTTGGGCATGAATTATCAGAGGGAGCGAGAAAACTGTTGCCTGATAGAATTTCCACCATCACTGGTTTTCCCCGTCCACGCACACAGAAATAAGTCAGAGCATTTCTGGGGGTGGCTGGGTATTGTAGGCACTGGATCCCAAACTTTTCCCTGATTGCTAAACCACTGCAAGCATTGACACACAAAGAGATTCCTGATGAGGTGCCATGGTCCCCAGACTGTGAATTAGCATTCACAACACTGAAAAGTGAATTGGGTGGGGCCCCAGCACTTGGCTTACCAGATTACAGCAAGGAATTTCATTTGTTCTGCCATGAGAAGGGAGGGTGCTCATTAGGGGTGGTAAGCCAAAAACATGGTTCCTACTACCGTCCTGTAGCTTACTACTCAGCCACGATAGACCCAGTAGCTTCTGGGTTACCACCGTGTCTCAGAGCGGTGGCTGCTGCAGCACTGGCGGTGGAACAGTCAGAAAACATTGTATTGGCCCATACCCTTGTTTTACACGTTCCCCATGCTGTGGATGTTCTGCTTACCTCCACCAGGACACATCACTTGACAAATGCCCGCCTCACCAGATATGGGCTAGTACTGTTGGCACCACACATTGCTATCAAGAGATGCACCACCTTGAACTCTGCATGTCTCTTACCAACAGAGCATGCTTTGGAGGATTTTTGCTCAGATGATGCCTTTCATGACTGCACCCTGGCTATAGACAGGCATACTAAGGTAGGCCCAGACCTACTGGACACCCCATTATCAGATGCTCAGGGGGACCTGTTTGTAGATGGGTCATGCTTAAGAGATGAAAGAGGGGATCTACAGACATCTTACGTGGTGGGTACCGCCAACAAACTACTGGAGGGAAGGAGGCTGACAGTTGCCAGAAGTGCACAAGCGGCTGAACTCGTGGCACTGACAAGAGCATGCATCCTGGCTGAGGGTAGAAAGGTAAATATATATACCGACAGCCAGTATGCATTCGGTGTGGTGCACGACTTCGGCCAATTGTGGTCCATGAGGGGGTTCCTCACATCAGTAGGGCAACAGATACAGCATGCGCAGTTGATCTGCGACCTCCTCCAGGCGATGCTGCTCCCATCCAAGGTAGCCATCATAAAATGTGCTGCACACACATCATCTAGAGACTATGTGTCAAGGGGCAATGCATTCATTGATGGAGAAGCAAAGAGGATAGCACTGACAGGCTGCCAGTTAACAATGGTACAGATAGAGAGTAGCAATGAAAGGGTGGACGCTAAACAAGACTCATTGCATTTTGCCCCAATCCACATCCAGAAACAAGTTGACATTGAGGAGATGACCGGGTGGGCCAAAGGAGGGTGTGTGAAAACAGAGGAAGGATTGTGGACTGGGCCCAATGGGAAGATATGCCTGCCTTCATCAATGCTTCAATGGCACGTCTCCTCCATGGCCCCTCACATGTTGGGAGAGATGGAATGATTAGGCTATTTTCACAATGCTGGTATCATAGCAAATTTCGTCAAGCAGCTGAGAGACTTTGCAGACAGTGCACTATCTGTGCACAGTATAACACTGGTAAGAGTACCCATACTGCACCTGGTCACTTCCCTCCACCTCATGGACCGTTTGAAAGCCTACAAATGGATTTCATTGACATGACCCCCACCCAGAAGTACAGGCATGTTTTGGTCATCGTCTGTATGTTTTGTAAGTGGACAGAGGCATACCCCACAAAGAACTGTGATGCATTAACAGTTGCTAAGTGTCTCCTGAAAGACTTGATCCCCAGATTTGGGATCCCAATACTTCTGGCCTCAGACAATGGGCCTGCATTCATTTCTCAGGTGATAAGGGGTCTATGCAAAGGTCTTGGGGTCACTCAGAAGTTGCATTGCGCTTACCACCCACCAGCGGCAGGTGCAGTCGAAAGGAAAAATGGGGTCTTGAAAAATAAATTAGGGAAAATCTGCGCATCCACAGAACTGTCATGGGTGGATGCACTGCCAATAGCTCTGCTAGCAATGAGAAGTACACCTGACAGGATAACTAAACTAAGTGCACATGAAGTGTTGTTCGGCCGCCCGATGAATATTGCAGGTCATATGTCCACTGCGCCTCTGCCAATAGTAGATGATTTGCTTTTGTGTTACTGTAAAAAACTAACAGAGACTTTACGTTATCTTCACCGCCAGGTCCTGCAGGCTCTTCCAGAAGCAGCAACTCCACCACCACATGACCTGCAGCCTGGGGACCGGATTTGGATCAAGGGCCATACCCGGCGGAACGGTCTTCAGCCCAGGTGGAAGGGTCCTTTCACCGTCATCTTGACCACCGCGACCGCAGTGAAGTGCGAGGGATTGACTTCGTGGATCCACAGTTCTCACACCAAGCGGGCAGCGGACCAGGATGACGGACGGCAAGCTCCGTCAGCATCACCAGCAGCACCTGAGGCGGACCATAGGTACAACCTCCGATCCACCAGGAAGGACCAGCACGACAGGGGATAAGGAAGAAGAGATCGCCTGCTGGCTGCGGGCCAACCCTCCAACAGACCGACCAATGCAACTATCTGCTGTGCCTGGCAGACACATCCTCCAGATGACATCATAGAGACACCTGTCTCCTTCAAGTGCCTATTGTCTGTTATGTACTGGTAACCTCTGTCAGACCCAGCAAAGGCGCCAACGTGTTTGATTTCAAATGGTGCTGGTGTCCGTATCAAATATAGGGATACAAGACCCTGCTAGTTAGACATTAAGAACTATAAGCACAACACGGAATAGTGAAGCACCAGAGAAACATTGAACTGTGGAAATAGACTATATTCACCTACATGACTACCACCGCATCTGGACCACCTATGATCACAACAAGGAGTGGTAGACTGATGCAAATGACAATAGAAGTACAAGAGTCTGAATTGGTGATAGTTATACGATTATTGTGGCCAGGAGTGGAAAAGAAGGGACAAATCCAGCTGATTGTACCAAAACCACCACTGATGAGCAAGTTGACGGACTTGATATTGCAACAGCTTACATTTCCCACATATCGCAGCCAAGCACCAACACAGGAACTGGCAAACACACGCCTTGACATCTTGGACAGTGTAATATCTGGCATACATCACATTGGCTGGGGGGCAATAATGGATGTTGTAACCACATTTTATTGATTGCTAATAAAATTGAGATATGCAGGTTGCATCACCTGCAGTACACAGGTGGATTACGATACGGGTGGTGGAAGAAAGGGTGTTATATATAACAATAAGGTCAGCAGTGGCAACGTTATCACCAGGAGTAGAGGTAACAACTGTTCAGAGAGTAGCAGTGCCAAATCCCCCAATATTGAGCGGGCTGCAGACACTTATACTGAATGACCTTTCCTTCCCAATAGTTGGCTTCCTACCATCAGCCCAGGAGCTAGCAACAGCTCGCACTGAAGTTTTACAAAGTATTATAATTGCCATAGAAAACAGTGGGTTACATATTGTTACAGACGTCAATTGGGGCGAAAATAATGGCTTATTATTAATCCCATGAATGCTTTTAAAATGCCTAGGCCAAGGACAAATGAGCGTAGATGGCCATATATTCTGGCAGCTGTATTATCACCAGTACCTGGGATAGTTCTGCCAACAATGTTTATAATGTTTGCAGAGGAGTTTGACATCCCATTTCTTCATGGCAAAGTGGGTGATGAGAATAATACAGTTATACAACATGAGGAGTGAAACATAATTGTGCCAGACCAGATTGTGTTGGGGAATAAGGAGGTTACAGAAGAGAATGACAGAGAATTGTGGGAAGAATATGATAACAATAAGTATGTTGAAATGCTGAAATTATATGTACAGATCATGAACATTTCAGGATGTTATGTTTGCACCCACCTACCTACAGATACACAGCACAGCATGAGCTACATTGTACTACCAGTTTCCAAGTATATGGGTTGTATTCTGATGCATGAGTTACTCTCCACTGAACACAATATGTCAGTATTAGTTGCACCTCCCAACACTGGCCTCACGGCAGCCCCAACACTGAATGTTTCCAATATAGAGGGTATCAGACAGGGTGCCAGAGAGCCTAAAAAGAAATGGGCACCATGCAGGAATATGCACCCTACAAGGTCAGACACTGAGATGCTTAGCACATTCGACAGGAGATCCAGAAACAGGGCTGAGGAGAGTGGCAATGACCTGAGTGGAAACAAGGAGGTTAATACACCAAGGTTTAGGATTGAAGAGCTGTCCCTAGCCCCATCCTGCATCCTATATGATGAAGGGATGCAGCGGGACAGAACACCTAAATTACCTTCAGACATAACTATAGCACATAACTGCTCAACACAGCAGTCATGCATACCATACCCTTGTGTGTTACAGGATCTACTGCAGGGACAACAAGGATTGTTGGCATGTAAGGACAGGATAAACAAGATGAGGAGGATAATGGAACCTAGGAAGATTAACCAGATTTTTGTGGGCAAAAGCAACTGCACACACATAACGAGACTGTCACGTATCAAAGACAGCAATACTGGGTCATCACCTGGTCTGGTGGGTTACAAGGGACTATTTTTTGTCTGCGGACCATGGGCATACTTTTACCTACCTCCAGGTTGGTATGGCCGTTGCTACCTTGCATCAATAATACCACGTATGGTCCACTTCTCAGACATAGCACAGGCTAGAAAGCCAGGTGTGAGGCCTACAAGGATGAGAAGGTCAGCTGGATGGGCTGATCATTTTATGACAGCTGTTGGAGTAATGGTCACAGGTGCTGGAGTAGTGTACACCTCCCAGAGGATACATGAGTTAGCTAGAATGATTGAGGATCTGGCTGACTCCACTGCAGCAGGACTGGGAAACATAACAGCAGAGCTGTCCGCCATGCGGGCGGTAGTGATCCAAAATAGGGTTGCTTTAGACATCATCCTAGCCAAAGAGGGTGGGCTTTGTCGGGTGATCCATCAGAGGTGCTGTTCATATATACCTGACAACAGCCAAAACATAGATAGGGCAATCCATAACATAAAGGATATTAGGGATGAGGCAGAGGGCATACACACTGGTGAGTTCTGGGATAAACTGATGCAGTGGCTAACAGGTTGGGGCTCATGGATCATAAAGGCTGTTATCATAATAGCAGCTGTGTTGTTGACTTCTGCATTATGATACAGGTCTGCCCAGTCTGCTGTGCATCCCTTATCTCCTACTGCGCACGCTCTATGCACTGTGGCAATAGGCACAGCCATGAGCCAGAGCGACAAGAGCTACAGGCAGTGGCTGAAGTACCAGCCATGGGTATGAATCAGTTGTCACGCAGGGTATATTGATTTGGTATCAGATTTTGGAGATGTTGAAGCCATATTTTCCTTTGATACCAAATATAATAGCTTCAGGCCTATATAACTTAGCCTACATCTAAAAACCTCCATCTTGGGATGTTTTACACTTTCACCGTCTGAGAAATGCTATCCTTGCATTTCTCCACGCCCAGACGAGGTACGCGACACACGGCTTGCACAATACATTTTATTAGCAAATAACACATTTCGCAATATTACTCATAGCCTTGCTTCTGTCGCAGTTTGTATGGAAATATACTAGGCCATGGCAGCTTGCATTTTGATTGACTGTCCCCAAAACTGCCCATTTTGATCACATGGTTAGCTACAGTATGTGTGCATCAAATATATCACACCTTACAAGGAGATATCTTGTTACAGATCCTGTCTATTGGCTGTGGGATTCATGGTGCACTGTAGACTACGTATAATACTTCTTGCTACGTGTCATATGGGTGGTCTTGTGGTTTAAGTCTATAAAGCATACCAAACTCAATAAATCTTTGGACATTCTAGCTTCTATGCTGACTGTCACCGTATTGCACGTTAAAATTGTTATTTGTTGTGGCTAATAAATATACCGCTTCTGAGCTGACAAAAATCTGTGGTTGTTTCTGTCTTTCCTATCATTAATTATCCCTTGTATTTCAGATTCGCTTCTACAATATCAATACATCTAAGTCATGTAAATACAAAACATGTTACATTACAAATGCTATAGGTGTCACATTTGCAAAAGTTAAAAGTATTGGCATTGTAAATGACAAAGCTATTAATTTCGCTATTTTCAAAACCAACACATAAATAAAAAATGTGTCATTTACAAGACCAATAGCTCAAACTTTCCTAATGTGAGACCTTTTGCATTGCAAATGCTTGTTTGTTTTGTTTTTCACTTTGCTTCATTTTATTATATTTTGTTTCTTTTTAATTTTTGTTTAAGAGGCGATTACGTCGAAACGGTGCTATTCTGCTGTACAAACATGAGGACCAATATTTTTGTTTTACATTTTTACTCCTCTGCTCCCCACCCTCAGGGCATCTCCCCCGGAACCCTCCCTATCCTACAACTAGGCCATCTAATAGCCTATTGGAGCTAACCCCTGAGGCAATAACCAACACTATTTTTTCTGGGTCTCCCCCTTTTTCATCTGAATTAAGAAATTGTTCACATCTGCCGGATCTAAAAAATTGTGCATTTTGTTCTGCCACATCACTCTCAAGTTTGCGGGGAATTTTAGTTAGAAGTTTGCGCCAAGTGTTCGCAGTTCCACCATTCTGTTTCCCAGCTCCCATTGCCTGTCTGCCATTTCTTTCGAGATATCTGAACGGATCTTGAAAGTAACCCCCATTACTTGCAATGTTTTCTCCCTTAGGGCCAGATTTAAAAGGCACTCTTTTACAGTACATGCTAGAAAATTCACCAAGATTTTCCAAGGTCTCTTCTGTCCTGGGCGCAAGTTAAAGGGGTCCCTAGGTATACGCTATATATCGACTTGCTTACGGAAACGCACTTCTCAACAAATCTGTCACAAAGCGTTTGATGTCTGTTCCTTCTGCGCCTTCCGCAACTCCCACAATTTGAATGTTATTTCTCCTCACGTTATTCTCTAACCTTTCCATCCTATTGGGAAACATCTTCTCTCTCAATTTCAGTAGCACTACTTCTTGGGTGTTTTCTTGCATTGCTGTCTGCAAGCTTAAAACATTGCTTTCTAGTTCTCGGGTACGCTGTAGTAAACTTTCGAGTTTTACTTCTAGATTTGAACCGCTGGCTTGAATCTCTTTTTGATTAGATTCATAAATCGAGAAGTGCTCTTTGATCTCTCTTGCTAACTGATCTAACATGCCCTGCAAGGTGTCTGGCCCCTCTTTTCCCTTCTCGGCTAAAACTTCAGTCTCAGTATGTACTATGCTTTCTTCTTTGGTCCTTATGACTTCCCTGCCCTGCTCTAGATACTACCTCTGGGGCTGAAAATGTATTCTTCGTGGGAACTGAAACAAGATTTTGATATATTTTCCTTTTCTGCCTCTCCTGGCTCAATATTAACTATCTCACCCCCACTCAGCAAACTCAATTGGTTCCTAGAAATGGAGTTGCTACTACACTTTGCACCACTCCTTACCTCCCCTTCCCCTTCATTCCACAGATCTAGCCTAGATTTAAAATAAGCTTTTAAAGAAGGGGTAATTTTTTGTGACTTGCAATTAGACTGATTCTGCTTCTCTAATCTAGCTTAGTTCCCAGTAGTAGTTTTGGCTAGGGCAAACCTGTCTGCTGCCTTCCTATTTGTGTTGGACTTGTGGAGCTTAGTTTTGCTAAGTATAATGGATAAACTCACTGTGTGGTCAGAGGCTTTCTCTGGCTCAGGGGTTATTGGATTAGCTGTCTATAAAGTTCTTTGTGACCTCAGAGAGTATCTATTTGTCTCCCTCCCTTGAGGATTACCTGCTTGAGCCTGCCTCCCTTGCACCCCAAATTCACTCTGCTGTCCTGCCTGTCTCTCCCCGTTGTAAGTAGTCTGAGAGCAAGTTAATGGAATGCACTTACCCTCAGAAATCGCTGGAGCAACATTCATTAAAGCATTTATATCAACCTCTACCCCAGTATGCCATATCTCCCTCAACAAGTCCTTCCCTTCTCTTCCTGCACTTGTGCTGACTCTGCCTGCAACGTAACCGAGCATGTCTCCCCGTATCGGGAGAGCCCTCCAGGCAACTCGAAACTTCTCACGCCGGGCTGCCGCAATGCAGCAATGTGAAGCCTCCAACTGAATCATCCGGTGTTCACTGGCGGATTTTTCCAGGCCAAATTAAAAAAAGAACATAAGAATACTCTTGTTGAGGTAGGAGACCCGATCCAGGCTGTGTTTTCTGCTACATAGCCTCAGAGGTCGCTCCCTACCGGCCTCAGCCAACCACCATGTACCCTAGCTCCTACCCCTACTTGGAGCAGTCGTAGAGGTAGACCAAAGTGCCCCATAGGTTGACGGGGAAGTCAATGGATATCCTGTTTACCTTTTGATTGAAATGGGGGATACACATTCTATAGCCCGGTCTGTGGAAGTTCCAAGCCTACCCCTCTCGGTAAGAGAAGTCCAAGTTGCAGGGATCAGTAATAAACACATTGTTAATCAGGTTACAACAGAGGTCCCAGTTAAAATTGGTCAAATGGAAAAAAAACACTGGTTCATTTTGTGTGATTTAAGTCCTGTGAATCTGTTGGGAGCAGACTTGTTATGCAAAATGCATTGTGTGATTTATTGCACACCGGATGGTGCTGCGATTAAAATACAAGATGAAGACTCTGGCTTATTTACAATCCCCTTGTGTTGCTGGTACAACCATATTTAAAATAAAATCACAAGAGACTTGAGAATCAGTTATTTCCACCTTTAATAAATGATGACATGCCTCTTTAATTAAGAGACACTGTCAAGGATGAGGTGTGGAAATATTCTAGAAAGGATATTAGTTTAATAAAAAAAAAGTACTGAGCCAATCAAAATAAAAGTGAGGCCAGACCAATTTCTCCTAGGACAAAACAGTATAGACTTTCAAAAGAAGTAGAGGAAGGGATGAAGCCAGTGATCGAAGAAATTACTGGGCATAGAATCCTCTAGGAGGGACTTGGTAGTCCTTGTAATTCACCCACGAGGGGAAAAAGAAACCTAGTGGTATATGTAGATTAGTTCAGGATTTGAGAACGATTAATAACATTGTCATCCCATGTTGTCCTGTGATGCAAATACAGCAGTCATATTGTTCTAGATTTGATCAAATGCAGAATGGTATACAGTCTTATGTCAAGTGTTATTTTCAATTTTATTTATTTAAAAGGTTTTGTATAGTGCTGGCTAGACCCGGAGGTATCAGAGCACTTTACAGATGCAAGGGCAAGGCAATACAGTGGTACAGTAGTAACATGCAAATACTATTAAGTACATGGGAATCTCACAATCAAAGAACAGGAGAGAGGCAAAAATCATAGGATGCAAGTATTAAATACAGTAAATAAAATAGGGGAGGTATAACCTAGGAGCACACAATATACTATAGCAAAGAACAATTTGTAGGGTAAGAGGGGGTAACATAAGAGAGGAAAAGACAACTAAGCAAAGTCAAGGGAGAACGCGAAACAAAAACTTACAGACAAGAAGTTATAGTCGACAAAATAGATGAGACACCAGGGGGAGCAAAGACAGGTGTAAACAATGAAGAGAACACAGGGAAAGTGAAAAATCCACAGGTTAGAAGAGAGATGGCCTGTTCAGGTGATCAAAGGATATCAGAATCTGAAGAATTATGGACTCAAGTATTTATTGAGGAGAAGTCCTTTTTGATTTTCAATTCCAAAATAAAGTTCTTGTGTGGTGTAGAATTCCTAAATGATAACCTAAAGAAAGATATACAAAATGTGAGGTTGTCTTGCAATCAATTCAGTTTTAGTTCAATATGTAGACTATCTCTTAGTGGCATCATAACAAATGAGAACTGTAAACTTGATACAATTGCTTTGCTAAATCACGTAGCCGACAGTAGATGTAAGGTCTTTCCAACAAAATGTAGTACTGTATATAAAAAGGGATCTATCTTGGATACCACATTGAAAAAGATAGGAGGAAAGCCTCAACAGAACATGTTTCTGTAATTCTAAGAATGAGCCCACCAACCACGCAGAGATGGTTTGGATGTTTATTGGAATTGTAGGCTTCTGTTGTCAGTGGGTTCCAAACTATTCCTTGGTTGCAAAGCCTTTAGTAAACTGAAAAACTGGGACAAACAACATCCTGTGCCATTTGACAAACAATGCAAAAAATTGAAAGAGAATCTGTGCTGTTCACCAGCACTGGGAGTGCCAAAATTTAACACACCATTATTTCTGTAATGTCATGATAGGAATTGTTGTTGGTGGGCGAGGCTAGGTGCTGCTGTGAGAGGGAGCGGACTCCAGAGCTCCGTCTATTGCTTCCCCCCAGCACCAGTAATCCTGAATATTTACTGCGGCCCTGGAACTCTTTATGGGTGGCGGAATGTCTAGAGGTCACAGCGGCCTGCAGGCGGCAACGTTTTTGGAATTCAACGGCGTTGAAATCGCCGTTTCATCTCCCGAGCCTGAGCGGCAAGCAGACACCTAAGATGGCAGCTGAAGACTGGCGGGGCAGCCCCTGACATCAGGAGAGGTCGGCTGACTGTGATCGCTAAGCAGTGGGTGAGAACTGGGCGGCAAAGAGTGCAGAGGGCAGCCCCAGAATGGCGGACAGCCGAAACTGAGAACTCAATGACCGGTCAGAGCGGTGCAGGCTCCATATCCTGATGGTACTACTGCGCAAGATGGCAGCCATGGGTTGTGGAGTCAGGCCCTGACGGCAGCAGAGGCGTGCTGCAGGTCGTGGCGGCAGAGATAGAAAGGCCAGTGCGATGGAGAGATTGGTGCGAGGTATATAGCAGGAGCTCCTGAGACTGAAGATCATAAGCCAGGTTAGAGCTCTGGTACACCTATATCAGGCGCTGATCTTAAGGAGGACTGGGAGATAGCTGCGGGAGCTAAGGGAAGGTCCCCGGCCTATTGAACAATACTCAGGCAGCCGGTAGAGGGCGGGAGACCTTCAACCTAATCTGGGTGGTAGCTGGGAGAGGTGCTGCAACCAATGTGCCCGGTTGCAATATAGTGACCTTAAAGGGCTCACAGGCCGACCCGATTGACATATATTAAAATGCCATCAGGACCTATCCTGAGTTTACGGTACTAGAGGAGAAGCCTTATCACTGCACCAGGAAGAACCGGGTTCTGAACCACAGAAGCGCGCAGGGGTGCGTGGGCACAGACCTGAAGTGTTCAAGGTTAAGAAGACCACTGGACTGGGACGGAGAGTGCCTGGGATGGCATCTGCTCGCAACTTGAATGTGTTGCGAAGCTGTGGTGGTGGTGGATACTGAGACTCTGTGGGACACACCCGGGGTCCCGCTTCGGTGTGTGGGATTAGAGAGGACTGCTTACGCTGGAAGGTGATCAGAGAGTGAGGAGAGCTCCCGGCTGGTACTGGGACCCTGGATCCGTCCTGCACTGTCTACACTACAGCTGACCTACGATCATTATTAGCATCACACAGAGGTATACCACTTGTTGCATGCAGGACTCTGACAATGGGGAAAGTGTCCAGGAAAATGGTGTATGCTGTCCTCAGTGTGGAGGCTACAGCTTATCAAACTGACGATGACGATGAGATGACAGAGCTGAGGAAGAATACTGCCCCTTAGGGGCCAACCCTGGCAGACATTATGCAGGCCATCACTTCCTCAATGGAAGCTCTGGAGACGAAGATAGATTCGATTGGGACAGAGGTCAACCTGTTGAAAGATGACCACCGCAAGCTTAAGGAGAGAGTGGGACTCATCGAAAAAATGCTTTCCCCCTTTTATGTGCTTGAGCGAGCTCATGGAGTCCCAGCCAGACTGCCCAAGCCTGGTGCCCCTCCTTGGCCACTCATGGTGCAACTTCTTCATTTTTGGGACTGTGATCATATACTACAACAAGCCCGACAGGAACACGACCTGCAGATTGAGAATACTAGGGTGATAATATTCGCGGATTTCACCAGGGAAGTGCAGCACCAACAAGCTTCATTTATGGCCCTCAAGCGGAAACTGGGACAACTACAAATCCCATAAGCAATGCTGTTTCCAGCGTTACTTCGGGTGCTCGAAAAATCAGGGACGCACTTCTTCACTACCCCGCATGAGGCATGTGACTGGCTAGAGGCCCGACAGATCCCGAGAGGCCCGCACTCCATCTCTAGACCTCACCCAGCAGAATCTGCCCAAAAAACAGCAACCTGCTAGAGCTCCCTCTCTTAAAGAATGCCGAATCGAATGGGACAAAGCCCTGCAGGCAATTGTTGAGCTTAGCCATGGAGACACCAGCCCGGGATCGAAAAAAAGTGGTCTTGATATGGATAGATCTGAAAGCTCGTTGCCAGGCAGCGCAGATGCGGACTGTGAAACTGATCTCCCGGATGTCACTCCACAAACAGCTGATGGAATAGCCTGAAAGGGAAGCCCCATATCATATTTCAGAGAGTCCCGATCTAGTGGGGTGCGCCCTATATAGTGGTTTAGGCCAAATAGCAGTCGACTGAGGGTGCCAATACGACTATTGGGGTTGGCAGTTGCAAAGATGTTGGGGGTATGGCCTGGAGGAGGTCTGGGTCCGGTAGGGTCAGCTTCACACCCCACCACTTGTAGAGACTTTCTTATCACACATTCCAGTTTGGATGGGAACTTGTTTGTTTGTACCTGTCCTGTGGAGGGGGAGGTGGGGGGGTTCTTATTGTTCTGGGGGTTTTCTTTGGGGTCAGGCATGTCACTTTAAGGGTGCGTCACATCCATCACAATGGTATCCACCGTAGGCATTAAATGCTTATCTTGGAACATCAGGGGGATGCATACTATGTTGCTCCAGCATAGAATTCATCCATACTTGGTCAGGAGAGGGGTGCAGGTCGCCCTATTGCAGGACACTCACTTATCAGAGAAGGAAGGTGCTGCACTACAGAGTAGGTGGAGGGGGCAGGTGTTTTATACCACCTATTCGGCCTTCGACAGGGGGACTCTGGTCTGGATGAGGGCGGGAGTCCCATTCCAGTGTACCAGTCAAATAATTGACTCAGAGGGATGATTTGTAGTAGTCTCAGGATACTTAGACGGAAGGGACAGAACAATTGGGAGTTTATATGCCCCTAATATAGAACAGCCTGCATTTCTAGCTCAGCTCTCTCGGACATTAGTCTCAGTGCTGACTAGATCGGTACTCTTGTGAGGCAACTTTAATTGTATAATTGACGTTCAGTTGGAACGGTCTCACCCACCACATCCTATGCACCCATACATAGAATTGCAGAGGCCAGACGAAATTGGCAGCAGAGATGGGGTTGATAGGCACCTGGAGGGCCCAAAACCACAGGGAAAGGGATTATTCCTTCTTTTCAGCATTGCACGAACTTCATGTTTGGCTGGACGCAATTTTTTGTTCTCCGGATGCACATGGGGGCGTTAGGATGAGTCCATACCTGACCAGAACGATCTCTGATCATAATCCGCTGCTGGTGGCCTTAGACTGGATTTGTGATAGACCTAAAATAGCCGATTGGTGCTTACGATTGGAGACACTGGAAGATCAGGTATTTCGGGCCGCCGTGGGCTCCGCTATTGAGGATGACTTTTTAGACAATGATAATACGGCGAAAAGCCCGTTCATTGAAAGGGATGCTTTTAAAACTGTTATTAGGGGTCGCTGCACTGAGGAAGTGGTGGGCACACGGAAGGTCCTTTTGCAGGATGTACAAAGAGCGGAACAGCAGCTCCGTGAGGTGGAAAGAGACAGGCCGGGGAGGGTGGACAAGCAAGCGTACCTTCGTGCGGCTTGAGAAGCAATGGCAACACAAGTAGAACGGCTGCGTTGCTTCGGCTATAAGGCTTACATAGCCCAGGCCCACGCTGAGAGGGATAAATCTGGGGCACTGTTAGCTTGGTTGGCTAACCTAGCGCATATGCAGGGGGCGATACCTATTGCAGGCAACAAGATATTAACACCCAGTTTTCGGAATACTACACTGGCTTGTACCACAGAAGGCTAGCTCCAGGAGAAGAGGAGGCAGTCGAGTTCATTGGAGCTGCAGGGCTCCCAAGCGTAGATGCAGAGGCGGCAGAGGACCTGTGCAGAGATATAGAGGTTGGGGAGGTGCGAGGGGACAGATGGATTGCCCATAGAATTTTACTCAACGTACCTAGACATTCTGGCTCCCAGGCTAGTGGCGCTATATAATAGGGTGACACAAGAAGGCTATCTACCTGAGTCAACAAGGGAGGCAGTGAATATTCCACTCCTAAAGCACGTGGAACCGGCCTGAGATAGGACTGCTTATCGCCCACTCGCTATGCTCAACTTGGATTATAAAATCCTAAATTGTTACTGGCCGCCCACCTTCTTCCACATATAACGACGCTAATCCATGCCGACCAGGCGGGCTTTATCCCAGGCAGGAATACGGCGATGCATATACGATGGCTACAGCGAGTTTTGGAAGCGGACACATACCAGAAAGCAGAGGTGTGTATTTTTGCAGTTGACATTGAGAAAGCTTTCGATAGCCTCCAGTGGCCTTTTCTTTCCAGAGTCATGAGGGCCTTCGGACTGGGGGGAATGGTTTGTGGAATGGACGGCTCTCTTGTATAAGAACTCTACTGCTAGGGTCAGGACAGGAGGGCTGATCTCAGATGCCTGTAGGGTGGGCCAGGGGACAAGGCAAGGTTGCCTGCTGTCGCCCTTGTTGTTTGCCCTGGCGATGGAGCGTTTGGGTACGCACGCTAGGTTAGGCGGATATTAGGGGCTGGAGATGACAGATCAAATTCAATATATAGTAGCACCTTATGCAGACGACTTACTGATGTTTCTAGCTAATTCGGGAGAGGGCCTCCAAGGAGTGAAGAGCTCCTGAGTGTTCTGGCGAGAGTAGCTGGGCTTTGAGTGAACTGGGCCACCGGAGATGGAGGGTGTGAAATGGGAGGATAGATGCCTGGGTACCCAAATATATCATGCCCACGAGGACCTGCTAGAGGGCAATATAGGACGAGTGTTGCGAAACACCAAGGGTAACTTTGATTTTTATGGGACCATCTCTTTGTCTGTGGCGGGTCGGGGTGCTCTTTTAAAGATGGTGATGCTGCCTCAACTTGGGTATTACTTTGGGTTGCTTCCACTCTGGATACCGCCTAAACTATTTTCTCAGCTCAAAACACTGGTCACGGGTTTCCTGTGGGGATCTGGGAGATGGAGGGTGGCACTCACTACCATGATGAGGCCTTGAGCAGAGGGAGGCTTTGCAGTACCAGATTTTGAGGCCTACTATCTTGTAGCGCAGCTATAGTTGTTCACGAAATGGATGGCCGGGTGAATCCAGAGCACAGGTGACCAAGGGGGCAGTGATCCGAGTCTGCAGCTCCTGTCTCAAGTGTTACTACGGCTCCCCACGATGGGTCGTTCGAGCCCCTCCAACTTGAGTTCAGTGCGCAATTGCTGGAATAGGTCCCTCGGGCAGGCGCAGATTCGATGCCCCTATGCACCGGACATTTCCCTGACCCACAGTGGGAGTTGGCATAGGCTGCAGACATGGAGAGAGGCAGGAATCTCCACAGTAGGAGATTTATATGAGGAGAATACTCTGCTCCCCTTCAACGATCTATTGGAGCGATATGATCTCCCAAGAGGAAATTTACTTCTACATTCTGCCCTGACAGCAGCCCTGCGAAAACACTGGCAGGAGGGGATAGTTGAGCCTCAAACTTCCACAGTTTGTCAATATATAGTGATGGCAGCTGGAACTTTCAAGGTGGTCACTTGCCTTTATCGGAGCCTAACACAGGAGATACGTAGACCTTTGACTGCCTTGCGTATCAAATGGGAGGGGGATCGGGGTGAGGTTATAGATGACAAACCATTGGGGGGACTTGTGGAGAGGGCCTGGAAGAGCTCCAGGAATGCATGATTTCAGTTTATCCACTTCTATGACCTGCACAGAGCATACCTCACCCCGGGCAAGATTAACACATTTTTTGGTGTCTCAGCCACCTGTCCATGATGTAACACGGAGGGCGCAGGGTTTTTGCTTATGTTTTGGTATTGTACAAACTTAGGGGTTTCTGGAGGGGGGGTCACTGGAGTATTGGAGACTACAATGGATAGAGAAGTAGTGATGACCCCAGGGTGTTGTCTACTACACTGGTTCCCTCCTACGGCTAGGAACAACATCACTAGCAAGTTCATAGATTTGATTTGGGTTGGTTTTGGCTAGAAGGGAGATCACTAATCACTGGAAGGTGAGAATTGGCCTTAACATATCCGGGTAGACAAGGGAATTTGTGAAGTGGTTGGAATGTGAGGGGACATTCAGACTGCAAATGGCCAAAAGGACAAGCAATGAGAAGACGTTGGAAGCAGCAAGGGAATGGATGGCACTAGTGGAACTCCTGAGGCAGCTGGCTGAGGATAGAGATGAAAGCCTAGATGGAGAGGTGATTGATCACCTGGCATTGCTAGCGACCCTGACTGATGGTTACACAGTAGACCTGACCCTTTGTATTGTACACCGCACACTGCACTACCAATGATACATGCTGGATGGAGCGGCAAATAATTTGCAACCTGGGGTTGCCCCTTAAGAGCACACATAGTTGAACAGATCATAAGCAACATGCCGGTGGGGAGGGTGGGAGTTTGGGTTGGGGTAGACTGGACTTGTATGGGGAGTATTGCGATTCAGGAAGAGCTTTGAGGAGATTGATAATATTTTATTATGTTGACATTTAGATAGGGGCAGCGAGCTAGAGGATGGCCCAGTCCTATGACAAATACTATTCTCCTATTACACAAGCGGAAAAGCTAGATGATTGTAATCGAAGGGATTGTGGTTATTGTGCCTACTTGCTGTCTTATGAAATAGAAGTATTTGCCTATGCCTCCATACTACTTCAAGTACACACTGGTTTATGTACAAGTAAACCACAGCCTGTTAGTTTACAAAAAACAGTTTATGTTTCCAATTTTGTACTTAGTTTACAGAGAAAAATTTGCAAAAAACAGAACTAAGACCACTATCGACCTCATGTCTTAGCCATGTGAAATTTCAAAACACTTACTATAAATGTGCAATAAACCAAACATGTGATAAACAAATAGAACTACAGTGATTTTTTGACATTAAAAAACATTAACATGAATACATGGACCATACAATCTTGTGCATTTATGAAAAAGGTGTTTTTGAAAACTATTAGGAACACAGGGAGAAGATAAAACACAACTTTTTCAACAGTTATACTCCCATAACCTGAACATGAGCTAATCAATAAATTATCAGGAGCTTTGCCAATTTCTGCAACAAATAACAACGGCCAACCGGCCAGACAAAACAAAGGGGATGCCAACGCGTTTCAAATCCTGATTAGCAAAATTCTCGTCAGGGCAGACTGAATCTAGTCCATGGGAACTGTTAAAATGAAAAACAAAATAGAGTATTTACTATCTAGCGGGTCCTCTTACCACTACTCTCAGGACAGTGAGTTTGCCTTAAAAATCATACCTTGTATAAATCCTGCCCACAGTCAATCCTGTTTGATGGAAAATGTCGTCTATGCATTGATGGCCTACGCTGCAACAGAGTAATAGGATGGGTAAGTACCTTCAAAGGCACACGGGGAGGGATTGCTTACAAAAAAGCTCACCTATTGCTCATTTACCTGTGTTAATTCTGGAAGCTGAGCCACGTCTTCGCCATTTGTGGTGAAGTTTTTATGTTTTCTGAAAAAAGGTAACAAAGTGCGACTTAGAACCCTGCTAGCTCACTACCACGCTGATCGCGTGTACATTTTAGGGCTTGAAATGATACACTTACTTGGACACCGATCCGCGGTGACCTCAATGGGGGTTCCGATTTAAAGGCCGCGTTTCTCCACACTGGGAGCAGTTAAGAAATTATCTGTAAGGGTAAGGAGAGGGGCAAAGTGTTACCGCGTAACCGTTTTTGTGCTATATACGTGAGAAGTGGCAGCAATAGCGTTGGTCGCGTGTGGGAAGTTTTTGGAAAAATACACTTACTTTGACACCGATCCACGGTGACCTCAGTGGGGGTTCCGACTTTAAGTCCGCATTTCACCACACAGAGAACAGTAACTGTGGGGGTAAGAAAAGGGGGGGGAAATTATTACCGCGTTGTTCTTTCTGTACTTAGAAACATTGTATGGCAGTTTTAAAGTGGCCGCTACCGTGCTTACCGCAAATTGTTTAGAGAGCCTCCGATCAATGTGCTAGCTCCACCACGACAAACCTAGGGGTATGAGTGTCCCTGGGCGTCGCCGGTCTTGAAGCTCAGAACATATGATTGGAAAGGAGCCAATCAGACCACCGGCCAGGAACTGATGTATGATGGGACCTGTAGTCTCAGAAAAATAATCCAGGAGTTTATGGGAACCATTCAGGTGCATTCTGGGACATGTAGTGTCCGCCAACAGGCACGAAGTATTTACGCCCTATTTATTTCACTAAGGCTGTTTAGACCCTTGTTCACGCTGTCAAATTTTAGGATTAAATACGCCTCCTTGCGCAACAGCATTGTCTCCACATCTTGGAAGTGTTTGGGGTCGATCCATGCCAGTGTGGTCCATTTAAAGTCATTCTCAGAATGGCCGTGAGTAATGAAATGTTCCACCATTGGAGCAGTCTGGACTTTTTTCTTAAGCCGGGAGCGATGTTGGGTAATCCGAACATTAATGGGCTGATTTGTTTTGCCTATATAAACTCTGTTACACGGGCAAACCACCGCATAGACGACATTGCGAGTCTTACAATTCGTGAAGCAATCATGCTTCCATCTAATGCCATTATGTACAAATGTGTCACCCTCTATGGTGCTTGAACATGAAACACAATTGCCACATTTGTGGTGGCCGCATATGGGTTTCAATTTCCACTGAGTGACAAGGTCGCTTTTAGGTGCTGTGATATGACTGTCTGCTTTGATGAGATGTTGCCCTATGCTTCTGTTCTTGCGCATAGCGAAGATGGGTTTCGAGAGGGGGTGCTCCAGAGTCTCAAGAAGATGCCAATTATTCCGAACTATATTTTTGAATTGATTCGTATGTTGGCCAAATGTTGTCACACAAACCAATTGTTCCAGATCTTTCTTTTCTTTCTTTTCGAGTAGTGTGTCTCTTGGGGTGAATTTGGCCCTGTTTTTCGAATGTTTAAGCAGTTTCTTAGGATAACCTCTCTCTGCCATCTCACTGCAGAATCTATTTGCATGGGAGTCAAAATCACAAAGGTTAGTACAATTTCGCCGTATCCTCAGCAATTGCCCATAAGGCAAATTGTTTTTTAGGGATTGAGGATGCGAACTGCTGTAATGCAGGATAGTATTCCGGTCAGTTTCCTTCTTGTGCAAGGAGGTAGTCAACTTACCGTCGCAGGAGCCTACAGTGACATCCAGGAAAGTCATTTCTTTTGGACTGTAATTAAGAGTGAATTGAATATCTGGATGCCTAGAGTTAAGCCACAGATGGAACTGCTCGAGGTCCGCCTGGCTCCCCTGCCACAGGAGCCAGACGTCATCGATATATCTTAACCACTGAGTGATGTGTCCAGAAAAAGGGTTGTCATTTAGGACAAATCGCTCCTCATATTGTGCCATGTACAGCACAGCCAACTCCGGTGCATAGGGACAACCCATGGCTGTCCCCTTGACTTGAACAAAAAAGCTATTCTCGAACTTGAAATAATTACTGCGAAGAGTGATCTCAGCTAGTGCCACAATGAAGTTGGTAGGCACCCGATGGGGTCTGTCCCTTTGTTCTAAATATAGTTCAATGACCTCTAAAGCTTCATCCTGCGGTATTTGTGTATAGAGCGAGGCCACATCAAGTGTCACCATCAACTCGGTCTGGTCATCGAATGCGCGCCCCTCAATTTGTTTAATGAAGGCTGTTGTATCACCGAGATGCGATCGGACTTTTGCAATACATGGTTTTAAAAAGAAATCAATGTATTTTGATAATGGTTCAAGCACTGAATCGCATCCCGAGACGATGGGTCTGCCCGGGGGTACCTTTTCATTCTTGTGAATCTTCGGTAAGAAGTAGAGAATCGGAGTTCGAGGCAATTTTTTATTCAGAAATTCATGCTCTTTGGGTCCTGGAAAACCTGTGTCAAGACCCTCCTTGGTAATTCTAGATATTTTGTCCTGGATTGCGTGGACAGGGTCTTCTTTTGAGGGTCTGTACCATTCCCTATTGTTGACATGTGTTTGACCTTCGGCAAGGTACATGGGGCGTGGCCAAAGGACCACCGCCCCGCCCTTATCGGCTTGTTTAATCACTATTGAAGTGTCAGATTTCAGATCACCAATTGCTTTTTGTATACCCTTGCTGATATTATTCTTTGTGAAGCCAGTTTTCTTCTCAAGTTTAGTGAGGGAAGAGAGTACAGCTTGCTCAAAAGCTATGACCTGTTTTGGAATATTTACAGTTGGAGTAAAACGTGATTTTACTCTAAGTCCAGTGGTTTCCTGTGTGGACGTCATTTCGGCTCCCGCGAAGAAAGTTTTTAACCTTATCTTGCGGCAAAAGTCAAGTGCTTCTAATTTTAGTTTAGTAAAGTCCGTTCTTTTTGTTGGAACGAATTTGAGACCGAGATTAAGAAGCATTTTTTCATCCCTTGACAGTTCCTTGTTGGATAGGTTCACTATAGTGGACAAATTTAATTGTTGTTGTAATTTTTGTTGCGTGTTCGCATTTGCCACGGTTGTTTGAAACGAGGTCGCGATTGGCCGCCCCTGGATAAAAAAGGAGCCGACCCACGAGTGGCGCCTCGTTTGTTGAAATTAGACTGTCTAGAGTCTGGGGAAGAGTCAGAAGAAGTGGTGTCTGAGAAAGTCAAGAACCTATTTTTCGATCTGCCCTGGAAAGAATTTAGGGCCCCTCGTGACTCTCCAGAAGTGTAAAAATCCTCTTTTAAAAAGGGATATACCCGCTCCAACTGGAAGGATTTAGAGTCTTTATCAAATTGTGCTGCTTTCGTATTCAGAGAAT
The DNA here is from genome assembly GCF_964263255.1 of Lissotriton vulgaris. Taxonomy (NCBI): domain Eukaryota; kingdom Metazoa; phylum Chordata; class Amphibia; order Caudata; family Salamandridae; genus Lissotriton; species Lissotriton vulgaris. The sequence continues at coordinate 1,216,671,585 of NC_141687.1, forward strand.
AATCTTTGAAAGTAGCAATCTCCTTTTCAATTTTATCAAGGAGTGCCTTAGCTTCAGACGTAGTCTGGTTGTCATTAATTGTTTTGATCAAATCATCAATCTCCTTCTCTTCCTGACTGCAAATGCGCTGGGCGGTTTCAATGGTGTGCACCATTAAATCCCTGCTGCACTTTGTATTGATTTGGCTGAACCCTTTCTTGTACTCAGTACCTTCAATGAAAATCTGTCTTAAGCATCTGGAGGGTTTCATATAATGCGAAAGCTTCCTGAGTTTTGTTTGAATATGTCACTTGAAAACCCAATAAAGTATCTTTAAAAAAAAAAAGATAGGAATGGGAGTTCATTATTGATTCTGACCCAGAAACATGGTGTGTTGATGCACCCAAACTGTGCATCTTTCGGCTGCGTTGGGTCTAGTAGATGTAAGTCTTCCATAATGTTTGCAATAGATTGGAGCTGTGTTGCCATTGAACAAATGTAAGGAATAGTGATGGGGCATACATTAATTTGATATGTTCCTCGTGCAGTTTAGATGTTGATGAGAACAAGAACACATTATTTAACTACTAGTAGACTGACTTGTAAGAGCAGGTCATTATTGTAGCTGAGAACATTTCAATCATGAGTGTTATTCATTGAACCCATCAACACTGCTTCTTATTTCAGGCAATCCCTTCGAAGACAGAGGAGGCAATTAAGTTGATGATGAAACAGAGCATCACTGAGCATCACTGTATAGCAGTTACTGAGTTACGCACTACACCAAGGCCAGGCATTAAAGAAACTCCATTGAAAGTGGTTGATCTGACATTGTTTTTTGATGGTTCTTGTTTAAGAGATCATTATGGAGTACATAAAATCAGACTATGCAGTATGCTCTATTACTGATGTTCTTGAAGCCTCCATTCTGCTGAATATAACTTCAGTGCAGGTAACAGAATTATTAGCAGTGGCAAGAGCTTGCTGTTTATCAGGTGATTTGAAAGTAACAATTTATACAGACAGCCACTATGGTTTTTGGAGTAGCGCATTATTATGGTCAACTGTAGTCACACAGGGGCTTTATGACATCCTCTGGGGCTCCTAAAAATAATAATGCTTACATACTGGATTTCTTGGAAGCAATTCAATAGCCTCGGGAAATTGCAGTGGTTAAATGTACAGCCCATGAGGCTGGACAACATTAAGTTGCCTTTGGAAATAGATATGCAGATCAGGTTGCAAAATATTATTATTATTATTATTATTATTATTGAATTTTGTACCGCGCACGGTTACCATGAGGCATCCCAGCGCTTATAGAAACCAAGAGCAGGCTACTAATAAAAAACAGAGAAGCTACAGTTATTCTGGGAACAGATATGTTTTCAGATGTTTCCGGAATCTGAGAAGGTTTGGTTCGGACCGCAGCGAGAATGGGAGGGAGTTCCAGGCGAGCGCTGTATGGATAGAAAAACTCCTGCCCCCTGAGCGGGCTCTCCTGATTCTCTTAGTCTGAAGGAAATGTTTATTGTCAGAGCGTAAGGCTCTTGTAGACTTATAAGGGCGAATCATGTCCTTCAGAATAGCTGGTCCTTTCCCCTGTATGCTCTTGTGAGCGATGCACAGGGCCTTAAACGTAACTCTCTCTTTAACAGGGAGCCAATGGAGTGCTTTTAAAGCAGGCCTGGCTGACTGCCTGGCCGGAACATTCCACAGCAGCCTTGCTGCTGCGTTCTGCACTTGTTGCAGGATCTTAAACGTTGACTCTGGTGCTCCAAGAAAGAGCGTGTTACTGTAGTCCAGACGTGAGATGATTAATCCTTGGACTAACAGCTTCCGGGAGAGTTCTGGTAACATGGGGAGAACCTTACGGGCCGACCGGAGCATTCCATAACAAACGCCCGCGATCTTCTTGGCGTGTGTCCTAAAGGACAAGTCCGGCTCCAGCCAGACCCCCAGGCTCTTGATCTCTTTTTTTGGGTCAGGCGGGGTGCCCATACAGTTGGGCCAGCTGCTTGGCGAGAGGGCAAAACTTGAATGACCCAAGATCATCAGCTCAGTTTTTGACCCATTCAGTTTGAGCGATGACCTGGACATCCAATCAAACACATCTCTCAAGCAAGCATGGAGTGTCTCAGGCTGTTTCTCCAGCTGTGTAAGGCTCACCACTAGCTGGGTGTCATCCACATAGCTTATGGTCTTAAAGCCAAACGGAGACACCACACCCTCCAAGGGTGCCATATACACGTTAAATAACGTGGGGCTAAGGGATGAGCCCTGTGGCACCCCGCAGTGGAGTGGGAGGGGAGGGGATTTTGCATTTCCTTCCCAAACCTCGAAGGTACGCCCCTCCAAAAAGGAGGCCAACCATTCCAGGGCCACTCCTGTGACACCCGACTCAGCTAGACGTTGTATCAGCACCCCATGGTTGACGGTATCGAAGGCCGCACTGAGGTCCAGGAGGATCACTGCCACTGATCCCCCTGCATCCAAAGTGTTTCTGGCCTCCTCTACCACTGCTAGCAGAGCCGTGTCCGTACCATGGCCTGGTCGAAATCCCGTCTGGGAGTCCCTCAACCGGCCATTCTCCTCAAGAAAGTTTGATAACCGATGGTTCGCCAGCCTCTCGGCAATCTTACTCACTCCTGGTAGTAAGGAGATGGGCCTGAAATTGGCCAAGTTCTGCGGGTCCAAGCCCGGCTTCTTCAGAAGCGCTTTGACAACCGCACTTTTCCAGTCATGCGGCACTGTCCCCTGAGTGAACGAGAGATTGATCAGATTGGTCAGGGGCTCTCTTATCGCCAGGGCGGCCTGCTTAAGGTACCGCATCGGGACAGGGTCCCGAGGTGAGCCACTTTTCATGCTCCCGAGGACCTTCAGTACTTCACCTGTAGATACAGGGCCAAATGACGTCAGTCGATTTTCCGACATGCTGAAGTCCTCAGAAGGGGGCGATGTTCCCAAGACCGAGGGGAGAGAACTAATAATAATGTCGATTTTGTTTTTGAAGTAGGTGGCTAATTCCAGACATTTTTCCTGTGGTCTATCATAGACAGGAGTAGGCTCAGGTGGTTTAAGAAGCTCCTTCATCACTAAGAAAGCTTCCCTGGATGAGGACGCAGCATGGTTTACTCTCTCCCCATAGAAGGAGGCCTTAGCAGTACGTATAGCACGTTTGTATATTCTAAGTTCGATGCGATATTTTTCCCTGCTATCTATCTCCGGGCACCTTCTCCATAATCTCTCCGCGCGTTTGCAGTTCTGTCTCAAGGTTCTGAGCTCTGGGGTATACCAAGGGGCAGACCCCATTCTCTTGTCCCTAATGAGCATCTTCTTGAGGGGAAGCACATGGTCCAGTGCATTGGTCAACCAGTTCCTCACTATAACATCTGCAGTCACGGGGTCACAGCCCTTCTCAGGCTGAGTGTCCTCCAGACGGGCATTCCAAGTGTCTACCGGGAGCCTTGACCATGCCCTATCTATTCTAAATTCCCTGAGTGGGAGCGTGTCATCACACTTAATCTCCCAGTTAGCCATGATCAGTGAGTGGTCAGACCAAGGAAGAGCGAGGGGAGGCATGGCGGATATACCCGTCATGTTCGAAAAGATGGGGTCAAGAAGATGACCTTTGACATGGGTGGCCCCAGTATTTATCAGTTTCATCTGCAGGGCGCTCAGCTCGCTCGACAAATTGGTAGCCCTAGGGTCAATTTCTTCATCGAAATGGCAATTGAGATCTCCTAGCAAGATGAAGTTGGATGCGGCCGCAGCCAGCAGAGTAGTAGTTTCCATTAGTGACGATGTAAATGTGCATTATAAGAGGCAACACTGGTACAAGAAAACGAGGATGATGAATAAATACTGTACAAAATGCAGAAATGCAGACGTGAGTCCCAGGCTCTCCACATCACTGGAGTTAAGCTATCCAGGCTGAAGAAGGCTGATAGCCAGAAACCGGTCCTTGGATGCTTGATTCCGTTCTAGGAAAGACATGGCTTGGTAGCTCGGGCTGGACTGTTCCCATAAGGCACAGGGTCAAGGCTGATTTGCATATAGCCAGTGTCTGACCTAGGGTGGTGTGGAGTGCAAAAAAACGATGGATTTAGGCCCAGGTCTATGTACTGGGGTGAATGTAAGACATTGTTCTGCATTCTGTCCATCAACTGTGTTTTTTGCAATTTTCACCACAAGTGGGCTGGGTATGCTCAGACGTGAGTCCCAGGCTCTCCACATCACTGGAGTCAAGCTATCCAGGCTGAAGAAGGCTGATAGCCAGAAACCGATCCTTGGATGTTTGATTCCGGTCTAGGAAAGACATGGCTTGGTAGTTTGGGCTGGACTGTTCCCATGAGGCACAGGGTCAAGGCTGATTTGCATATAGCTAGTGTCTGACCTAGGGTGGTGTGGAGTGCAAAAAACGATGGATTTAGGCCCAGATCTATGTACTGGGGTGAATGTAAGACATTGTTCTGCATTCTGTCCATCAACTGTGTTTTTTGCAATTTTCTCCCCGAGTGGGCTGGGTATGCTCAGACGTGAGTCCCAGGCTCTCCACATCACTGGAGTCAAGCTATCCAGGCTGAAGAAGGCTGATAGCCAGAAACCGGTCCTTGGATGCTTGATTCCGGTCTAGGAAAGACATGGCTTGGTAGTTTGGGCTGGACTGTTCCCATGAGGCACAGGGTCAAGGCTGATTTGCATATAGCCAGTGTCTGACCTAGGCTGGTATGGAGTGCAAAAAAACGATGGATTTAGGCCCAGATCTATGTACTGGGGTGAATGTAAGACATTGTTCTGCATTCTGTCCATCAACTGTGTTTTTTGCAAAGGCTATGTGCAGCAGGGGTTAGTCCCTCATGGAAAAATGGGTATAGCAGCTGGCTGAAAGCAAGGCCCTGTAGTCAAATCCCATTGCACACTTCTTTCATCCTTATGGGTGACCCACAGAGACTGGTCAATGACTTCCACCTGTTTAATATGATGCCGATTAATTAGCCAGCACCAAAGCTAGAAGCACATGAATATATATATATATATATATATATATATATATATATATATATATATATATGCAAAGAAACAACTTTTCAATCACAAAGTTGACTCGAGCCCAGGTCCTTGATAGCGTGTTATTTATTCACACACAGAGTGCCAAACAACACCCGACGCGTTTCGGTGCAGCCGCACCTTGGTCACGGGTAACGGTGTTTACAAACAATTTCATTTTTAAAGTAAAAAAATTATATATAAACATAAACGTAGGACTACTCGTCCTCACATCAGTGTTAGTACAACCCCAGTTGTGGCGGCCATATTTGAATGGGTAATTGGACACAGATAACGTATACATTCGTACATTTATACAAAAATACTGTGTAAGGACCATAATTGGTGTAACATATAAATCATTTTGTTACAAATTAATCAAAGGTAGAACCCTTTTTAAAACGAAAAGAGTAACTGAACGTTTCTCAAGATTGAGCCCCAGTGGGCAAATGTACCAGTGATTAGATACATAAAGCATAAAGCATAACACATGTCAATTCCGCCCCAGTGGGCATAACAGCATCATACCAGTTTGGTCTCAATGTCCTGAAATTTCAACACCTAGTTGAATTCCAAAAGATTTTTTGATACAAAATGTATAGTCCTGTGATTCCATCCAATTAAATCAAATCAGCAGCAGCCAGTGGTGTTGCATCATCCCTGAGTGGCGACATATGTGTCTCCTACAAACATAAAAATCACATAATCACTTTAAAATATACTTAAATAGTTGAACATCCAAGACAGCTTCAGAATCATGTTTTTAAGGGATTACATAACTGGAGTATCATCAGTATGGTGAATACATTACATGGACTCATTAATTAAATTAGGTGAACTGATAACTCCTCATCCTTATTCAACCCCAGCGGATGTACAGTGTCATATTTTATTATGAACCTGGATTCAAGCTGGCGTAGTTGTCTCAGTCTGTCTCCGCCTCGTTCCGACGGTGGGACTCTGTCTAATGCACAAAACTTGAATACACTTAGATTTTTACCGTGAAGGTCCTTGAAGTGTTTGGCAATTGGATAATTTTTATCCTCATTCGTTATAGCCCGCATGTGTTCTAACACACGTTTTTTGCAGGGATGTATCGTGCTGCCAATGTATGTCAAAGGACAGGGACATTGCAAAGCATAGACGCAGTAATCAGATTTGCATGTCAAGTGTTTAGCAATCCTAAAGGGTTTGTTATTTTTGGACAAAGTTATTTCCTTTCTATTGACACTGTTCTTGCAAGCTTTGCATGAGCGACAGGTAAAGAAACCTTCTACCTTCCTGGTATCTACCTTGTCCTTTACCATGTTGCTACATAGCACGTCTTTAAGAGCTGGACATTTCCTGTAGGTAATCATGGGTTGATTTCCCACAGCCTTTTTTAGTGTTTCATCTAGCTGGAGTACATGCCAAAATTTCTTCAGACTTCTTCTGACCTGCCATGTTTGGTCAGAATACGTGGTGATAAATCTAAGAGGTCCCTCTTCACTGTCGCTAGGTTGTTTGGATGTGAGAAGATCTCTTCTCTCTACGTCTCTGACTTTATTACAGGCTTGTTCGACCACTTTGGCCGAGTAGCCCCTCTCCCTGAACCTCTTCTTCATGATATCCATTTCTTTGTGGAAGTCTGTGTCAGTTCCACAGTTCCTCTTTGCGCGCAGCAGCTCGCCAAAAGGTATGCTGTGAATCAGGTTTTTGGGATGACAGCTCGACGCATGCAACAAGCTGTTGCCTGCTGTAGGCTTTCGATACAGCTTGCTGATGAGTCGTCCATTATTAACTGATACCAGAACATCCAGAAACTCAATTGACTGTTTGTCAATGGTACTGGTACTGGTGAATTGTAAGTTACAATCATTTAGATTCAGTTCACTGACAAATTGTAAAGCTGCCTCTTTACTGCCCTTCCACAGACAAAACACGTCGTCTATATACCTGGCCCAGAGGACCACGTTCTGGGTAAAGGCCAAGATGTTACTGGCCACCTGCTCCTCCCACCAGCCCAGGTATAAACCCGCGTAACTGGGGGCAAAGCAGGTCCCCATCGCAGTCCCTCTGGCCTGGCAATAGACAACATGATTGAACAGAAAATAATTGCTTGAGAGGCAAGTACGCATCATGGACACAAGCATATTGGTATGTTTCAGATACTTGACATCCCTATTCTTAAGGAAGTGTTGGTTCGCGCCCACACCCAGATTGTGGGGTATACATGTATAGAGGCTGTTGACATCTAGTGTCATGAGCCACATGTCTTCCTCCCACTGTATGGGTTCGATAATTCTCAAGAAATCACGTGTATCCTGCAGATACGACGGTAATTGTTCAACATAAGGTCTTAAGAAGTGGTCTATGTATTTGGATGAGTTCTCATATGTGCTGCCCATGGCGGAAACAATGGGTCTCCCTGGGGGTATTGTGGTGTTCTTATGTAACTTGGGTAAAAGATATAAAACCGCAAGTTTGGGGTGGTCACACTTCAAGAACTTGTATTCATCTTCTGATAGAAGTTTCTCACTCTTCCACTCATGCAACTGTTTTCTGGTAATCTAGATTGTTTCTTTCATAAGCAGCTCTAGAGCTTATTACATAATTGTCCCTGTCATCAAGCTGAACTTTTTTGGACTCATATATATATATATATATATATATATATATATATATATATATATATATATATATATATATATATATATATATATATATATATATATATATATATATATATATATATATATATATATATATATCCAAAATCAATTCCACACGGTGAAGAAAGGAATGTCCAGGACAGCTTTGCAGTTTTCAAAGAGCTTTAATTTTAGCTTCTACTCAACGCGTTTCGAGGTAAAACCTCTTGATCACGAGCGTGAGTGTGAGTGATTTCATTGTTTAAGTATGGTCACATGACCTTCAAAAACATGGTAAACAGACTCGTGAGAAAGTCACAAAACATTGGTTGGTAGTCCTAGCAATGCAAAAGTTAAACGTGATAAAACAAATAGCACATATTTTTGAATGCTTATAAGTAAAGAAAATTAATTAATGGAAAGACATTACATTTCGAGGACATTACATTATTTCATCATGTTTAGTCTCTCAGAGTATGGACTCGTAGAAATGCGGCGCGCATTGCAAAGGGGATCATGCTACTCCGGTTTATCATTATGTATTGCAAGATGCAACTAGAATATCAAATGCAAGTCCAAGACGTGTTTCAACACTTTACCAATGGCCGAACAATATTGCATTAGATAGCATTTTTTTATAAATTGGAGGTAGTTCTGAAAAGACCTTTTTTTTTGTTTTTGTTGTTTTATATTTTTTTTATACTTTTTGAAACGATTTTATATTTTGTTGGGATTTTTTTCAGGGGAAAAACAAAAACAGGGATTCAAAAAATGCTCAACAGGAGCAAAAAAAATGAGAAAATTTAGGGACGGGGAGAGCATTGGTGATCCTGTTTCTTTATTGCAATGAGTTCAACGCCCTGCTCCCCGTAACAGAGTAGTTCGTCACAGTCCTTGCATAAAACTTTTATTCCTGCAAATACCGGCTGGGCGTTAGGGACCATTCTTGCACGTGTTGAACCTGAAGGTGTTGCTCCACCAGTGGAGGTGCTGCTGCCATCTCTTCGTGCCTTCTCTGCCAGCTCCCTGACACTCTCCCCCTGGAGTAATTGTTGGGGTGTCTTCTTTTGACATGCCTAATTAAATTGGCATTTCCAAAGCTGTATTTTCTTAGAGGATTGCCTCTGGATAAAATACTTCCACATATTTTACAAGTTACTTTACTTGCATTAACTTTTTTTTGTCCTTCAGGGATGTCATAAAATTTCCAGATGAAGTGGTTCTTTGTTTTCTGTTGAGGAGGGTCCTCTTGCACAAATCCATCTGAATCACTGCTGGAGGACTCCCTTGCAGTCATTGCTGTAGATCAGGAAAGTATGAGTTCAAAATTCACAAAACACCTCTTGCTCTCTCCAAGTGCAAATCAATAGTGAGAGAAATGGGTGGGTTTCTCTAAATTTAGAAAAAAATAATTATTGAACCAATGAAAAGTGTTATTTACAGGTCACATGACCATGGGCTTCATCATTATGAAACCAAAACTGTTATGAACCAATGAAAAGTGTTATTTTCTGGTCACATGACCCGACGCGCTTTCGCGACGCGGGGCGCGGCCAGAGGCGCGCCGCGTAAGCGTGTCAGACGCCTACGTTGCGCGATCGTATTCGCTCGAGTGCTTCCGGGTGCGCTTACGCCGTGCGTATCACACGGACGCGGCTACGCGATACGTCACGATCATGTTTTCGTTCACGATATTGGCGCTCTCGGGACGCTCCCCGGAGCGCGCCTCGGGACGCTTTATAGAAGTACGCTTTTCGGGGCGCTCCCCGGGGCGCGCATCAGGAGCGCACAAAAAAAAAAAAGGGAAATTGTAGGGACAGGTAGCCCTATTCTGAAGTGCTTTTTACGAAAATTAACTTTGGAAAAAAATGTATTGTGCTACATTGGGCTTTATATATGTTAGAGCAAAAATGTAGCTCAAATATAGCCGAACTGTAGCCCAATGACAGAATGTATCAGAGTGTTCTAAACAACTAGAGCGCTAACAGTCTTACTTATAAAGTGAGACTAATAGTTAGGAATTAGCATTTAAAAAACCTATGAAATTCACTGAAAAAACCATAGGTTTCACACCAGTTATAGTTAGTAATTAGCATTTAAAAAACCTATTAAATTCACTAAAAAAAACCATAGGTTTCATACTAGTTATAGTTAGGAATTAGCATTTAAAAAACCTATTAAATTCACTAAAAAAACTATGGGTTTCACATCAGTTATAGTTAGCTGGAAATTTTACTGGCATAAAACCAATGAAATTCCACGTTATAGTTAGTTGGACTCACTATAACTTGCGCGTGTAATGCACTGCTGATGACATTACATATTACATCACTCATGACATGGTCAGTGACATCACTTATGACATCACTGATGACAGACCTCCTTTAAGTGTAATGTAACCCTTAAAACACATATTGGAAAATAGAAATTAACATTTTCAAAAAAATGGACATACCCATACCAGTTACAACAACCAATTCAGTAATTCCACCATCTATATACACATTCTCTCATTCACCAACAGTTCTATATAGTCACTCATACATATACTCACTCATCATATGTAGTGATACACCTATACATCCTGTTACACACCGACAATCATCCAAAAGTTACTCACACACATACTCACACATGCAAATAAACTATTGAACATCCATTTATTTGCATATAAAACTATACACACTCAACCACCCATACAGTCCTGCACATATGGTGTCTTCTAAACACATACAAAGAGAGAGTTAGTCATTCATGTATCTATGTGATTAGTAATACCCCCATGAAACCATAGAAACACTCATACTGATACTAAAAAAACATCTAAGAACCCAAATACCTACACATGTAGGTACTCATCAACCCATGCAGCCAGTTATTCACAAAGTGAAACACTGATACATATATTTAAATATTTAAACATTACTCGCTAATATATGTATTCACTAAGGTACACTTAATAAGCCAGTTATCCAATCATTTCTTTTTGAAAAAAACATTCATTAAGACAATAATTTAAACATTTATTCTTTCCTCGACCTTTACATATACATATATAAAACATATTTATTTTTTAGAAAGACACACATTCACTGGATGGTGTCATAAGTGATGTCACTGACCATGTCATGAGTGATGTAATATGTAATGTCATCAGCAGTGCATTACACGCGCAAGTTATAGTGAGTCCAACTAACTATAACGTGGAATTTCATTGGTTTTTTGCCAGTAAAATTTTCAGCTAACTATAACTGATGTGAAACCTCTGGTTTTTTTAGTGAATATATAGATAGATAGATATTACCTACTGGCAGTCACCAGTAGGTAGTTATAGTTAAAACCTAGTTTCCATAGGAAATCTGCAACATTCTATTTGGAATAACTTTGGCGCCGGTGGACGAATCTTCGTGAATTTCTCCAAGAAAATGACCTGCTCCGCTCCGTCCCTGAAAGTTTGGGCGGGATTCGTCAAGTGGGGGCTGAGAAAAAAGGGGGTCCCAAAGCGTGTTTTCCCCATGCAATTTTCCCTAGGAACCTTTAGCCAGGGCTACAGCCCGAACGACTGAACGGAATTACACCAAATTTTGCAGAGGTAGATTTTGTTTCACAGATTGTGCTTTCTGTTAAATGGTGTAAATCCGTTCAGTAGTTCCTGAGAAAATCAAAAGTAAATTCATAGCGCTATCTAGAGACGGAGTACAGTACGCGCACATTCCCGAGCACAAGCTGCATGCTGATCGGCTTTCAACTGTCTGTAAACACTCGAAACCAGGAAGTGTTGGCAGCCATCTTGTGCCTCGTTAGAACCGAGTCACAAGAAAACAGGGAAACAAAGGTAAAAACAAAGAAAAGGGCTAATTTTCTTTTTTTTTTTTAAATCGCGGGGTACACATACACTGCCGATCCTCCCAAAATAATTAAGGCACCACTCTGCAAATGCGCCCCTTGGCGCGTTTGCAGTGGGAGAACTAATTCCCCTTGAATGCTGGAGGTCCCTGGGGGCCAAGTAGCCCACCGGCAACCTCCAGTATGCGCCAGGGGGCTGCCTTGCAGAGCTGTGTAAAGAGGCCATGCCCCTTTGTACACCTCTCTGCAACACAGCCCCATGGCGCATACTGGAGGTTCCTGGTGGGCTCTTTGGCCGGACCCCCAATATGCAAGGGGAATTAGTTTCCACTCTGTAACCGCGCCAGGGGGCTGCATTGCAGAGAGGTGTAAAAAGGGGCGGTCCTCATTACACCTCTCTGCAACGCAGCCCCCTGGCGCATACTGGAGGTTCTTGGTGGGTTAGTTGGCCTCCAGGGACCCCCAGTATGCAAGGGGAATTAGTTTCCCCTCTGTAAATGCGCCAGGGGGCTGCCTTTGCAGGGACGTGTAAGGAGGCCATGCCCCTTTTTACACCTCTCTGCAAGGCAGCCCCCTGGTGCATACTGGAGGTTCCTGACCACCTAGGCCTCCTCAGGAGGTCCCACAAGAACCCCAAGGCCCCCCAATTTTTATTTTTTTTAAATCCCAGGGATAAGCGCAGGGTACGCGTACCCTGCCGATCCCCCCAAAAAACCATTAAGGCACCTCTCTGCAAACGCGCCCTCTGGCACGTTTGCAGAGGGGGAAATATTCCTCTTGAATAATGGGCGTCCCTGGGGGCCAAGTAGCCCAAGAGGAACCTCCAGTATGTGCTAGGGGGCTGCCTTGCAGAGACGTGTAAAGAGGCCATGCCCCTTTTTATACCTCTCTGCAAAGTATTTGTGAATCACTTCAAACTGTAATAAAGTGAAAATACCACACAAAAAGGACCCCACACCAAGTTAGAAAAAGCAAATATTTTGTAATAAAGAAAAACCTGAAACAACAAAAATTCCAACAATAGAACAGGAGATATACTATTTTCAAGATTTCAGTGAAAATGGCACCAAAAAGCACAGCGTGCAAACTGTGGACATCTAGTTGCGCCAGACCGGGGCAAAGTCACAAGTTCAGGCCGACTACTATGGAGCGTCGACCGACTACAGGGACCCAGTTAGGCCCGCTGAACAAAGTACCTTTAATCCTGGTACGACAATGGGTTCTGCCCATCAAATCTGCCTGGATTTTTTCCTTTTTGATCACCTGGTTTTCAACCTTTTTATTGTGGAGGAGTTAACATGTGACTCAACCATATTAAATTCATGGTAAATGGACTGCCTGTGTTTACAGCCAGTATCTGCCTTTTAAAATAAGACTGCTGCAACACAGCAAGTGTAAGAGGATTTTGGCTGGTTACGTTTCAGCATGTGTGCACAAGGGTGAGTGCTGCACATTGGAGATTCTTGCTGTTCGCAGCCCGTTAACTATGCACAGGTAGTCTGGTGCAGAGGGAACTCTGCAGGCTCTGATACTGGCCGGGGGTAGGCCTCATAATGTTAGTGTACACTCATAGGGAAAGTTAGTGTGGTTTACTCTCATTCATTCAGTCAAAACACTTTATTCGTTCTAAAACTTCATAGATCATGAAAGCACAAATTTATAGAAGCAAATCATAAACATCAAAGTTTATAGATAATGTATTTATAATACATTTAAACCAATAAAAACAGCAAGTAAAATAGATTACTAAAAATAACTGTTAATCTTAGCTACATATGTGACCTACTTGCCTTTAGTGATAGACATAAAAAGTATGCTACACAATAACGTACATAATGATCATGGAGCATTTGTAAAAAATACAGTCCTTGACAGCATTGCCCATAATTATATTTGCGCACAATATGAATAATAAACATTTTGCAATATGGTACATAGTATCTGCAGAAAAGAAAAAATGAAGGTCAGTTTGGGTCGATACTCCGTCTCATGGGCAGGGAGGCAAAGCTTGCTGTCAATAGATTCCAGAAGGGTAACCCAACATGCAAGGGATAAGGTTTAATCTGAACCTTAACAATGCAAAATTATGGTGAGGGTTTTTAACAAACAATAGGTAGGAGGCTGATCCCTCAGGGAAAGCGCATATGTTCAGATAGTTTGAGACCGTGGATTTTTTACAGTTATGTTTTTAATTTTTTTATTGTTTTTTTTAGAAATGGTTGGATATGTAGATGGAGTCTCAAACAGGTGTTGTAAGCCTAAAGTAGGAAAGGTATGTAGGACATGTGAGATCCATGGGATCTTTTGTGTATTATCAAAGAAAAGGCAGTCTTTGATGATATGTTGGGTAAAATAAAGTGATTCATATCTCCATATTGAGTACCTCAGCAACATTGGGACTAGATGGATCTGATCAGATATATAGGATACTTCCAACTCACAGTGGCCATTTAAACGAGGAATAGCTTCCAGGGAGGGCTACAAATTTTTTCACAAAGGTGTCCTTCATGGTTTGAAATGACTCAGTTTGCATGTTAGCATACTCCTGCTCCACATGTTGCAACAGAAGTTGCTTTGATCCTATTTATCTTTTTAATAACGTCCAATGGTTTGTAGCCCAAATTTTTTGATGAAAATTAAAATGGCATCAATGCTTCTTTCCAAAAACAAACTTTTGTTAGCAACCATGTGGGTGCAAGAGGAAGGTTTATTAAACAGTACTCCCAGGTACGAAAAGGTATCCGTTGATCGACTTTGAGGCCAGCTATGTGAAAAGTGGGCATTTTCCAGTGGCCAGCCACTAAGACAAACGATTTAGCCTCATTCATATGTAAATCCAGATTTTGCATGAATTTCACATACTCCGTAATCAGTTTCTGCAAGACAGTTCCAGTTTGTGCTATTAGCACTGCGTCATCCGCATAAAGGAGTATGGGAATGCAGACCTGGTTTACAATAGGAATGTCTAGGGTAGGTTCAGCAGGGACGCCTTTGTTCCATTTGTATGAATAGAAAATAAAAAGTGAGCGAGGACGCAACCCTGTCTGATCTCTCTTTCAATCTGGAACTACCTAGTGAATTTTCCATTGTTTCCATTTTGCACTCACTCTGTAACCTGAGCATACAGTCGCCTTATGAAAGAAAAAATGGCCTCATCGATACCCATCTCTTCCAATATGGGGATAGGACAGGAAAAGTTTTAGCTCATCAACTTATGGATAACCACTTTAAAACCAAGATTAAGGCTATAAAGGGCGAGGGTGGCGTTAATTATAGATGCCCCCCAGGAGAAAGCTAATCAGTTTTCTATTTTCTATTAGCAATTGTACTCCCCAGATCCAGCACAAGACCGAACTGATATGCAGCGCTACTTACAAGGGAGTAATTTGCCGACTCTGACAGAAGAAGACGCTCTGCTATTAGAGCAGGAGATTACAATGGAGGACGTTTTGGAGGCGATAGGAGGGCTATCATCAGGGAAGGTGACGGGGGATGACGTCCTCCCGGCAGAGCTCTATAAGTGTTCCAAAAACCTCCTGGCCCCTGTGCTGCGGGATGTAATTTCTCAAGTGGGGATTACGGGACGAGTTCCAGATTCATGGAATACGGCTAATATAATCTTTTTTTTTAAAAGATAAAGATCCAGAGGAACGGGCTTCGTACCGCCCAATCTCTTTAATCAATGCAGATGCAAAGGTTTTTGCTAAGATATTGGCCACCCGGTTAGCTCCAATGATGACCAGCCTGGTTTCTCCCCAGCAGCATGGGTTTATTCATGGGAGAGATACCACTGCCCATGTTAACACTGCAAAAGCAGCTTTTGATGCAGCGGGGAAGCTAAAAACCGAACTAGGCATGGTCTTATTGAATGCAGAAAAGGCATTTACCGGGTGGCCTGGGAGTATCTCTGGGCATTACTCACTGCATTTGGGGTGAAGGCAAACTTTCGGAAACTGGTTGAGGCTATGTATCATAATCCGATGGCTAGGCTCCAATATTCAAATGTTTAAACCATCCCCTTTTCTATCTAGTGTGGTACGCGGCAGGGCTGTCCCCTCCCCCTCTTTTATTTACTCTTTATATAGAGCCATTCATTCAAGCACTTCTGGCTAACAACCTGATTTGCCCGTTGAATATTGAACAGCGTCCCCTCAAACTTATGGCATATGCCGATGATATAGCTATTTTTAGGGAGAAGCCAAAGGAGGCTATAGAAAATATCAACAGAGAGGCTAAGCGGTTTGGATGCTTCTCCGGCTATAAGCTGAATAGCAATAAAACTCAAGTCCTGCTTAACTTCCAGTCGGAAGTTCCGATTAAAGGGGCCTGTCCGAGGGTTACATATCTTGGGGTACATATTTTGTCTAAAGTTGAGCTTATACATTCACTAAACTATGTCTCTTTATTACCTACAGCTACTAAGCATCTGAAGGTGTGGCACAAGCTTCCACTTAGCATCTTGGGTAGATGCAGTGTTATAAAAATGAAGATACTTCCCAAGTTTCTTTAACTTTTTAGGTCTATCCCACTTTGAATTCCTAATGTTTTTTTAAGAAGCTAGATGGGGTCTTGAGCAGCTTCATCTGGAGCTATAAGATGTCAATACACACTATTGAATTGGTGAAGCTCCCTTATAATCAAGGTGGCTTGGATCTCCCTGATTTTAAACTTTATTTTTGGGCTGCTTTTGTGGGTCGCCTACGTAGTCTTTTGAACCCTGAGCAAATGGATTTTTGGCATTGGTAGGTTCTTGGGGGGGGAGAGCCAGATGTTCTTATATCGAATTAATGACCCCAATTATTTTAAACGTGTATGGTTTAAGACTATTTGAGATTGTGTACATATATAGCAGGGCATTAAGATTAGATTTTCTCTATCTCTCGTACATAGCAGACTCGCTCTTTGGGGCAACCCAAAGCTGCCTGGAACTTTTCAGGATGGTACGGCTTGCCAGTGGGCTAGGTATGGATTGCATTCCCTGGGACAACTATATGACTGTAATGGCTTTAAGACATTTGAGAATCTCCAGCTGATATTTGATATCCCCCAATGTCTGCTTTTTAAATATTTACAGGTTAGGTACTACTTCGTTGGAAACTTAGCAGTCCAGAGTGTTACCGGGTCAGATATGTGGGAGTGTACCGGCAGGCCACCATCAGTAAGGCATACCAAATTCTTTGCCTGAATAGAGCGGAGGGATACGAGAAATTGGCGTTTAAGAGGAGTGAGTTTTTTGGGGAAAATATTGCTATTGAGAACATGAAGATTCCTTTGGATATGATTGCCCAGTCCGTACGTTCTTTAACTTACACCTTAAGCAATTTTGGACAATTTGTTTGCTCTATTATACACCGGAAAGGATTGCCAGATGGTCTCAAGGCGGGGCTTGATGGGGAGGGAATTATGGAGGAACACGTCAGAACTGCCCTAAATGCGGATTATAGGCGGCTGGCATTGTTCATATGTTTGTTATGTGTCCTGCCTTAAAGTTGTTCTGGGATAAGATATAAGTAGCAATTAGTTATAGACTTGGTGGGACCTCACGCTTTCAAAATCTGAAAAGATGTTAGGGTACAAGGAAGCAAGTATGGGCGAATTTTGCGAATTTGCGGTTCGCGAATTTGCGTATTCACAAATTCGCAATCCGCAAAATCCGCGAACTCTCCCGAATTTGCGGATTTTTCTTTTTTTGTGTGTTCGCATGGGCTTCTGCCAGTTCACAAGGGTTTTGTACCAATTCGCAATTGCAAACTTACTTGTCGGCTTGCAACGGTCTCGGCTATGTTGTTTCTACGTCTGGTTTATCATCACAGGTTCACAGCACCCTCTGTTTCACCACTGCCACCCTCTGGTTCACCCATGCCACCCTCTGGTACATAACTGCCACCCTCTGGTTCATCACTGTAGATTATGGGGGGGAAAAGCAAGCACAACTGCCCTGCTTCAACTGACATGAATTAATTTGGGGTTGATTAATGTGTCACTGAATTTAAACTTCCAGTCTGGCACCTGCTTCCTTATCTGTAATTTGCTTTCTGTTGCAGTGCATTTTTTTTTCACAGGACCTTTGTGGCCTACTTGTAGCTATTCTATGAGCCTGCTGTGAGGGTCAGAGCAGGGTCATAGAATAGTTGCAAGTAGGCAACTAAACTCTGGAGGGGCCCCTCACGAAGCACTAAAGGGAATGGTTATTAATGATGAGTTTGAACTTTTGCACCTGCTGAGTGCTTTCAGTTTTGCAAAACTCGTATTTCTGCAATTTTCCGCGGGATTCGCGGGGCGCGAATTTGCGCGAGATTGAATTCGGAAGCTGCGAATTTGTGCGAATATGCGATTTGTTTTTTTGCGGAGTGTTAGTTCGCAAGGTTTTGTGCGTTTTAGCGAGCCGCTTATAGCGCAACGGCGCGAAGTTACCCTCACGGTTGTTCACCGGCGCGGCCATCTTGTTTGCATGACGTATTTCCGTTCCCGGGCGCGATGTGTAATCTCGTAAAGTGTGTGGCTCGCTAGTACAAGTTCGCGTGTGATCGCGAGGGAAATCTCGCGTGAACTTACCCACGCGGTCGTGAACGGGCGCGGCCATCTTGTTTCTCATTCATTGCTATGGTTCTGGGCATGCTTTCTGTATCCTCTCTGAATCTCTGCCATCCTTTGCTTGTTTGAAGTTTTTTTTATCTATTTTACTTATTATCTATCCCTCTATTTTTCTAGCTCTATATTTTTGTGTTTTCTGCTACTTTTGGTTAATTTTAAACTACTTTTTTAAACTCTTTTCTTTTCTTCTTCCCTATTCTATTTCTTCTTTATTATTTAGCTTCCTTTCTGCCCAGACCATGGTAAAGGGAGCCGGGAAGCATCCTGAGAAGGGGAAGGGTCCCGCACCCCGTGCCCGGCTCCCGTGCGGGCGTTTGAGGGGGGAGACAGTCACAGCCCGGGAGATCTTCAGCGCGGAGGAGGTGGCCGCACTAGTTTTTTATGTTCAGCGCCGCCTCCCCAGGACCATCATGGCAGGCGGCAAGATCGCAAGCGGGTACGAGATTCGGGAGCACCAGAAGCGGTGGTAGAAGGTGTGCCGGGCCATGTACCAACACTCTCGGGTCCGGCGCACCTACAACCAGGCCACCCACCATTGGCCGTATCTCCTGGACAGGGAACGCGACTTGATCGACCTGCTCGGCCTGGAGATCCCCGGGCTTGGTGAGTAGTAGTAGCTATTTCTTCACTACTCTGTTTTCTCCTGCTCTGTGTGCTATTATATTGCAAATTTTTGTTTTTTACCAAGAGCAATAATGCTGCTGATTACATTGTAGGTAGATTATATTTCAAAATCTTCTGTGCATTTCAGGTGCACTGCTCTCCTTCTCAGTAGCGTTGCTACTATGCTTATTCGTTTTCGATTTTGTGTTCATTTCATTGGCCTGAGAAATTGTGTATGAGTGTAGTTTAAAGAACTGCGTAATGCTAGACACTAAGGGTCAGATTTTTAATTACTGGCACATCCCTGCAAAGTAGCAGGGATGCGCCAGTAATTGTGCGCCACGCCACCACCACCCATGGTGCGCCGTATTTACAATGCGGTGCACCATGGGCCCAAAACATCACCAAAGCGTTACGCATCTGTGCCGTAAAGGCGGCGCATTGCTGGAGTTACGTCACAATGATGGCGCAGCTCCAGAAATGCTCTGGGGTGCCCTATCTCCCCAATGCTGCATCAAGCCGTATGTCTGCTTCAAGCAGGCGCAGGGATTGAGTCACGCATCATTGTCCTAAAAGTGACTGATTGAAATCTTGTCGATTTCCCTCAGCCACTTTTAGGATGCATTCCTGCGCAGGAACGCCCTCCCTTGCGCCGGAACACCCCCTGATGGCGCAGGGCTTTAAAACGTGATGCATCTCCCATATGTGTCACGTTGTTAATACGCCGCACCATGGCGCCTCTTTTGTTCTGCCGCTGCGTCACAAAAGTCACGCAACAATGGAGCAAAAGAGCCGCAAGGGGCTTGTAAATCTGCCCCTACAGACTCAAGTCCAGTCCTTCCTTTGTACACCTGGCAATAAGAACAAATAGTGGTGGTGGATTGATAGTTTGAGTATTTTAATGACTGGTTAATGTAGTAGGAAACTGTTTAGTGTTGTCGCTGATCTGCAATCACAAAGGAGTTTGTCTGTCACTTCGCGTGCTGCGGACTGCTGTCTGCCAGTCCTAGGCGAACCTTTTTAGTAGTTTGTTTAGTGAGTTACATAACTTTCCAAGTCGACGGCCTGCAAATCAAGCAAGACTAATATTGTAGTAGACCACATGAGATAGGTCAATATATCCTGTGGAATAGTTATCTATTTGCTATTTCGCCAAAATATTTTGTTATTGTTCTTTTGAAATGTTTCATTTGGTTGACAAATATCATCCATGTTTTCTGGTATTTCTTTCTTTCATGTTGTACATCAGCTCCCCCCAGGGGCAAGAGGGCATTGGAGGAGGCTGCTGCTGCTGCTGAACAAGGCCAGGATCGGCTAGGCGAGGGCTCCTTTGCTGGCCCCGGTAAGTTTTAATTTTAATATAGAGTACCTATTTTTTCCTAGCGTTCCTCATTCGATTTTTTCTAAATCGTCTTTGATCTTATTGTAGACTGTATCTAAATTCTTATCCTTCCTCGACTATGACTCCCTGTGGTATTAATAGAGTATTCTTATTAGTCTGTCTGTGTAGCTAACTAAGATTGCACATTTGGCAAAAGGTGTAAAACGAAACTCCCATTCTAGTCAGCAACAGCTCTATGCACCGAGTGCAGTCCTCTGGGATTGACCATAATGTCTTTTCAAGTCTTCTAAATGTTTATGCTTTGACAATTACCAACAATAAAAAGGTGAATGACCACCAAGAAAGAATAAGATACTACTTTACTTTTGGTTTGGATAGGAGAACAATCCATACTACTACTGTTGCAGGAACAAATCTGCACAAACAGAACTATGGACACTAAATAGTGCATTGTTTATCAATTATAATAGGCGCAGGTAGACTTTCCACATACCTCAGTGATATCAGACTTTGAAGAACCCCCAATCTCCTTACTGACTAGATAGTGTGGCAGAGTCATTTAGCTCCCAAATTCATTGATGATTGATCCCCAATGATGATTATCCAACGCAGGTCAAGAGTACGGAGTCAGAGTCCAGAAGTGTCAGAGGCACGGACTCATGCTTGCAAATTGCAAAACCTTTTGCTCATTCACTCATGACCAAAAACCACAGAGTCTAGTTAAGTTTTAAAGCGTTATTAAAAGTAAAAATATTTATTAAAATCAAACTTGTCATAAAACATAAACGGTTGATTAAAAATGGAAAAGTGCTTATAGTGATTTATTTCACACATTTATTGTGAGCGAGCCGAGCCCTCACCTGGTTTGAACTTTCATTTTTCTTTTTGGTGCTGAATCATTGGTCCTTTCGTCCTAGTTATGATGATTTGTTCTTAGAAGTGAAGCTTCTGTCTATTATGAGAAAAATTGTGCGTGTTAAAAAGCAAGCATTCATCAGTTGTGCCACAAAGTGCAGCAAGACAACACCCTTCCCTGGAAAAAGGGACATTTTTACTTTACAGTAGACAGTCACAAATTATTAGATTGGTTTCTCTATTCACATTTCTTCATTCCTAGACAAAATACTAGTGAGTGGTGTATGTCTATGAAATCTAACATTCTTAAATGTACTTTGTAGGTGGAACATATGGTGCTGGGCCCAGCGCGGAGGTGGAGGAGGAATGCTCTGGGGAGGAGGTGGTGGAAGTGCCGGACCAAACTGCTGCGCGGGTTGCCACGGTAGGAGCAGGCAGTGGTAAGCTCTTATATTCCTTACTTATTGAGATTGCAGACTGCATAGTGTGCTCCCCGTGAGAAAACGTAAGGTTTGTCCAGATGAGAGACATGAAGAAGATTGATTGACATATAGTTTGAATAGACGGATGTCTGGGTCATGGTACTATCTGACTCTTAGATAGCATATGTGTATCTAGAGAGAGTAGACAGTCACTGGATGAACTAGGTGTTACTTTGAAGAGCATGTAACACCGCACCCGCACGTCCGTCCCATTGTAGGAAAGGCAAGGAAAAGAAGTTGTAATTTTGTCCGAATACTACCATGAATAGTAGCAGTAGTTTGTATTGCAAGCACAGCATATATCCGGCTATTACGATGGCCACTCACTACCTCTGTTAATAAGTTTAGCAGAACTCGGTCATTCATGTGTGGATGTATCACTGTTCACGCAATAAAAAGCAAAGCACCTAAAGTCATCCCATATGTAAGCAAATACATACCATGTGCAGTGATAGATAATCAGATTATTTATCTTCTTCATTTTCCTTTTCTAGTACTCATTGGCACTGTAGGGTGAAAGTTAAATTAATTAAGCAATAGCCCTTGTAACAGAGTTCTCAGTGCCACCCATAATAGAAAAGTAAGAGCATCACCACCTGCATGTACTGGACTGGTACAGTAACGCAAGTCTGTCTCACTCATCATGGCGGGCGTCTGTTTTTCTCGGGTGCAAGTTGACTGCGCTGGCATTATGCCGGCTTGCAGAAGTTAACGTACCAATTTTGCTAAAGAAGAAGAAGAAGAATAAGACTGGTGTACTGTCATAGTCGACTCTAATGGAGTGAGTCCTTAGTGCTCGTAGAATTGATTCCTTAAACTCCCACTAATGTTAGAGCAAGGATGAAGAAGTGGGAGGTTAGATAGATACTGGCCACAATAGTTATGTTCTGCGCTTACAAGTTGCTAGTTCTACTGTGACACAACTTTCTGCTGAATCATTTTGTGTTAATATTAAAGAGCATTGGTTAGAGACTATGTTTTTTTCTCATATAGATGCTCCTTCCAAACCAACACGGAAGGAGCTGGCTAGACCGACCCCGCAATGGAGGCTGGAGGCCACTGTCGCCAAATATCGGCGGCTGGTGGCCCAGGAGGAGGAGGACACGCAGAGTACGTCTACAACATCTACGGCGACACCTGCATCCTCCTCCGCGCTCCCTGGGTCAGCCAGTCAGCGCAGCAGGTCTCCAGCGGTACAGAGCCGGGGTACCACAGCCACCCGCCACCGCCGAGCAGCAAAGAAATCAGCTGCCCCCCACAGCAGTTACAAAAAAAGGATGCACCGCCTTTCCCTGAGGGTCTCCTACCTCGAGCAGGAGCTCCTCAACACCAAAACCCTGCTCGAGACCCTCTGCAAGGAGCATGCGGACCTGGCCCGGAAAGTCAACAGCAGCAGCCAGCAGTAGGAGGAGACTTTCCCTTGCCCCTTTTTTAAAGACTTCTCGGGGTGGGAATTGGGAGTTGGGTTTTTTGGATTTTTCACGGACATTCGTTAGGGTTAGGGAGTGGGGGTGGGTTGGGTCTTGCGGGAGATTATTTTTGTTAGGGATATAAATATAGTTTAAACTTTATCTTAGCATACGTGTTTTTTTACTGCTTTTGAGGCTGGTGGGTGGGGGTTTAACAGTAAGTTTGTTTTCCTGAAACTTCAGTGGCATCTTGATTCAAGTTGTGTAATTAATTGCCCAAATGTTTCCAAAACTAAGTGCCTCTCACAGAGTAAGTGAATTCAATAGTCCTAGGACTTTACTAGTACTAGCGTCAGTCTCTCGTCTCTCCTAATACTCCATTATACTTCCTCCCCCAAACGCTTATCTTACCTGTAATTTGTGTTTGGAAATAGGGCTAGGCACAGGGCTGGCTGCACGGCAAATGGCGATTAAGGTTGGCAATCCTGGGCGGATGAAATGTCATCATTGCGGTGGTACTAGTGGTGTTACACAGTGGCAGTTGCAGCATCTGAAAAAAAAGAAAATGAAACCTTGTTTGTCCTTACCGTAGCATTATAACGGTACAATAGAGAATATAGAAGGTGACAGTACACTAGAACAGTGCCACAATGTAGCCTAACAAATGGTAAATTTTTAAAAGTATAACTAGTACTTGCGTTGAATTTCTTTGACATTGGCTACTACTACAAGAAATAGTACCGAAGGTGAAGGACACAGCAGCGTAATAATTTGCCACGTCTAGGAGGAGGATGTTCTTGATGACCAATCAAGTTGATGGCGCACATGAAAATCTGCTTTCATTTGCCAATAGTGACAGAGTGTCAAGCTGAGTAAGAATAGAATATATCCTCGGATTCCTTCACCAGCCTGTTGCTATGACCTTATCCTCCCCAGCAAGTGTGTGGAATTATTGCTGTCATTTAGTCACACATCAATCAAAACCACACAGCCCGGGGGAAGAGGGTTAGGGTTTGGAAAATGGATGGGAATGGGGGATTTTGGGAAAGTTTTGTTGAGAGAAGAAAAAAAAAGCACAGCATGGACAAACAATAATTGAAGATAAAGAAATCTTTGGGTACAAAGCTAACTATGAATCTTTTAAGTGACATAAAGGAAGTGCATGCACTACTGCATGCATGGTTACTGAAAAGTAAGTAGTACTTTCGACAACCGTGAATGAAAGAATGAGACAGTACAGGGCTGCAGTACTAATTATGCGTTTTCACCTGCCTATCTCTGCACTCAGAGAAACACTTCTTACATTAAATTAGGTTTAAAAAATAGCACAAGTAAAAACTATAGAATGGCTGTAGGGATGAATTTAGAAGCAGAGATCATAGAAGTTCACAGCAATAACATTACTTAAAAGATAATTAGAAAAGAACGGATACTGTATCTGTATGTAGTTGTAGTTGTCCTGTTGAATTTGGTAAGTTGCATGCATCAAACCATTCCTCTTATTAGCAGGACTCCTCCATTCCAGCTGACGCTCTGTCCATCAATGTTGGTGACCATAAGACACCTTGTCCACTGCCTGCCTGGCGGATGCTGAATAGCGGCTCGCTAATGTGAAGCCTGACTTCATCCTTTTTTTCCCATTGCACAGACTGAAACCCGGCCTGTAATTATTGATGAAAAAACAGGAAGTGATATTAGAACACCACAGACAAATAAATATAAGGTATGTACGCTGTATAGTGCAAAAAGTCACACTTTGAGTTTCCTAATAGACAGTACAATATTTTTGAAAGTGCGTACTCTTTCTGAGTCTCCTTTTGAAGGATAAATAAGTATGGGCGAATTCATTTAGCGGATCTTTCCCCTCAAGCTAGGTGTATTGTAAACTGTGTTTTAGAACAAAATTAGACCTTCCCAGCAGTGCTCCCAGACCCTTACTAAACCCAGTCGCAAAAATGTAGAAGACCCCCAATCAGATCTCAAAAAACGAGGGCTAGTAGAAAAATGGTGATAAAACGTACTTTGAAAGTAGTAAAGTAGGCCAAAATCCCCCCTTACCCACCGTGGATTGTATTCAAACCACTTGCAAGCAAGCAAAAGTATCCATACCCAGCATCGCTCCAAGACTCGCAAACCCCCCCCCCACAAACAGCCCCCCGCCCAAACACATGCAATACAATACAGCTAACCCTAACGAGCCCTAAGTTAAGAATAGTGGCAAACGCTTTCTTTAACTAGGCCAAATCCCCCCTTTCCCACCATGGATTTTCTTCAAACCACTTGCAACCAAGATTACACATTCCCACGAGTGCTGTAAGGCCCCAGACCCAGTTGCAAAAATGTAGAACACCCCCAAACACATGCAATACTGCTGCTAGTGCTAACCCTAACGAACCCTAAATTACAAAAAATGCCAAAAGGCTCTTCAGCATGGTTTTGGTCAAAACCACTTTTATCCGGTATTAGACCTTCCCAGCAATGCCCCAAGACCCGCCAACCCACCCGCAAAAAAGCACAACACCCCCAAACATGTAAAAAGCAAAAATGGAAAATCTCATACTTACAATATTTTTCGGCCTTCTGTCCAAACGCGCTGTGCAGCTAGGCCATAACTCCCGTTTTCCACCATGGATTTTCTGAAAAACAAATGCAATCAAAATTAGACTGTGCTAGCAGTGCTCCCAGACCCTAAAACCCACCCACACACACCCGGAATCCCCCCAAAGAGCACCTCAAAGACAAGCAAGTCAGCAAAAACGCAAAACAAATTTCGCCTCCGATTTTGTCCAAACCACTTTTATCTGGTATTAGACCTTCCCAGCAACGGCCCCAGAGCCGTCAACTCACCCTCAAAGAAGTAGAACACCCCCACAAGTGCAGAGTCTTTCTTCATTGGGTGTAATCCAGCCCTCTGCTTTGAGGGAAATAGGAGTCTGGAGGAAGAGGATAGAGGAGCATGTTCTTGTGAACTTGTGAACCTGAGGAATGCAGACTGCGGCACCTTCAAATCAATAAGCAAATATGTGAAGACAGTTCTGCTGATGGGCTTGTTTTTGTGATTAGGTGATTAAAGTTTTTATTTATATTGACTCTTCAAAACAAAGAAAGACATATACACAGGAATAAAAGTGAATAAGGACGAAAAAGAAAGTTATTGATTCATTGGCTCATTTTCAGGGCTCGGTGTCAGGGAAGAAGAGTTCATCCTCATACTCTGCGAATTCAGGCGGGAGTAGGTCACCGAACAGAGAAGTAATTCCCTCATCTAAGTTGGTGTCCTCCTCGTCTTCTTCCGGCGTGTATTCTCGTACTTTGTAATCTGGTGGTATGAGGTGCTGATTCATCTTGATCATTGTTAACCTCTCCACATTTTTGGGCGAGAGGCGGGTCCTTTTGCAAGTTACAATGCCACCAGCAGCACTGAAAACACGTTCAGAAGACACGCTTGCGAGTGCGCAAGACATGTAGTTTATAGCCAGGTTGGAGATCTCTGGCCACAATTCTTTTTTCCCATGCCAATACGAAAATGGGTCATCATGCACATAGACCTCTGTTGAGTCATTCAGATAGTCCTGCACCATCGACTCAAGGTTCTCCACGGTTTCTCCAGTTTGCTTACTTTTTGCTGGGACCTTTTGAGAAGCAAACCCAAGCTCAGTTAGCCAATGCTCTTCTTCACACAATGTTACTGTTGTGTCTGGTGCAGATGATCCGGTTGCTGGTGTCTTTAACAGCTGAGAGGTCACTTCTGCCACAGCCAGAGGTGCAGAAGTGGATTCTTTTGACTCTGGATGGCCTGCTGATGCTGATGTACTGACTTTTCCTTCAATTTCCTGCCGTTCTCTTTCAAACCTCATGGCTGACACAGCTAGCCAATGTTTGTACTTTAAAACGTCTGTGTTACCAAAAGCAAAGAATGCTCTGCCTGCCTGTGCCTTTTTGTAGCGTGGATCCAGAATAGTAGCACAAATGTAATGCTGTTCTGAGTGGATCATTTGAAGACGTTCATCGCCAAGTAGGCGCTGTAATAATTTCTCCGCCAAAGCAAAAGCTTCTTGCTTTTCTTCATCTTTTTGAAACATAGAAGACACAGCCTTCAGTTGGTGCTCTAGCATGCGCAACAATGGGATAGCTTTTCCCAAATTACAGTCCTCCCTGCTGACTGCACGCATGAAGACCTCAAAAGGACGAAGCATGTCTGTCAGGCTTTTAACTATCTCCCATTGCTCCGCATGTAGCCTCATGTCCTTCATAGCTGTGCCCAGTGTTAAGAAATACTGATCGACTACCGTAAACTGCTCATACAGACGCTCAAGCATGTAGAAGGTTGAGTTCCAACGTGTTGCCACCTCCTGGATGAGTGCTTTCACTGGCAGTCGACGTTCATGTAGCAGGCCCCTCAGATGCTTCCGGGCCTTAAAAGAATGGCTGAAATGTGTGCACATTCTTCGGCAGGTGGTCAGTAACTCGCACACTGGACTTTCTTCACTCAAGAATTTTTTAACAACCAGGTTTATACAGTGCGCCAAACACAGCACTCTGAAATATTTACCCCGATCCATGGCCTTAACTACATTGGTGCCATTATCCGTGGAAACATAACCAATCTTGCATTTTTTTGGGGACAGCCATTGAAAGACCTTTGTGTTAAACTCCTTCAAAATGTTTTCTCCTGTATGACTTGTCTCCATGCCAAACATGGCTAGTGTTGCATGTTTCCGAGCAGCGTTAAAAACGTTGTCCGGGTCCGGAGTTAGCTTTGCTGTAACTCCTGAAAAAGAGACCCAGTGTGCAGTGATGCACATGTAATCAGTGCCTGGTCCACTGGTCCACATGTCTGTTGTCAGATGTATAGTGTGAACAGCACTCTTCTGCAAAGCTGCCCCAATCACCTCTAGCACATCTGCATGTAGTGCTGGAACCGCAACTGTGGCAAAATAGAACCGGCTAGGAACCTTCCATTTAGGGCTGAGCATTGCCACTAATTCAAGAAAACCAACCCCTTCCACAAAAGAAAAAGGGAGAAGGTCCAGAGCTAGCATTTTAGCCAGCTTAGTGTTATACAGACGCGTCAGTGGGTGGTTGTGTTCAAATGGCGCTTCTGAAAACATGCTTCTAATGGTGGGTTGGACCATGATTTTACGGGATGATGATGACTTCTTCGACCCAGTTATGCTCTGTGATGATTAACTTTTTCGCATTGGTGTCTCACTCTCTCCCACACTCTTAGTGTGGCTCACAGGGGGTGTGCTGCTGACAGGGGTACTGGGTGTAAGTGAAGAAATGTTTGACGCTTCTTCCTCCTCATCATCATCAGATGAAACATCAACGTATACAGTTTGTTGACTTCCAATTCGGGCTTCCTTGATCTCCTTTAGGTGCGCATGTCATTGGACAGTGTGATGCCTCTCAAGATGATCTCTCTGGCCTCCGGTACCATAGTTGGTACCAAGCTTACCACGACTTACTGCAAGCTTACAAATACTACAAATGGCTATGTTTTCCCTTGTTGTGCAAACACTAAAGAAGTCCCAAACTGCGGACTTGAAATGTCTGTGGGGGGCGGAGGAGGCGATACTGGTGGTCATGCTGCTAATGCCAGATGAAGTGGAGGATGTGTGTTGCCGAACTTTACTGCGTTGTGCACTTGCACCACCACTAATTGAGGTTGAGGTGGATGGAGCTCCCTTCTGGCGAGAAAAAAATATGGAAGCGGTAGGTGGTGGTGTACTAGTTAACTCCAATGATGGTGTTCCCATTGCCTCCTCGTCGACAATATCACGCTCAGCGGCTTTTCGGGCTAGGGTCAAAATGTCTGTTTGCTGCATGCCCGCTGGGGCTGCAGTGACGTTTATGATGACTGCGTCGTTGTCGTGAGAGTCTTCATCAGCAGGAGTAGTATACGCCATTTCTTCTTCAGCACCACACTCCATAAGTACGAGAGTTTTGGGGACCTTACTTTCACGCTTAGCTACCTTTGTCAGATCATGGTGTGCCTCACTCTCAGACGGCAGTGGTGGTTCCCAAGTTGGATCCATATCATCAGAAGGAAGGGGGCTTGAAGAAGATGTAGACACCATCCTTGATCTTTTCCTTGCTATGGATGTGGAAGACAATGAATGATCAGGAGGAGTGGCTTCCTCAAATTATAGCTCGGCTTGAATGTCGATTTCCTGATGTGCCCCTACTTCGGGAGGAACAACTATTGTGGGCACTTGTGCCGCTCCATGCACCTCTGCTTGTGCATCTCCTTGCGCTGCCTCTTCTTCCACATGTACATGGGCTTGTACTTGCACATGTGGTTGTTGTTGCGGCTGTGGTTGTTAAACACTCGTCAGATTAGTTACAACAACCTGTGTTGATTGAGGGACATTGCTGCTACTTTCTTGCGATGAGCCACCATCACTGGTCGATGGTGATTGAACAACTAGACTAAGTGCCTCTGCAGCACTCAATGGCTTGGAGTTAAGTTGGCGTGGTGGTGGTGGCACTGAGCCCAATGGAGCAGGGGTGCTGCTCCCAGCTTGGTCCCCAGCAGATCCTGCTGCTGCTGCAGGCATACTTTTTTTTTTTATTCCCAAAAAATGTGGCGGGCGGCACACCAGTCTCCTTGGTAACTTGGTTCTTCTGCTCCTTACTGGCAACTTTCTTGCTAGAGGAGCTACAGGGAACTTTTTTTGGGGCCATCTTCTTCAGATGTCAGAACAGCATGCCGCAGTTGCATGAGTTGCAGAGCTGTCTTGTCTGTGGCCACACGTGACGTCGCGTGACGTTATGCTGCACACAGACCTCTGCAGGACTTCTTCCTGGCACTGGTGGTTCTCCTGTGCACCTAAAAGCAATGGAAGACAGAGGAACATCAGTTATACACCCCAAAAAGTCGAAAAACACATAAAAATCAGCACAATCCCATGCCCTCAATGATGTTTAAATTCAAGACACCCCACAGAAAGACTAGGCCCATACTCCACTCACTACCCCTGGGCAAAAGGCCCCAACAATTATACAGCTGTGCTCTCGCAACTACAATAAAGTGTTATACAATTGAGTACAATAGACAAGTATCAATAATTGAATAGAAGCAGATTCTTTGGTGTGTTTCTTGTCCCAGCAGGGTAAAGATTTATTGTATCCAGACTTGAGGAATGTCACAATATGCCGACACGTGTTTCGTCGTGTGCCGTTGAGTCAACACGACTCTTCAGGGCTTTAGACTCAACTCCTGGGTGTGGGTTGAGAATAGTCTGGAAGTTATGGTAATGTTCCACGTGGGTGGATTAGAGAGAGACACTGAGTTTTTTTTAAGATTCAAAACAAATGGTAGGTAGGTGGGGGTGGAATACCCAGTGGAGTCAGAAGCGGTCCGCTCACGACAGACGGCCACCGGGAACCTACGGAGGAGGGATACCCAACTACGGCATACCGCCAACTGAAAAAACGAACCCGTTTTTAGATGTTTTCAGATTGATGGATCCCCTCCCGGTCAATGCCTGAAACGCACCCGTATTCAGCGCGAAACCTTGAAGTCTTTGATATACCCAATAGGGCGGAACAGAGCTGATAGAACGCGATCTCGCTTCTGACTCCACTGGGTATTCCACCCCCACCTACCTACCATTTGTTTTGAATCTAAAAAAAACCCAGTGTCTCTCTCTAATCCACCCACGTGGAACATTACCATAACTTCCAGACTATTCTCAACCCACACCCAGGAGTTGAGTCTAAAGCCCTGAAGAGTCGTGTTGACTCAACGGCACACGACGAAACACGTGTCGGCATATTGTGACATTCCTCAAGTCTGGATACAATAAATCTTCACCCTGCTGGGACAAGAAACACACCAAAGAATCTGCTTCTATTCAATTATTGATACTTGTCTATTGTACTCAATTGTATAACACTTTATTGTAGTTGCGAGAGCACAGCTGTATAATTATTGTATAGTCTCTGACTTTTTAGACGGTTAAGGGTGTTATTCCGCCTGCTCTTCACGCACTACACAGCAACCACTTTTCGAACTACACACAGTAACGTAGAAATTGAGGCAGTGCGCCCTTGGCATCTGAACTTCCAAAAAAACCCCTAGCAGTTTACTTAAAAGGCCCCAACAGCAGCCAAAAAAATCGAAAAACACACAAAAATCAGCACAATCCCATGCCATCCATGCCCCCAATGATGTTTAAATTCAAGACACCCCACAGAAAGACTAGGCCCATGCACAACTCACTACCCCTGGGCATAATGGATGAAAGCTAGGCAAAATGGGTGCAGGCCTGAGAACACTGCCTGCATTGAAAATGGCCCCTTGCCCCCAGCACATGGCCAGGGCCTGCCTGTACCAGCACTCAAAATGGCCCCCACCCACTTGGCCAGTCCCCATCAACACCCCAAAAAATCACCACAATCCAATGCCATCCATGCCCTCCATGATGTTTACATTAAAGAGACCCCACAGAAAGACACAGTCCATGCACCACTCACTAGCCCTGGGCAAAAGGCCCCAACAGTAGCCAAATAAATCGAAATACACACAAAAATCAGCACAATCCCATGCCCTCAATGATGTTTAAATTCAAGACACCCCACAGAAGGACTAGGCCCATGCACCACTCACTACCCCTGGGCAAAAGGCCCCAACAGCAGCCAAAAAAATCTAAAAACACACAAAAATCAGCACAATCCCATGCCCTCAATGATGTTTAAATTCAAGACACCCCACAGAAGGACTAGGCCCATGCACCACTCACTACCCCTGGGCATAATGGATGAAAGTTAGGCCAAATTGGTGCAGGCCTGAGAACACTGCCTGCATTCAAAATGGCCCCCTGCCCCCCAGCACATGGCCAGGGCCTGCCTGTACCAGCACTCAAAATGGCCCGACCCACATGACCAGTCCCCATCAACACCCCAAAAAATAGAAAAACACACAAAAATCACCACAATCCAATGCCATCCATGCCCTCCATGATGTTTACATTAAAGAGACCCCACAGAAAGGCTCAGTCCATGCACCACTCACTAGCCCAGAGCAAAAGGCCCCAACAGTAGCCAAAAAAATCGAAAAACACAAAAATCAGCACAATCCCATGCCATCCATGCCCTCAATGATGTTTAAATTCAACACACCCCACAGAAAGACTAGGCCCATGCACCACTCACTACCCCTGGGCATAATGGATGAAAGCTAGGCAAAATGGGTGCAGGCCTGAGAACACTGCCTGCATTCAAAATGGCCCCTTGCCCCCCAGCACATGGCCAGGGCCTGCCTGTACCAGCACTCAAAATGGCCCCCACCCAGATGGCCAGTCCCCATCAACACCCCAAAAAATCAAAAAACACACAAAAATCACCACAATCCAATGCCATCCATGCCCTCCATTATGTTTACATTAAAGAGACCCCACAGAAAGACTCAGTCCATGCACCACTCACTAGCCCTGGGCAAAAGGCCCCAACAGCAGCCCAAAAAATCGAAAAACACACAAAATTCAGCACAATCCCATGCCATCCATGCCCTCAATGATGTTTACATTCAAAACACCCCGCAGAAAGACTAGGCCCATGCACCACTCACTACCCCTGGGCAAAAGGCCCCAACAGCAGCCAGAAAAATCGAAAAACACACAAAAATCAGCACAATCCCATGCCATCCATGCCCTCAATGATGTTTAAATTCAAGACACCCCACAGAAAGACTAGGCCCATGCACTACTCACTACCCCTGGGCATAATGGATGAAAGCTAGGCAAAATGGGTGCATGCCTGAGAACACTGCCTGCATTCAAAATGGCCCCTTGCCCCCCAGCACATGGCCAGGGCCTGCCTGTACCAGCACTCAAAATGGCCGCCACCCACATGGCCAGTCCCCATCAACACCCCAAAAAATCGAAAAACACACAAAAATCACCACAATCCAATGCCATCCATGCCCTCCATGATGTTTATATTAAAGAGACCCCACAGAAAGACTCAGTCCATGCACCACTCACTACCCCTGGGCAAAAGGCCCCAACAGCAGCCAAAAAAATCAAAAAACACACAAATGTCAGCACAATCCCATGCCATCCATACCCTCAATGATGTTTAAATTCAAGACACCCCACAGAAAGACTAGGCCCATGCACTACTCACTACCCCTGAGCATAATGGATGAAAGCTAGGCAAAATGGGTGCATGCCTGAGAACACTGCCTGCATTCAAAATGGCCCCTTGCCCCCCAGCACATGGCCAGAGCCTGCCTGTACCAGCACTCAAAATGGCCCCCACCCACATGGCCAGTCCCCATCAACACCCCAAAAAATCGAAAAACACACAAAAATTACCACAATCCAATGCCATCCATGCCCTCCATGATGTTTACATTAAAGAGACCCCACAGAAAGACTCAGTCCATGCACCACTCACTACCCCTGGGCAAAAGGCCCCAACAGCAGCCAAAAAAATAAAAAAACACACAAAAATCAGCACAATCCCGTGCCATCCATGCCCTCAATGATGTTTAAATTCAAGACACCCCACAGAAAGACTAGGCCCATGCACCACTCACTACCCCTGGGCAAAAAGCCCCAACAGCAGCCCAAAAAAATCGAAAAACACACACAAATCAGCACAATCCCATACCATCCATGCCCTCCATGATGTTTACATTTAAGAGACCCCACAGAAAGACTCTGTCCATGCACCACTCACTCACTACCCCTGGGCAAAAGGCCCCAACAACAGCCCAAGAATCGAAAATTCCAAAATTGTAGTTGAAGCAACTGTACTGCCCCAAACAAATTTACTTGTGAAATTTCTAATCCAAAAGTGATCCAAAGAAAGTCAAAAAGGCCTCAAATCCAAATATCCAGCAGCATCCACAAAAAGTCATCCTTCCAGGTCAAGATCCGAATGAAAGTGACCAGCACATGAAGAAAGCACTGGGAGGAGCCTGCTGGACAGGAACAGGAAGTTGGAGACTGTGGGGCACTTCCTTCCTCACCCCCCCCAAAATGGACTCCTTGCAAAAAAAAAGTGCAGGCAAATGTCAACCTGATGAGTTATTCTGATAAAAATCATCATTTTCAGAAAGTTTATGCTGCTTGCTGGTGGATTTCTTGTGCAGAATTGCAAATTTTGTAATTTCGCGAGTGCGAGATTGTTGCTGCCTGCCGAATCTACGTGTTCGCAATTGCGAACTCCTGCGATACGTGATCACGGCGTACTCGCGTTGACAAACTCTCCCTGTGCAAGGTGGCAAGCCGCGATGATGTAATCGCGGTCGCCAAACTCCCGCGGGATCCCGCAGCAAGATTCAAAATGGCGCAGCACACGCAAAATATCGAGAACAACAACTCGGCAAACGCTGAATGACGGTAAGTGAACCCAGCGCGCTGCAATATTGTATCACCAAGCATAAAAATCCGCTGCGTGCAAATTTGCGGATTTTCTGCAAATTTGCGACTGTTCGCGGATTGCGAATTTAAGGGAAATCCGCAAATTCCGTGAGCGGAACGGATTTTACGCCCATGCTTACAAGGAAGACTGTGGTCGGAATAGGCCTATATTGACAATTATGCGGGTTGCTGCCCGGTTGGCGATAGCTAGAGCCTGGATCTCTCCGAAACCCCCTACGGAGATGGAATGTGGGCTAATTCTTAAAGAAACTGGGGAAAGGGAAAAAGCGCAGGCCAAAGTAAGCTGTATCCAAGCTCTATGAAAGTACAGGTTCATATGGGGCTGTTTAGAAGAACCGTAAAACATTTGGTTAAAGCCTGCTGATTGTTATAGGGACATATGGATATAAAAATAGCCCAGGTTGTGTTTGCTCTTGTTTTTATACTATGTTTTGCTCTCTTGTTTTTGATTGTTTGACTGTTTTCTTTTTGACAATAAAAAAAACACATGTAAATCCAGATTTTGCATGAATTTCACATACCCCGTAATCTGTTTCTGCAGTGCAATTCAAGGTTGTGCTATTAGCACTGCGTCATCTGCGTAAAGTAGTATGGGAATGCAGACCTGGTTAACCAAAGGGATGTCTAGGGTAGGTTCAGCAGGGGCGCCTCCGTGCCATTTGTATGAATAGGAAATGAAAAGGGACTGAGGACGCATCCCTGTCTGACCTCTATTTCAGTCTGGAACCACCTAGTGAATTTTCCATTGTTTCCATGTCGCACGCACGCTGTAGCCTGAGCATACAATTGCCTTATGAAAGAAATAATGGCCTCATTGATACCCATATCTTCCATGATACACCATAAATTAGAGTGGGAAACACAATCAAAGCCTGCTGATAGGTCCATAAAGGCCATATAGATCATTCCTCTTTTGGCGTATTGGGAAATAAGCATACCTAAATTCAGGCATTTTATCTAATGTGCCTTTGCCTTTCTTAAAGCCATTCTGTGCGGGTATCATAATATTTCTCTGATTAGCCCATTCTTCTAATCTATTTAGTAGAACTTGGCCCATTAATTTAGATGCGCCATCCATTAAGGAAATAGGTCTATAATTTTTAGATTGTGATTTGTTCCCTTTCTTATATATTGGGACTATAGTAGTTTTTGACCATGATACTGGTGGCCCCACTCCATCTATAGAGTTAAAAACATTGGTTAAAAATGGTCCCCACAGGTCCGGATTCTCAAAAAAGAAGTCAATTGGTACACCGTCCGGCCAGGGGCCTTAATCCTTCTACACTGCTCTAGGGCATGTCTGACCTCAAGTTTATTAAATAGTAGAAGAGTTGGATGTTACTGAAGTAAATTTCGGGTAAGATTCGAGGCCATCATATATGAGGCCAAAAACTTTGTGGAAGTGCTCAATCCAGGTGGTTTCACCCACATTAGTCTCAAGGTTGGGATCTGAGTTGTGTCAGGAACGAAGAATTAATTACAGCCAGGGGCGGAGCTTGCATGGCCTCAAGATGGCCGCATTGAGATCGAGCTCCGGCAACCACCGCTGCTATCCTGAAAAATATCCTTTCTCCATGGCTGCATACATCGATTCTTGCACATAGGAGACAGAGGCGACCACTGGCTGTGCTCCGATCCCTGCGTTTTCCTACTCCCTGAAGGTAGGGGAGGCGGGGCCAGCAGGCTATCTTCCTTTGGATATTGAGGACCTCATTTGCTTTGGGCTGCGCTGCTCTGCACCGTAAATATTTGCCCCGGACGCTCTCGCCCCGGCCCCGTGATTGATTGCGGCGGCGAAGGATGGGCGTGGAGAGTCGCCATCTTGAGCAGAGGCCTGGCAGTGCTTGCGGCCTTGCACTGCTCTCCTGTGCTTCCCTGAAGGCTTCATAGATGCATCGGCCACCTCTCCAGGTGTGGGTGTACTAGAGACTCTGCCCCTGATTGGACGCTGTGATATATGGTGGCTCTACTATCAGTGGTGGGGTGCAGGCCTAGTGACCGCAGTTGGACATTTGCTATTGGGAGGAGAGATCCACCATTGAAGGCCGCTGGGAGGCGTGGAGGTCTAGGCTCGACAGGCTCAGGCGTCCCTAGACCTGGAGGCGCTTGTGTAG
Source organism: Lissotriton vulgaris (assembly GCF_964263255.1). Taxonomy (NCBI): domain Eukaryota; kingdom Metazoa; phylum Chordata; class Amphibia; order Caudata; family Salamandridae; genus Lissotriton; species Lissotriton vulgaris. The sequence goes on from NC_141687.1 coordinate 1,216,707,884, forward strand.
CGGACAAGACAGAACAGGCTTGGGAAAGAGGCCCCTGTCACATGAGCAGATCAAAGACGCCGGTCCTGCACGAGTAATTGCAGCATGCGGAAGCCTGACCAAACCCAATCCAAGCTACAATTCGACCAGTGCAAATCCACCAGACTTAGAGAGGATGGCTTGGACACTGATCAGGGGGAGCAGGGTGCCTCTGGCCCTTAGCTGAGTTGAGATATGTGACCTATTCTGGGAGTCATGCTACAGAGCCTATCAAAAATAGATGGGAAAATAGATTCTGTCTCCTATCGCATGGATCGCATGTCAGAGAGGCTGCACAAACATGTGGAGAGAATAGACCTGGTGGAAAGGTGGGTCTCTGACATCAAGGACCAACACGTTGAGACCTCAGCTGCACAGAAGCAGATGGCAAATATCCTGGAGTCCCTACAGGCGAAAGCCTAAGACCTTGAAGCGCGCTCTAGGCGCAAAAATCTGCGCATAGTGGGGCTTTCGGAGTCCACCACAACAGGGGTAATGGAACTCTATGTTGAGAATTTACTTGCCACTTTTATAGGCCGCAACACTTTTTCCGCAATCTTCGTGGTGGTGCGGGCGCATGTGTCACAGGCATCTCGGTTCCCCCGGGAGCCCCTCCCTGCCTCATCATAGCCTGAATACTCAATTATCGGGACCGGGATGCTGCACTACGGAAAGTGCATGAGCTTCGCACACTTACATGTGAGGGCTCCATGTTGTCACTGTATCCTGACTTCGCCCCACAAGTTCAAGAGGCTCGTCAACGCTTTGCACCTGTCAAGCGCAAGCTCAAGGAGTTGAACATTGACTATGCCATGCTTTATCCAGCTCGTCTGATGGTCACGGTTGGTGGGAAGTCGAAGGTATACGCAGACCCAGGAAGTGCCAAGCAGGCACTAAAAGGCTACACTAAGGTGCAGAACAATGCTCAGGCAACTGAAGGGCCCGCAGAAGGTGACAACTCTGGAAGTTTATTGCATCAGAACAATTCACTTACGTACACAAGTGAGCCAAGTGCTTCAGTATAGGGGATGAACTCAGCAGGGCTGTTTTTTTCAGTAAGGCTATTTATTCCCCATTGTATTGATGTTCCTGGGACTATGAGTTTATTGGCCAAGCCTCTGGTTAATCTTGTGCTCTGTTCCTTGGGTAGCCATGCTTGTTAAGAGGTAATGGGCAGGAGAAGCATGATTTGGGTTATATTTCAAATTTACATCCATATAAAACTGAATAGTTGCAGTCATGGAGGCACAAAACTAAGAATGCAGTAGTGTTTGAGTTTACCTCAACTGGTTGGGTACTCACTGCCCCACAGTGTATTCCACATAGTTCAATTGGGGTTTTGTTCTAAAGGTGGGGATTATGTCACCATGTCAAAAGTTGGGGGAAGTGACGTAGGTGGGGGTGGGAGGATTTTAAATTTGTGGATTGTGGTGCAGCGGCAGACTTGATAATGTTTAATATGTTTAATCAGGCAGTTCTATTTTACATGAGTGGGGGTAGTCACTGCACAGACATTCAAGGGGATCACATTCTAAGCTTTCTGACCTGGAATGTCAGGGGTTTAAATGACCAATGCAAGGTCTGAAACGTGGTTCTATATCTGCTTAGGCACACTACTGATGTTGCAGTATTGCAAGAGACCCATTTGGCACCTACCAGTGGATTTTTGTCATAGAGAAGAATGAAGGACATTTGAGTGGCAGCCGGCTTCACTACTCATGCAATCAGGGTCCTGATTTAGGTTGGACAGGGGTCTAACATCACAATATAAACAGGGGCTTTGGACCCTGAAGGTCGGAATGTCATACTGCATTGTCGGAAGGGCAACCTGGATGTGCGATTGGTGGGAATGTACGGGCTGTACTATGACAATCCTCATTTCTACCACTCACTGTACACACAACTCCTTACATAATTTAAAGTGCCCACTATGTGGGGAGGCGATTTTAACTGAGGGCAATCCCTTGCAATGGATCGCTCAGGGACCCTCAGCCCTCCCAACCCTCAGCAACAGCTATTGCAGTAATAGCGGAGGACGATATCTTGGTGGATATATGAAGACACCGAACACCAAAAGGTGGGGAGTACACACATTACTCATCTGCCCAAGATATACACACGCGCATAGACTATTGGTTGGTATCCCATGCTTTAATACCTTTCGTAACACACTGCGAGCATTCCCCAGTCAAGCTACAATTGAAAATAGATGACATGCAGCCCAAGGTCCGTGCGTTGCGTTTTCCCCAGTATTTCCTGCTGGATGAGGTATTCAAAGCGGAAGTCTTATTTTTTACCACCAATTTGGGCAGTGTTCCAAGATAGCCACCATATGGGAAACATTCAAAGTTTTTATTAGAGGTGTGGTCATTGCGAAACATGCCGGAGGGCTTCACTCCATTAGGGGGTGACTCCATAGACTAGAGACTGAGTTAGCTGATCTAGACCGACAAGCAACTGCAAACTCATCGCCGGAAGTGTTGGGACAGATTAGGGCCAGGATAGACAAATATAACGACGAAGCTCAGGCCAAGGTGGCGCATCTGGGGAAATATGCTTCAGCTAGAGTGTATGGGGAGGGGGGGAAGGCCAGGCACAATGCTGGCCTCCCTAAATAGACTGCCAGAGGGTCTAGTGAGGTCCTGAAGTTGTTAGATGAGCACAGCGTAGCACTGCATGGAGCTGTACAAATAGCGGATGCATTTAGAGCTTATTTACACAGAATTTTACAGTTCGCGGCCACCCCACACTGATATATCTGTGAAGTATACTTGTCATATATATCCATGAAATGGCTGACAAACTCACACAGGAAGCACCTGATGGCACTGCTGCACCCCACGTAAATTACCGCAGCACTGAAAACAATGGCCACTTACAAGGCCCCAGGGTCGGACGAGCTAACAGTAGCCTTTTTTAAGGCATATATTGACCAACAGTTACCCCAGATGGTAAATTTATTTGAGCAAATAGCTACAGATGGGGTATTGCCCCCAGCATAAGGGAGGCCACTTTGATTACGTTGTTAAAGAAAGTCAGGCCCTCTAATCAATGCTTCTCATACAGGCCACTTACGCTGCTAAATACCGATACCAATATCTTTACCAAAATCCTCGCCAATCGTCTTGCTCCTCAGCTTCCTATAGTGGTAGCACCAGAGCAGTCTGGCTTTGTGCCGACCCGCTCGCTAACAAGCAATCTGCGCACTCTGTTTGGCACAACGGCCAGTATTGACCCGGAGATACAAGCAACTGTAATCTTTCTTGACAAAGAAAGGCCTTCCACTCTATTGAATGGTGCTTCCTGAAGGCTATGCTGAGAAGGGTTGGGGCAGGTGAGGTATTCATCAGGCTGGTAGAGGTTTTACGTGAGAAACCTACAGCCTGTGTACGTGTGAAAGGGTTACTTTCAGAACCCATACACATTACGAGGGATACAAGGCAGGCATGCCCTCTGTCCCCTTTGCTGCCCCTGGCATGCCCCTGGCATGCGCGATGCACAAGTCTCACGAACACCGTGGATTGGTATTCCCTCAGTATAATTTGGAGGTCGCTAAAAACACACTTCTATATGTCAGAAAGACTTCGCAGAAATGAACGCTCATACTGCATACTGTACAACGATTCGGCCATCACTCGGGTTTATGTATTAATAGGAACAAATCTATGGTATTCCTGCTTACCCCAACCATGGTGCCTGCTGCAGCTGATTACCCTATTGCGTGGTCAATGGAACCAACTCGTTATTTGGGAGTGCAAATTCATACTGGTCCAGAGGTTGTGATTCGCTAGAACTATGGTAGAGCGATAAAAGTTATCAGAATCCATTGAAAACTGGATACACCTGGCGCTGTCTTTGTTGGGGCGTATATCACTCCTGAAAATGATAGTACTCCCACTTCCGGTTTGCCAACATCCCGATTTTGCTGCCGAAAATCCTTCTTTCATACACTGCGTTCCTTCCAGCTCTGGCTGGTTTGGCCCGGGAAACAGCCATGGGTGCGGTGGGAGACACTAAGCAAACCATACTCGGAAGGGGGACTAGGGGCCCAAACTTTGAATTATACTACTGCGCAGCACAACAGATGCATGCATTCTATTGGTTGTATGGTGCTTCAAGTAGCCCACAGTTGCTCATTGAAAAAGCAGCTGTGGATCCCCATTCATTGTCACAGTACCTCTCTGAGACAACGAAGAGGCGGTATCATGTTATAGACCCAGTTGGGTGTACGAGGAGCCTACTCTGGAAGGCAGCCAACATGCGGGGGCTTCACCAACTCTATTCTCCAAAATTACCTTTGGAAATGTGCGGGTGGTTGCCAATGAGAAAGGAGAAATAATTTATCTCAGCCATGTATGCTCTGGGCATAAACACTGTGAATGACTAGGAAAGTTAAACAATAGGACACGCTTCACACTGATTCCTCGACAACTCCCCTGATTCAAAATTTCACGTCTTCCTTGCATGACATGCCCACCGAACAACACTAGGGGAGGACATGTTAGAACCACCTGAATTCGCCCATATGAGGTACCTCCTATGTGCATAAGCCCCACAACACATGATCTCGATATTGTACCCACTTGATAATGTGGAGCCGGATTACCCAGTTGCAAAATCGCTGCAGGAATGACGCACAAAGCTACAGTTAGACATTACTGACGAACAAAGGGTATACTGCTGTAGGGACACTAAGAATATCTCGCAAAACGGCAGACATCGCCTACTACACTTAAAGTTTCTGCAGAGAGTGTTTTACACCCCTGTCCGTCTGTACAAATGTGGACTTCGGGGTGAAGATAGATGCATGAGATGCGGGGCGACCGTGGCAAACTTCACACATCTTGTATGGGCCTGCCCAGGGATCCAGAGGTTCTGGGGGACGGTGCATATTGCATGACAGAACATTGCAGGAACAAATCAAAGCTTGACCCTTCTGGAAGCACTGCTGGGTTACACAAAAGGGTGCCCCAAAGGTACAAGCAAATTATTAGCACCAGGTATCCTATTAGCTAAGCGCAGGAACGCCATGCGATAGATGAAGGGACCCATGCCCACTAAAAAGGAGTTGTGCTGTCAACCTAAGAATATTTGTGAACCATATCGGGCATATCTGGCCCGACACTCTGCAGGGAAAGATGCGAGAGAGGAACATGATAGAACGGGGATTGGTTGAGGTACTTGGGGCATTACTGTCCCATGGTGTGGCCTTGCCCGAGCCACAACCTGTTGTGCTGGGTTGTAGCATGCTACTATGGAGAAGAGGATTAGGATTCCCCTGATTACAGAATGATTTTGTATGTCTTAATAAATCTGGATAATTCAGGGGGGATGTTGGGAAGGTAAGTATGACAGCTGTGTTTGCTTTAAATGGGTCTCTGGAGAGTTAAAGTTTTTGGGGCCTATGGTCCCTGTGGTTACCCCTCTGCCATCAGGCCTCTATCGTTGCCTTTTTTGTGATGGGTTGAGTAAAGCAGTACACAGGAGTTTGGAAGGGTGATTAGCCATATAAGGGTAGAGGCCTGCAATAGTAACTCTGCCCCTTGAATTCTGCCCCCTCATGCAGATAGTGAAGCTACAATTATGGCTATATTTTCCTCTATTGTGGTTAGTCTATTCATAAGAGGTTGTAGGAATTGGCTGAGTGTCTGTTCCATTCTAGAGTATAGAGGGTAGTAGTCAAATGGAGTAGTTGGAATTGAGCTAGAGTGTGAGTGTAGTTCTTGCTTTCCTACAGGCGGTTTATTTAAACATTCCCCCCTTTTTTCTTGTCTGCAGTGTCACTCCATTATGCAATTATATGGAGAGCTGCCTTAGAGTTCAGCTTTGCTTTGCTTTGGCCTACAGAGACCAGCGACCTCTCCAATAGGGGAGTAACCTGTGCACGAAAATCAATTATGCAAGTTCCAAAAAGAAATCTGTACAGCTTATGGGTCATTCAAGAAACTCATATTTCTCTAGCGCAGCTCAGGATCAGAGCCCATGCCTTTTATCACTCTACTGTGCTGTTAGTCGCATTTCTCTCCAGTTGCAGGAACAAATGCATTCCCACACAAAGGGAACAATTGTCAGTACTTGACTCAGCTCTTGAGGAGAAATGGGGTGGTGATGAAAGGTCCGCATCGATCAACTAGCTGTCACACTGTGCCAGGGATGGGCCTAACCAAGCCCACTAAACAAAGGAGGGAGCCCAGACTTCTGGAGCCAACACAAGAGGGTGCTCCCTTTGAAGAGTTGCTGTGAAAGACCCTGGCAGTGGTGTCTGCGAGTGGCAGAGCTGAGGACCTCAGAGCAGATATGGCAAGTGACTCCTGAGGGACACAATTCTGAAATGTCCCAGAAGTCTATGCAGGAAGGTTAGGACAGAGACGGAGAGGAGATGTGATACCCCAGGATAGTCCAGCGGGGACTCACTGCTGAAACCTCCTGGCCCCACTTAAAAGGTGTTGGGCAAGGGGGAGATCTCTCTCTTGGTTGTTACTTTCAGCTGGAGACTGGGACTGCAAACGCCAGTCATGGACATTTAGAAGGAAGAACCCCATGATGACCACCTGAACTAAGGACTCTGACTTCAGTTGACCCCAGGACCAGTGGGGCTCTCCCCAAGACCATGGAAGCTGGTCCCCTTACATCCAGTGAGTACCAGTTGGGAGAAAGACTGGGCTTCTGTGCCCAGGAGGAGAGAGGCCCAGGAGAAACTAAGCAGAAAGGCTGCACAGGGAGCCAGTGAAACCAACTTCCTGCAAACTTTGTCTCCTTTGAGGTCAGGAGGCCTTAGGAAAGTGCATTAGGTAGCTAGTGCTTGCCACCAGGAGTAAAACAAGCCCAGATTTTTGTACAGTGACCCAAGGGGCCTGAGATGTCGGCATGAGAAGGATTTTGACCTTTATCTCTAGCATGATCCCGGAGTGTGTGAAGTTCTGCTGCGTGGCTGTTTTCAATCCACCCAGGGTGTGCCAGGGTGGTCAGGGTCACTGAAGAAGATGTCCTCCATTTTAGTTGTGCTGGGAGTGGTGTGCATGTGGCCCCATCTCCAGCATTCTGTAAGTCTGGGGACCCCCTGGTCCTGGCCTGGTTCTGAATTGAGGGGCACAGGACCCCAACTCCAGGCCCCCGATGGTGGTGAAGGTGGAGAAGTGCCATTGCATTTCCCCCTCAAGAGGAGAGTGCAGGAGGGACCCAGGACCCCAGCCCTGGGCCCTGGGAGAAAGAATATGTGCAGTGCACCCCCTGGTAGTGGCTGGTCCTGTGTCCAGGGGGAGCGGGAGGCCACAACAAGCACCAGTGCCTTGCCCAGAGGAGCAAATAGGGAAGAAGAACCCAGGAAGCAGGGGTGGGCTCCCTGGGCTGCCCCCCATCGTAAGCACTGAGCTTGGTGCCCTGGGTGAGACTGGGCACCCCCAGAGTGAAGAAAAGACAGCACAGCCTGAGGCCACACGGCTAACAAAAGAAACAAGGCAGCGGCTCTCCCTAGAGCAGTGGAAGAGGCGCTGATTGATTATTCATTGCTACTGAGGGTGTGCCCCATAATGCCCTGTGGGGCTTTCCAAATTCAGCACCATTTTCTCCTCTCATAGTGGCCCTAGGATGGTGGGGCTACCACCAACAAAGCCAAAAATAGTATTGGGGAGTTACATAGGCGTTGCAGCTCCCCACATGGGTCCAAGTAAATGCTTTTGAAAGTACTGACTCTAACTGGGAAGGGTCACAGAAAGGATGACTACTCCATGATTTGAACTTAAATTAAATGAATGGATTTCTATCGAGTATTGACTGGAGTATGTGCTCTAAAGCTAGCAGTGCAACGTCCTTAGGAGCTAAGGTTATGGCTGCAGTTATTGTGGCCTGTTGGTGGTTAAAGAAAGAGTACATGTTGTACAGTGCCTTCTAGGGGCAAAGTGTATGGTTACATGTGGTTTGTGATCAACATGTAATGCCCTCTAGATCCCCCCAGCTATTTTCTTGTGGACCCAGGTTCTGAGTCAGAGTTCATCCTCCTCAGCAAGCTCCTTGGGGTCAGTGAGAGTGTTATTAATAAGGTGCTGACACAGATTTGAAAAACAAAGATGGAACAAGTGCTCCCTTGCAATCAAATTGTACAACACCTGATGATCCTTCACTTCACTGTCCTGCACCAAACCATCCAGTGCCTCGCAAAAGAAGTCCACACAATAATCCAGGTCTGCTGGGGCAGCTTCTAGCTGTCTCTAAACCTTTGTCTGTACTTCTCAAGGGGAAGGCAATACTTTGTGACTAGGGGGATCCCTCATCCTGTCCCACTTATATAGGGCTTGTAGGGAGTTCATCTCTTTGCTAGCAATGTGCTTCCAGTGGCAAGCCTCTAAATCCTTCTCAGATGTCCTATGCATCTTCAAAGCCACCTCATGTGCGTCAAACCACCTGTTGATATCATTCCCACAACAAATTTAGGCACCACACCTCCAGGAATGGACCCTTTTGTCTCCACAGGGCACCGTAAAGTTGCTGCCACCACCACTGCTGAACCTGCCTGCCTGGGCCTTGAGGTCCAGATCCTTCAGACTCATCCTGAGTTTGGCCATCACCCTCCTGAACTCCCTTTCTGCCTTCCTGTTCACCAGCTAATCTGGAGACAGGCCTTGGAAAGATGCACTGTTTTCTGCTCAGGCAGGGAGCTCCAACTCAGGAGGCACATTATCCCCAGGCCCTCAGCACGTTTTGTGGCTTCACCTACCTAGTGGTGCTCTTTGCTGGAAGTCCCCTCTATTTCCATAACTCCGTGAGCTGGACCACAGTGTAGGCTCTAAGTTGTTCAGCTCCAACTCCATTCTTGCAGGTGTGGATTCAGGCACAAGAATTAGGGAGAATTTAGAACAAGCAAAAAGGCCAATCCAGCAGAATTTAAACTGAAATTGTTCTCTGATATGAGATGGAAATGTACATAAAATCACCTTATAACACTGCACAAACACACATCCACTCCTCACCGCTGATTACCAATGTAAGAAATGGGGTTGTGGTTGACTAGGGTGTGAGCTCTGGTCAAGCAGCAACCACAGTTCTTATTAGGTTGAGGCACAAGCCAACCCTAAATTTACCTGTGCTCAATTCTCTAATTGCTTGTCATAGAACAGTCAGGTTTGATTCAAAGGCAATGTGTAACGTATTTGTGAAAGTGAAAATACCACACAAAAATGATCCTGCACCAGGGTAGAAGTATAGCGTATGTTGTTATAACTAAAACAAAACCAAAATAGCAAAAATCTAATCTTTAGAACCAGAGATATGAAATATTAAATATTTCAGTGAAAATAGTAACAAAAAACAAAAAGTGGCAACTGTGGATATTTGGTTGCACTGGACCGACGCAAAGTCACAAATTCAGGCTGACTGGGATAGAGCGTGGGCCAGCTACTGAGACCCAGTTAGACCTGTTGAACAAAGTGCCTTAAAGCCAGGTTTACTGAGTGTTGTGGGTATCCACTTCTAAGAGGAGTCGTACAGCCCAGGTGATGCGTCCGTTCAGAGATTCTACGAGGCTGTGATGTGCTTACCTCCGTCGTTGTCGAGGATCCCATCAACGAGGGCTTGCGATGTGAAGTCAAGTCCAGCATTGAGGACGTGTTGTGAAAAAGGTCTACCTTTGAGGTGACATATATATTGGAAAGGAAGGTTTGGGTATAATAAAATGTTTATTTTGACTAGTCAAAATGACAGTTTTAACTGCACACATATGCTGCAATGGTAGGCCTGAGACATGCTTTAAGTGCTACTTAAGTGGGTGGCACAATTAGTGCTGCTGGTTAGCTACAGTTACAGAACCCCGGGGCCATCCACTGATTTTAAGGAGGCACTCATAGAGGAGGTCAGCATGCCGGCAGCGAATGCAGCCAACTTCACAGACATGGGGGATATGAACATGCATTTGGACAAATTGGACGACCCGATGTGGCCAATTTCATAGCAGACATGGTAGCTTGCCAGCTAGTTCAACTGGTGTCAAACCCTACCCACATAGCCAGCCACCTGATTGACCCAGTCTTTACAAATATACCCTCTCTGTCAGTTCATGCACCTATCCCTATGGGGTGGTCCGACCATTACTTGGTCCCCATGTCACTTTGGGAGATCACTCCCTCACGGAGCAAGGACCAGACATCCTCGCTCAAACGGCCATGGCATAAACTTAACTGGGATTCTTTCCAAGACTGTCTGTCCACTACTTGCCCTAGCCTACCCAAGGACCCTAATGAGGCTTATAGGGCTTTAACAAACTGGATCAGCCAGCCACTGGATAGTCTCATCCCTGAGAAATGGTCTCGGAACCGTAAATCCAGAACTAAACCCTGGTGTAGTAGAGATCTAGCTGACCTGCGTAAGGGCTGCAAAAGGCTGGAACGAGTTTGGAGAAGTGATTTTAGCATTACTACGACGAAGGACACCTATCGGGCGGCAGTAAAAAGATTCCATAAGGCCATTCAATTGGCATGCGCAACATTCTATGCCTACCAAATCCGCAGGAGCGATAATCCGGCAAAGAGTGTGTTTTCTATACTCTCCAGCCTTAAGTCGAAGCAGACTAACGCAGGACAGATGATCCAGTCCAATGAGCAGTGTCAGAACCTTGCCTCCTTTTTATTGAAAAGGTAGACAACATCTGCAGGTCCTTTCCACCTACAGCTACCACCCCTCTAGTTGCATGGTGTGATCAAACGGCCAGCACCTTAGAGCTTCTCCCGCCCATCTCTGCAGACCAGCTGGAAGCACTATGTAGGAAAATTAAATCAGGCTCACCTGCTGACCCTCTTAAACCAGAGCATTTTAGGAAGGTGCTTCCGGCAATTCTGCCCTCTCTGATGCTGTGACAGAACATCTCTGGTCTGCACTAGACGTGGGGCAAATGTCAGCACGGGCAAATGTCAGCACTGATCCTTCTGGATCTCAGTACCGCGTTTGACACAGTGTCCCATGCCATTCTATTACAACGCCTGGAGGAGGCGGGAATCATCGGTTTGGCCTTAAAGTGGTTCACCTCGTTCCTCAGTGAGAGGTCATTTGTGGTTTCTGTTCCCCCCTTTGCCTCTGGCACTCATTCCATCAAACAAGGTGTCCCACAGGGTTCCTCCCTCAGTCCCCTTATTATTCAATCTCTATGTCTTCCACCATCCGCCGGCTACACTGGCTGCTGGTTGCCAGGAGAAATGAGTTCAAGGCCCTTTGCATCACCTTTAAAGCCCTGAAATTCAACTCCCCTGACATCCTGGCCAAGTTAATCACACCCTATGTTCCGTCACGTCAGCTCCGCTCACTTGGTCTGCACCCGGTGGTGGTTCCTAGGTTTCGGAAGATGCAGTCAGGAGGCCGCTCCTTTCGCAACAGGGCAGCGCACCGCTGGAACTCGCTGTGTAGTCTGCCCCTTTCAACCCTCCATGTTAGTTGCTTGGCTGTCAGCGCCGGGACACCCCTCTGCTGGCGCAGCTGTAAAGTTATACAAATCACAGTAACATAACATAACATAACATAACATAACATAACATAACATAACATAACATAACATAACATAACATAACATAACATTTAATTTACAGGCCCTAGGCACAATTAAATCTAATTTACCATGGACTTACATGTAAATTAAATATGCTGATTGGGTGTAAGCTAATTCTACCATGTTTTGAGGAGGGAGCATAAGAACTTTAGTACTGTCCTAAAGGCAGAAAAAATTAAGTCAGCAAACAGGAGGATTGAAGCCAAGAAGTTAAATGGTAACTTATGCCAAGGATGCCAGGTCTGACAGCCCTCAATCAGTGAATTGTGAGCATCATGCTATGCTACTCGCTACACCACTAATGTTTCACTGTTAGTGCACTGTTCTTGGGATCTAGTCCTGCTATACAGAAAGAGTGATGGCACAGGTGCTTGATAGTCCACATTTTGGTGTGAAGATAGTTGTCTGTCACTTATTGGTCCTGTCAAACTGGCTTTCTTAGTGATCAGTGCTCCAAACCCTCTTTCAATAAGGAATAAGACACTCAAGAACACTGGCACATGAGAAGTGCATTTTAAAGATGCATTTTAAAATTAAAAAGCTAGTCTTTTCCCATGATGTGAACTGTGCCTAAAATAAATACAAATAAAATGGCAGTAGCAAAATTTACCAAAATCATGAACAAGAGGAAATACTCTAACATGATTGCTGTTATGCCTTTATAACAATTCTACCCCATTCTGCTAATTCTAAGTGCTAAACTAATTCTAACAAGCAGAAAATAAAAACCTATTTCAAGTATCAGAAAGGGTTCACGTCTCCATACCTGTTTGAACAATATGGCTTGTGTTCAATATAATAGAAAGGTCTACTATTTTTTGTTGTGCGAGGCCAGCTGCACTGATAAGTTCAGCCATTCAAGAGACAAATGTTAAGTGCCTCTGATGGAGCGGTAATTTCTTCTGGTAATTTCTCAATGCAAAACCCTCATGCTACCTCTAATTTACCGCTCAAAAGGTGTTGGGCCCTTCACACCATGTATTACCTTCAGGAGACTTTAATAATCATGAACAGTCAAAAATGCAATTATTATTTAAGCCAATAAAGAGAGTTGTTGAGTATTTAAAGGGTTTTATTTTCTAGTCAAAAGTTAATTTTTCTCTGACCATTTATTCATTAATAAAATATCAATCAGGTTACAGAATTTGGAAAACAGGAAAAATAGCATTAATACAGAACACATTACAGTCTGCATATGAGCATTACATATAGGAATGTGGCGCAAAATGTCATTCAAGACTCAAAGAGTTTCTAAGAAAAATATAGTCTTGCAAGGCTAATCAAAAATCAAATAGTTTGCAAAAATCTCCCATTAAGAAAAATAAATGCATAAGTCAAATAAATCTTTTCAGACCTAATTAATTTGTCTAAGCATAACTTGAAGTTTAGCATCTAATTCTATTTAATCAGCTGTTCTTCTGCATCTGTCTGTGTCTAAAGAGCAAGCAGGGAGGGAGACAGCCCGCCCTTCACGAGACCTCAAAGGAATGTGGCCAAGATATGACGTGGAAGCAAGAAACCTCCCCTTGATTCTCCTCGGACGCCCATGCAGCACCCGTGACGATCTCGTACCTAACCCATAGGCTGTCTGGCCTAATCTGTTCCTTCTCTTCAAGAGCTCACACACCCCCTAATGAGCCTAGAAGCCAGCTGAGCTGAGAAAACCAGCCCCTGTCAGTTTTTTATACACAAAATGTTGGCAGTCTACACAAAATGTTGCATTTCAGGAAAACCTGTACGTTGATTGGTCAATCATGGTGGCATGAGTTTTCATCACCCTGACGCATTCTAAAAACCTGACCATGCCAGTTTTTAACAAATGAAGCATACATAATAAATACATTTTATAAGTTTGCAACAATTGCTAGGGAAAATTTTCAATAGTCTTCCTTCCTGCCAAAGCGCAGTCAGATGGACACTTTTAACTAACACTGGTACATTTAGCAGAATCACAAGGATGTACAGTTCAAGGTGTTCTTGACTTCTTGGCATGAGGAAAGCTGCCACAGTCTGCGCATGCTCCCTTCTCATTCAAAGCAAGCCATAGCTTTTGATGGTTTCACAGGCAGCCATTTAATGGTAGGCCCCAAAATAAAATAAACACAAAGATAATATTAGTTTCATGTAAATCAGCACATTATGTTTCCAAACTCCATACTAATACTCATTATAAATGTTTTCCTAGCCAAGCTACTAGTGTAAAGCAGCTTTTCTATTATTTATGACAACATGTAAAATAAATGTGCAATGTACAACAAAGAAAAAGAGATGTTATTAACTGAAAATATTTATCAAAATATGCAACAAGTCAAAGTCTCTTTAGACAGAAATAGTGGATTTAGATTACATGGGATGCGCTGGGAAGAGAGAAACACATTCTATTAATCTTCAAAGCTAAAAAGGCCACTTTTCTCTACATTGCAAAAACACATGTTAATTCAGCAGAAGCATTTCAGACTAAATAGGCCTCACTTTCATGTTTTTTTTATGTGCCATGTTTTTAACTTGCACCAAAATGTGCGTGGCAATTTAAATGCAGTCTGTCTGAAGCACAAAAATAAAACAATGCCTGACTGCAGAGGAAATCTGCTCCATCACCTCCACAGTGGCCTTTAATTAGAATCAGTGCCATGATTATGTACGGCCTGTATCATTGCCGCCAGGTTTGAAGGTCTCTGCTCAAATCTCTCAAATTTTGTGGTCAGTCTTTACAACATTGCTTCTCTGTTTTTAAAAAACTTTCAGAATAAGCAATTAACAGAGTGGCATGATACCTTTGCGCGTCTTTTCATTCTGCAAGACTGAGTTCTTTAGTACAAAAAAATAAACAAGTCACATAGTTGTCAGCCTTCTAAAAACTCTTCAGAAATCAAGAACAAATAATGTAAAACAGAACAGTCAGCAGTTTTTTTTTGTTTAAATATCTTTATTGCTTTTCTTAAATTGCGTAACAATCCAGGATTATCTGAAGCATTATACATGCATACACTAATAGACATATTAAGAATAATGTGTGTATCTGTGATGATTTACATGCATATAGTTACAATACACGGTAATGCACACACGCCTCTACAGGAGGCCTCTGCTGGTAAATCGTTGCATGCTACTTCCTGTTCGCGCTGCTGCACTTCGGTTCCCAATTTACAGATAGTAACGCCTGTGCAATATGCAAACACGGCTAGTTCAAATCAATCAGTTGTTACACAGAGTGCATAGCATTAGCGTCTTATGGCTCAGTACCTCCAGTGTTCGAGTTATGTACTGACGGGAGGGGCATCGTCGCCATCCCTGCCCCCTTCATTTTTGAAGGCTGTGAGTATGGTACCCCAGTATTGCGCTATGGGATATTTGCAGAGTCTCGCTGTTTCCTCTCTGTGTAGTGTTGTGCTTTCTGCCTGTGCCCCTATCGTGGGTGATCTTTCCCAACTGATTGTCTCTGGGGGGATGTTGTGTTTCCACCTCTTTGTGATTAATCGCTTCGCTACTATCAACCCCAGGTCTCGAAATCGCGACGTGACTCTGTTCTTCTTGGACCTGGCATAGAGCCGTAATATACAAACTTGTATGCAGCAGGGATGTGTCAGTGCAGAGTGCAAGTGCTGTGGCTACGTCTTGCCAATAAAGTTGTAGGGAGTTGCAGGTCCATAGCATGTATTATATTGTATTGTATCTATGATTGTATAGCGCTACTGCCACCCTACGGGTATCCTGGCGCTTCAGATATCAGAGCACTTGATCAGCTTGATGGTGAACAGAAAGATGGAACGTGTGGAACAGAGTTTCGGAAATAGCCAAGTTTTCAGGCTTTTTCTGAATTCAGTTAATGAAACACTCTGTCTGATCCTTTGTGGCAGCTTATTCCATAACTGTGCCCCTACCACGCTGAAAGCCCTGCACCCCCATCCGGGAGCGTTTACATTTTGTAATTGCCAGCAAACCGCTACCCGAGGACCGGAGCTGTCTCTGAGGAAGGTACCTGGAAAATCTTTCCTGTAATGGAAATGGGCCCATCTCATGTGAGGCTCTGAACACCTGGCAAAGTGACTTGAGAAGAACCCTTTTCCTGATCGGTAGCCAATGAAGCTCTCTCAGTGCGGAGGTGGAGGACGAGTGGCGTCGCAAACTCAGCACCAGTTTTGCAGCTGCAGACTGGACTCTTTGCAGCCCCTGAAAGATATACTGGGGAGCTCCTAAATACAGGGAGTTGCAATAGTCCAGTCTGCTCAACACTGTGCTGCTCACAACCAAAGAGCGCAAATCTTTTGGTAGGATAGCAAGTATCCGGCGTAGCAGGCCTAACAAGCCAAAGCAGACATTAGCCGTCTTAGTTGCCTGCGACTCCATCTGGAGGTTCTTGTCTATTAGGACCCCCAGATTCTGCACCGTATTTGTCGGAATCAGTGGATCCTCCTCCGGAGTAAGTCTAAGCTCCAACGTAGAATATGTGGGCGGCCTTGCAGGAGAATAGTATAGCACCTCGGTTTTTCCACCATTGAACTGCAAGGAGTTCCTCCGCAGCCAATCTGCCGTCTGGCGCATGCACTCTTGGAAGTGCTCCAACGAAACTGCCTGTTCCCCTTCCAAGGAGAATGCCAGCTGCGTATCGTCCGCATAGTTGACCAAGTCAACCCCAAATGATTTGATAATCGGAAATAACGGCTGCAGATAAGCGTTAAAAAGAATAGGGCTGATAGCAGATCCCTGGGGCACCCCCTGGGTAACTGATGACTTGCATTAGGGAAATGGTGCCATGGAGACTGTCTGTTCTCTTCCTGTCAGATAGGACCGTAGCCATTGCAAGGCCCTTCCCCTAACCCCCATCCTTTCCAATCTCTCTAAGAGGATTGGGTGGCTTACCGTGTCGAACATATTGAGAAGTACCAACTCTGCGCCATTCCCATTGTTGGCCCGCATTCGTAAGTTGTCCATCATAGTCGACAGAGCAGACTCCGTCCCATGTCCTGGCCGAAACCCAAACTGATCCTTATCCCACAGCTGATGTTCCTCCAAGAAGTCGGATAAGGACCTGCTTACAGCCTTTTCCAAGATTTTAATAGGAAATGGGAGCAGAGAGATTGGACGAAAATTGACCGGTTTTGTGGGGTCCAAGGAGGGTTTTTTCATCAGTGGTGTCACCACCGCCTGCTTCCATTTCTCTGGGACGGTGCCTTCTTCCAGAGACTGGTTACATATCTGTCTAAGCCAAGGGAGAGTCGTATGGCCATAGGTTTTCCATATTTTCTGTGGCAAAGGGTTAGAAGAGGACACTGAGGATATGCTTTGCACCATGCATGTGGAGCAGGTTCGCTTTAAGCGGCTGACAGCGTGGGCACGCGGAGGTGTCGATGTTAAAGTATCTGTTTATGTTCTCGGGTGAAAGGTGCACTCTATGTATAACGTATGTTTGTATTAGTTTGAATTTGGAGCTTCTCAGAAAAAAGAGGTTTGTCATCGAATAGGCTCAAATAAGGAACCATGGTACACACATAATCTAAGACAGTTAAAACAGCCATGTAAGCAAGCTGAGAGGAAATGGAGGAAGGATTTCTCAGAATCTAGTAAAAGCATTTATAGGAAAGTTATGAAGCTCTATAAAAATTAAATAAAAACTGCCCAAACTAGGTATTATCAGGAAAAAATATCCTCAGCCTCAAATTCTCCTACTGAAATTTTTAAAATTGTTAAGTCCCTCCTTACCCTCCCTGCGTGTACTATTGTTGATGATAATGCCCAAGGTCGCTGTCAGGAGCTAGCGAGTTTCTTTTTCACTAAAACTCATACTATTTATGCTAGCTTCCAGCACAGGGCTATGGATAGCTCTGTCATATTACCGGCACGACAAGCTATGTTTCCCCCTCTTACCTTGTTGTCTCTTCAGGATTCCTTGCACCAGCTAAAATCAGGATCACCGGCTGATCTAGCCCCCCCCCCGGCCACTCTTAATTTAGTATCAGAGATTGTCTGTCCAGGGATGTTGGACGTGATAAATGCATCCCTTCCAGTGGGACAGGTTCAGAGTTTGTGGAAACAAACCAGAGTTAAAGCCCTGCTTAAGAAGACTAACCTAGACCCCGATGATTGGTCTAATTATCAGCCCTTCTCTCTGTTGCCTGGTTTGAGTAAACTGGCAGAAAGACACGTCAATGCAGTCTTGACAAGTCACCTGGAGGATAAAAATCACCTACATCCGAACCAGACTGGCTTTAGGCGATGCCACAGCACGGAGACCGCCCTCCGTGCGGGCCTTGAAGAGTCTAGGAAGATCTTGGATACCGGAGGCTGCGCTGCAATTATTTTATTAGATCTCAGCGCAGCCTTCGGTACTGTGAATCATGATATAATGATTCAAAGACTCAGAGAGGTGGGTGTGGGAGGAACTGTTCTGGAATGGTTATAGTCATTTCTTTCGGACAGGTCCTTTGGGGTCTTTGAAGAAGGTGCTCTTTCTGAGCAGAGGCCATTGCAGTGTGGAGTCCCGCAGGGTTCTTCGTTGAGTCCCACCCTATTTAATATCCATATAAGGCCATTGACCGAGGTGGTACTTCCCTGGGGGATTCACACTGTCACATACGCGGATGACACTCAATTAGTAGTGGGCCTTAACCGGCAAGATATCTCAAACTCAGGTTTGGAGGGTTGTCTTGTTAAGGTCTCTGAGTGGATGGATCTGTCCTTTCTTATATTAAATGGCACAAAGACAGAGATAATGATTCTTGGGCATGTTGCACCCCACAATCTGGATTCCTTATGGCCCGTCTGCCTTGGTTCGTCTCCTGTCCCTAAGACACAAATTAGGAGTCTTGGGGTCTGGTTGAACGGTAAATTGAATCTCAAAGTTCAGGCAAGTAAGGTTGCCGCTAATTGTTATGGTCTGATCAGGACAATGCGGAAGATTCTTCCCCTTTTGCCATCTGAAGCCAGGCGCATGGTGGTCCAATCCTTGGTCCTTTCACGGTTGGACTACGCAAATGTAGTCTACCTGGGGGCACCACTGGGAACTATCGGGAAATTGCAGACAGAACAGAATTGTGCTGCTCGACTTTTGACGGGTATCCCTAGGCATAAGTCAGCTAAACTAGACCTCAGACAACTTCATTGGCTGCCCGTTGTGGATAGGGTCAGGTTTAAAGCATTGTGTATTGTCCATAAGTGCATCTCGGGTAAAGGGTCAGCCTTGTTGCTGCCCTTGGTGCAGTTATATGACACCAAGTGGACTCTGACATCTAAGCAATAAACAACTGCTGTCAGTTCCAAAGGTCAAACGGTCTCGGACTGGAGGATGATTGTTCTCCTATAACGCAGCCAGGCATTGGAATCAGCTTCCTGATTCCATCTGCCTTGAAGTTGACCATCTCAGGTTTAGGAAACAGCTGAAGACCTTTCTTTTTGCTTGATCAATGTTAAATGATTGTGGTGACAAGATGCGCTGGGAGTCCCTATGGGTAGCCATGCGCTATATAAGTGCGTATTGATTCATTTATATGAATAACTGGCCAGGATGCGTTCCATTCCTTTTTTGGTCCAAGGTTAGCCTCTGTCAGTTTCCCAGTGGGTGCGGAGACCTAGCATCGGTTTCAGTGTATGTGTGAGTAGAGCTGCCACTAGCCAGTGTACTATATGTGATCCCGCACCCATCACATGTAAGTATTGTAGTAGCAGATGTGTTGGCGGCTCAGTCATCAGAAACCCCCAGGAGGCCGTAAGGGCCCTTGTAAGGGAAGTGTGCTATAGAAATTGCTCTGCCGGCAATCCACTGTCTTCTGCCAGTCCCTCAAAGGTAAGTAGTGCACCATCTATATAGGGTGTCTATGCCCGCTGCATGGCAATGTGTAAGAGCCTCCTCAGAGGTGCCCGTCCTCCCTCTAGGCGTCCCCAAGAGCGGCAGTATCGAAGCATATGGGATTGCTGTGCGAGTAAGATGCAGGCTCCTTCTATAGCACTTATGCGCCCGTTCTAAATGTAATTGGGATGGACATGGGGACATGGCAGCGGATGTAATAGGTGAAAAATCTGGGGTTGGGTCCAGGGCTGTTGCAGGCTCACCATGTCTTCCAGACTCTTTCCACTAAGCCACTTTGCCATCCATTGTAGCTGGGCCACTATATAGTACAGCTCCATGTTAGGGACTGCCGATCCTCCCTGGCTGGTGGGGGCCTATAATTTCCACAATGAAACTAGGGTCTGCCTTTGTTCCAGATTAAGTCATGGAACATGCGTTCCAGCTCACGGAAGACCTTGGTCGGGACATAGATTGGGAGATTCGAAAAATAATACAGTAAGTTTGGAAGGACAATCATCCTGATCAATGTGATGCGGCTCATAACATTTAGTGGGAGTAACTTCCAAAATTGTACTTGGGCCCTAACAGCTGAGATTGCTCTCATCAAATTGCCTTCCAGTAAATCATTGGGCGTCCGTTATATGAAGACACCAAGATAGCGAAATGTAGTGGAGTACTACGGGCGCCATTGAGAAGCACGTCCGTTTCAACTGTGTCTTCACTAAAGGGATAAACCCCGACTTGGCCCAATTAACCCGAAGACCCGACACCTACTCAAAGTCCCTGGGCGTGTCTGCTATGGATGTGGGAATGTCATTAATGTCCCACACATACAGAAGCAAATAAGCGGCATATAGAGAAACTGCATGCATCCCATCTCCTTACTGGATTCCCCACCCTTCACTATCACTGCCAAGCAGCATTGCCAACGGATCCATGGCTAGAGAAAGATTAACGGTGACAGCGGACATCCCTGGCTTGACCCTCGCCTTACTCAAATGGGGTCTGAAATGAGCCTACCGGTTCTGACCCGAGTAGTGGGATGTTGGTATAGCAACTGAACCAATCTCATGTGATGGTCCCCTAGTTAATATTTATGTAGTACCGCCGCCAGATAGGGCCATTCCAAAGAATCAAAGGCGTTCTCCAGGTCTAGTACTAGACAGCCAGAGCGGGCCATCTATGCAATGTGTATTGCTGTACCCGAAAGAACCTGCGGATGTTGAGTGAGGTACTCCTGGGGGGTACAAAACCGTTCTGGTCGGGGGGTACCAGTGTTTTTACTAAAGGCGAGAGAAGATTAGTGAGTATCGATGTAAATATCTTGTAGTCAGTATTAAGAAGTGCTAGTGGGTGATAAGAGCACAAAGATTCAGGGTTCTTGTCGGGTTTGAGGCGGGACACCAGCAGGGCTTCGTTTTGTGTGCCGGTAAGTGTAGATTCATCTACCGCAGTCTCATACACTTTTAACAGCTGAGGTGCTAGTATATGCGCTTAGGCCTTGTAAAATTCAGTTGGCAGTCCATCAGGTCCCGGCGATTTCCTGTTGGACAACTAGAATATGCAGTCCCAGACTTCCTTGGAAAGGAGAGGGTCATTCAGTTCTGCTCTTTGGGTGCGCGTAGGGTGCGGCAGGTCTATCCCCTAAAGATAGAGCTGCAGCTCCAGGGGTGTGACCTGTATGCGGGATTTGTATAAGTCCCGGTAATGTGCCACAAACTCACCATGTATGTCCTGCTGTGTGTGCGCTATACCCCTTTGTGCTGTGCATACAGAAGCCACAGGGGTTGATGATTGATCTTGGCGAATAAGCCACGGGAGCAGTTTCTCCATTTTGTTCCCCATGTGATGCGTCCGCGCCGAATGTGCAGAATTATTAAGACATCGCAACCGTTCTAATAACCATACATGTTCTTCCCTGTGGTGCTCGAGTTGTCTCGGGGACCCCTCAGTTGCCTCCTGCTCACTGGATGCCAGCTTTTTTTCTAAAATGGTGAGTTCTTTCTCCAGCTGCACTCTTATACCACCTGCATTCCCAAACAATGCCCCCCACGAGAACCTTGAGAGCGTCCCACTCCAACATTGGTGACGAAACTGTGCCTGCATTCTCATCAAAATATTGTACTACAGTGGTAGATAGTAAGTCCCGGAAGAGTGCATCGAGCAGGATATCTGGTTGGAGGCGCCAGATAGGGATTGGCGGTACTACGCCCTCCCACTCCTGCTCCACCATATGCAGGTTATGGTCTGATTGCGCCCGTCCCATATAGTGTGACCCAGAGATACACAGTAGAAGATTATTTGACACCATAAAATGGTCTAGGCATACATGGAGGCCCTGCGCCCCTGAACAAGAGGAATTTTCTTTGTCTTGCGGGTTTCTGTGTCGCCAAGCATCAGATAAGTGCCATTGCATAGCCCAGTTGTTTAACGCTTTCATGGCAGTATGCGTGGCTGTGCCAGGCACAGTAGGAAAGGAGCGGTCCAGCGAGACGTCCAGTACACTATTATAGTCGCTGCCAAACACCATGAGGACATCATGCCATGCGGCCAGTTTGTGAGAGATTAGTTCTAGAAAGGCTACCTGTTCAGTGTTTGGTGCATACAGCGATGCAAGAATTACCGGCCTACCATCCAGGACACCCTTAACTATGACGTACCTGTCCTCTGTGTCTATGAAGGAGGCCACCACCCGGAAGGGAGTCCCCGTTCTTACCCCAACCAAAACTCCTCGTGCGTACGCCGAATAGCTAGTAGCGTATAATTGACCCCTCCAGCGCCTTGGTAATAGTGTCACTTCTGGTTTGTGCAAGTGTGTCTCCTGGAGGAGTGCTATTTGTATGTGGTGGCATTTCAGATATGAGTAAATGAGATATCGACGTGACAGACTATGTATACCTCGCACATTCCAGGTCCATATCCTTATAGGTGCCATAACAAATGAATGTCAGTAGCGCATGAGGGATTGCCAGGCCAAGGGATGGGAGGTGTCAGTGCGGTGCGTGCAAAGGTAATTGTAGAGTCTGAGTCCCTGCACGAGCCAATTTCACGATTCTCATACCTTAATACGTAAGCGATGGCATAAAAAACATTTGAACTATATGCAATGAAAAATACCAAAAGGGCCACTGTGCAACAGGCAACCGCCCAAACATGAAACAAAAGTAGCATAGAACTAACGTCTGGGGGGAACTAGTTGGCACGGCAATATACGATGCATCAGTAAATGGGGGTTTGTCTCCCACAGCTACCCCTTTCACTGGCCAAGCGTGTGCAGGATAGGGCTGCTACCTAAATGTCATATATGATTTTCCCACGAGAGAGGGAGCAATAAGGGCACCCTACTCTATTATTCCGGGACCTGTCCATTGGCGTGACCCCAGCCTCCCGCCCGCAGTCAAAACACTAGCCCTACTATACAGTCCTGACCACAGAAGCCAGGGAATGCAACATGCAGTCAAAGTGCAGGGTCCATTATACTTGCGTGTCAGATGACATTGTCTACTGCCTGGCTAGCAGAGAACATGAAAGAAAGGCAGGAAAGAGTCTGGAGATCAGACAATCAATTAGAGGTCTGTGGGGTGATCTGGGGCAGGTCACAGGAGTCCTGTGAAGCAAGAAAACTATCTGAGAGGTCATCATCACTTGGTGGCCCTTGCTTGTCGGAAGCGAAATTAGTCTCATCATCTTGTGCCCCGCTGATGTCCGCCACTGCCTGTAGGGCCTGGAGGTGGCCACTCAGGATCATTTCCGGAGCTGGACCGATAGTCTGAGAGGCCAGAGATTGTGGTGTCTTCCGTCCCCTGCGGCAACAGCATGAGGAGGCTGCGAGGGTCGACTCTCTCCATCCAGAGGTGGGAGCCCCACTCCCCGAAGAATATTAAGTGTAGAGCCATTCTTTCGCCCCCTCCGAGGTAGTGAAAAAATGGGTCTTTCCATTTGCGATCACCTACAGCTTCGCCGGGTGCAGCAGTGAGTACTTGAGATTGTATTGTCGAAGTCGCCGTTTCACTCCATGTAGGAGTGTCGTCATTTCTGGACCTGCAATGTATAGTCCAGGAAAAACATGACTTTATTGTTGTCCGCTTGCACCTCCTGCAGCTTCCTGGTTCCCTGGAGCATGGCTTCTCTGTCCCTATAGTTCAATAGGCAGATTAAGAGCGATCGCCGACTTGAGCCCAATGGTGAGGTCTGGCAGGTACTCTGTGCGCCCGTTCAACAACGAAATATGGAGAGAGGGTTTCACCGGGTAGTAGCGTGCGAAGCCATTGTTCAGTGTAGGCCACTGCGTCTCTTCCTTCCTTCCCCTCTGGTAGGCCCACTCCGCGTATGTGGTTGCGCCGGGCCCGGCCCTCAGCATCTTCGGCCCTGTCCTCCAAGAATCCCACTCGATTAACAAGGCCCTGTATTTGTTTGTCCGATATGGTCACTCGTGGAGAGACATCAGCAATGACACCCTCGGCGGTGGTGGTGCCGTCCGCGAGTTTTCGGTGGTATGCGTGAAGCAGAGTGAGGTTAACTGCCACCTTTTCAATTTTACTTTCCAGAGAGGTGCGGATCTGGTTCATGGTTTCCCTAAGCTTTTCAACTGCGCCCAGCACTGCATCCAGTTTGTGCGACATCGGGTCCACTGATTCCGCGCCTGCAATTTTGTCCATCTGTGCCCAGGTCTGCGGGGGCAGGGCTGCTGCACCCCATTACCAATCTTTGTGCGTCCTCCATGTGACATGGGGCACCAGGGTTTTTCACTGGGGGGCAGGTAGAGTACCCCCGTAGTACTGTGTATGCAGACACTTGGATATGCAGCTGTATCGGCCTTGTGGGTGAAGCGCGGAGTGGAGGATCACCACCTTCAGCTCCCCCCTAGAGTTTCCCCACCATGGGACATACTCCCCACAAGCCGAGTCACAGGGAATATGGAGCGGAGTATCTACGGCTCTCAGGTGCTCCGCGTGCTCTTGTTTCAGCATCCCCTCATCACTGGGCCATGCATAGTTCCCGCCGTACCTCACGCCAGCTCTGTAATCGTAGGAAGCAAGCCTCATTTGGAACAAGGCAAGGCGAGTCTGTAGAGTAGTGTAGCTTAGGGCCTACAGCGGCCAGGGCAGGTGGGCCTTCCCCAGAGAAAGGACGGCATACCGATGAGATTCACACCATAAGGCTAGACTCTGTTGCGATATCCTATTGCTGATGGTCTCCACTTCAAGGCGTCACTCTCACCGTGCCATCGATGCTCACTGTCTGTATAGTCGTGCCGACTCACCGTGCCGACTCACCGTCCCTCTGCCTCCACAAGCCTAGAGAGTGTGTTTTAGCAGGAGTGGAGGAGGTGCCCAATAAATGGACCTTCAAAGTCGCAGGCTGCGCCGTCAGGCCTGCACGCCGGTGGATCAGACTTATCCTCGGGTGGGAGAACCACTGCATCAGGATTGTGCCACCTCACCCACAATCGCTTTCACCAAAATATTGTGGCTGTTATGCATGTCGGCCGCGGCAGAAGCAGCCGACGCACTCAAAGGGAGCTCCGCCACAGGTCCGGGCCCAGTGGGCTGGGCCAGTCCCCGGCGCCGCATAGTTTGTGGTGCCCGGGGCTGTGGATGTCTGCCTGGCGGCTACGAAGACAGCGGGCTCACTCTTGTTCTTCGTGGCCTCTGCTTCTTGCCTTCTTATCGGAGTTTCGAGTCTGTTCCTGAGACACGCGTGGAGGTCAGCGGCCCCTTCCAGAAGACTTTTATCGGATCTGCGCTGCCAGGAAAAGGAGCTTGCGACGTAGCTCTACACAAGCACGTCCGACTCCATTGCCGGCTTAGCCGCGCCCCAACAGTCAGCAGTTTGATTGAATACTGCAAATATACTCAAGCAATACATGATTGTCATGTTGCAGAATATAATAATCTACATTAAATGTGCATTCTACTCATGGAACATGTTCACTCTCGGAATATTCTTCACAAATACTGTAGATGGAGCCAAATCCTACATATCGGGTTCAATGATGAGAGGCTCGGAAGTGGTATGTACAGAAGCAGCATTACAAAAAAAGATCTGGAGAAAAAGGTGAACTCTCCTACAGAATGACACTGTGTCATCCCAAACGCTGATACCCTAGGAGCGAAGTATGACCTGCACTTCCTTTTCTCTACCGAGGCTGAACTAGATTTGGCCAGATTCAAGGTGAAAGACTATGAACAAGGTGGGAGAACTTGAAGCTAACTGGCCTATCCCAGCATTGAACAACATTAATGGTCAACTATTGACTAACCCAAATATATATTTTAGGAATATGCATCCTTCATCCTGAGATTATACTCATTAAAAGACAACTGATCAATCAGGAAGCATTTTGTTTGTATCCTCTACACCTGCCCTTTCTGATCAAAGAGCAAAGCAACTGTAAGTAGACATGAGGTCCAAAGACGTTTTGAGGCCATCATGTTCCTAAAGGCTGGGTAGGCAAATCCAGGAAGACAGTTTTCCAATTGAAATCTTCACGGGTCTGACAGATATGCTCCCCCCACACTACGTTTTGAGGTGTTCAAGGCTGTGGCTGATGTTGGTTGACTCCATACAGAATTCAACAGAGCTTTTATAACATTAATATCCAACTAGAAAAGGAACCTTTTTAATGCACAAGTTACAGATCTATCTCTTTTATTAACACTGACAAAATAATATTATGCAAAGTGCTGGCCTTACTAATACAGAAAGTCACCCCCAAGCTCGTACAAAGGTAGGACTTTGAGACATCATATAAGAATGTTGCTCCACTCATGTGGCATCAGCATAATAATCAAAGTGAGAAGGTGCCTCTTCCCATGAAAGCTGAAAAAGCCTTTAATCCGGTGGAGTGGGTCTATCTTTTCTCAGTGCAGGAGAGGGTTGGTCTGGGCCCATGCTTTATTCTGAAATCCGAGGTCTGTACCAATAGCCCGAACTTTCATGAATTGCAATGGCATAACATCAGCCCTATTCTAAAGAGATTTAGAGGCACCGGCCAGGGATGCTTGCTCTTGTCATAACTTTTTCTGTTTCATTAGAACATTTGTTTGCTGCCCTCAGAGGTGGGTAAGAGGTGAAAGTATTAATTTTTGCGGGGGATTGGAACTTATGTTCTGTGCAAATAACATTCTGCTCACATTGTCTGATTTCCCCAACCATGATTACAGTGCTGGTGGACTTGGTAGCCAAAGATTCAGGTCATTCCAATACAAAATAAACTGGTCAGAAAGTAAAGTAATTCCAATGATGATCTGTACCATGAAGCCATGGCTCCCAAGAAGATGAAATATGTGGGTATCTGCTTGAATCAGAATTTCAAAGACACGCACATTGTTGAAAAGATCTCTGAAGGACTATACCAAAAGTCGCTAACTGCAAGAGTCACTTTAGGGAAGGGTTCAAATGATTATTAGTGGAGACATCTTGTGTTTGGCATGATGCCTATTTGTGTCCAACAGAGTCTACTTTTAAAACATGAAAAGGTAAGAAAATATGTCTGGTAATGAAATTATCAAGGTGAAACATGTCCAATTGATATGTTGCTGCAACATCAGGCGGCCTGTGACTACTGCACATTGCTTTTTAATATAGGATGCACAAAAAGTAATTAGCCCTCCTTGCCTATCATTAGCAGTAATTACATTAATAAGACATTTCATGGGATATTAGGTTTGTAGGGCAATAGTGTGGGAAGATGTTTTTGAAAAGCTAATTGTATATGTTAAAAAATAATGATTCATGTAAACTTGTGTATTCATTCATCTATTCTTAAATGTTATTTGATTCTTTTTAAATAATCATTACAGTAGAGACGAACCCAATACATTTACTTGAAACAACCACACATAAAGTAGATGATTATAGTAACTTAGATTAAAGATTCATTGAGTTGGATAGCCAAATAGCATCTTTTTAAATCGTCCAGCTGGACAACAGACCAAGGGACTGGAAAACATGCCCAAAAAAGAAATAGCAGGCTTATGCTTAAAAATCCATGCAATTTAAGAATTGGCAATAAATGTTTCTGCCTAAAAGATTCATAATATTTGCAAAATAACATCAAATGAATTAGAATCTCTAGAGAGACATCATCACAAGAATAGGTTGAAATAGAACCAATGTCAAACTGGCCCAAGGTGAAGCATAGGTTTCTTCTAATCAAGCCAAGGTGAGATGTAGACAACAAAAACATTTCCCAAAAATTAGTGGCAAAAGACAATAACAATACTAACAATGTCTTCAAAATAGAAAAAAATCCTTGGTGATTTTGGGAATGGTGTCAACATTGCAACCCTGACCACCCGCTGGCCCCTATTTCCCCAATGTAGTTTTGATTGGTCTTAGAATAGCAAATTTGACTCCTCCCAATTTTATGATCATTCCTTAATAAAAAAAGATATTGGAGTCAGAATAGTAAATCTGACCACCTATATATATGCTTGTTCTAAAATTAAAGCTGGATTGTAATTATAATAGTAAATTTGACCCCCCTGCCCAAATATATGTCCTTTCCCCAATTGAGAGTTGGATTGGAGTTAGTTAGTAAATCTGCCACCCCTCGAAAAATACAAAATATAACTCCACCACAGAATGAAAGTTAATTTGAGATTAAAATAGTAAATCTGCCGCCTGCTTCCAATATATGCTCTTCCTTGTACTAAAGTGGGATTGAAGTTAGAATAGTAAATCTGACCACTCCCACACAAATACATGCCCTTTCCCCAATGAAATTTGACTTTCTGAGTTACATGCTCTATCCTCAATGTATTGGGATTAAAGTTAAATTAGCATATCCTACCAGCACAGTTATGTGCTCTTTTCAAATGAAAGGGGGATAGGAGCTAGAATAGAAAATCCGCAACACAAATATATGCTTTTTCTAAAATGAAAATAGAGTTTGAGTAAGAGAAGTAAATTAAGCCTCCTCAGCAGAGTTACCTCTAGGCTGTGTACCTGTGTGGAATCCCGCCTGCTCCTTGATGAAGTGCACAGAAAATGTGGCAAGCATACAATCTTCAGTTTGAAAATTAGTGATAAAAGCATTTGTGTAATCTAGTCCATAACATTTTTTCCAGCTTTCCCTTTATTTAATCTGTAATAAAAGAAACAGTGAAATGAAGTATGGGAACAAAAGGTAGCATCTAGTTTCAAGGTAAAAGCAGCTCTGTGTATTTTCGTTTCTAAATTTAACAGTGCGTTTTACTGGCTGCTTTAGAGTGGTGAAGCTAGTACTGTTCTTCAAGACAAAGAAAATGCATTCTGACGTCTTGATTGTTTTACAATAAGCAGTTTGGTTCTTACATACAGCGCTTTCCTGTTCTGCATTCTTATACATACATATTTTTTGTTGTAAAGTTCATATACACCTTTTCATGATATACTAAAGACAAAAAGGCAGTTGGTACAAACAAATACATTTCCAATCTAGCCACATCAAGTAGTATTGGGATTTGGGGTCGTGGACAGTGGAATTTGTAATGTAGTAATAATAATAATAATAATAATAATAATACTACTACTACTACTACTACTAATAATAATAATAATAATAATATTAATATTATTAATAATAATAATAATAATAATAACAATATTAGTAACAACAACAATAATATTATTAATAATAACCCCAACATCGATTTTAAGATGCTGTTGCTAGTTCTGCTATTATTGACACGGCTCACTGCTAGTGAAGCATATCAAATCCAGCTTTTTCATCCTAAAATGGCGCAAGTTTCAGCATGTTTTTCATTTAGGTATTTGAGGATGGCTTAGGGATGCACTGTATTCTTCTATCTGGATCTGCCTGAATCTGTTTTATGTTTCTGATTGTGCTTCATGGAATAAGTAAGTGTATACAGAAGCATATATTTAATTGTATTTAATAATAAAAAGGACATGGGTAGCAAGGTTCTAAAAGCAGCAACAAAAAATATATGGATGCTTAGATTCTTCCTATTATAAATTGCCACTTATACCACATAACCGGTATGAAATCTGACCTTGAACACCTTTTTATTGTTGTTATATTTACTGGGGCTAGGGCCGAAACCTTCAAACATGTACTCCTGGAGACATGCCTGTTCCGCAAACAACTGAGAAAGGTGTACTCACAAATGTCTGTTGCAGCGTAGAAAAAAAATGAATATGTTATGTTATGTTATAATGGGACTTCTATAGCGCGCGGCTACTCCGAAGGAGTGTCCCGGCGCTTTGTGCTCCAGACCCAGAAGAGGAAACTGGAAAACATAACAAAAATACAGAAAAAGGCAGAGCCAGAGGGGAAGACTAAAAGAAAACTCTAGCCTGTAAAAAGCCAGGTCTTCACACCCTTCCTAAAAGTGAGTAAGTTAGAAGTGGACCGCAGGGACAGGGGTAAAGAATTCCACAATTGGGGAGCCAGCATTCTGAAAGACCGTCCTCCAACACGGGCTTTCTTTATGCGGGGGACTACTGCGAGTGCCAAAGACTCCGATCTTAACGATCGTGTCGGTAGATAAAAGGCCAGCCTCTTTTGTAGATATTTGGCACCCGTGGCGTGTAAGGCCTTATGAGCTAAGGTCATGGCTTTAAATATTATCCTCTTCCGTATGGGGAGCCAGTGTAGAGTTTGCAACAAGTTCGAGGCACTGGCTCGACGATGCAGGCCAAAGATGGCTCGTGCAGCTGCATTCTGGGTCACCTGCATACGCTGTAAAAGGTATTCTGGAAGACCCAGATACAGGATGTTGGCGTAATCCAGTCTGGATCCAATGAGGGCCTGGACAGTTATTCTCCGATGTTCCTCAGAAAGCAGCGGAAAGAACTTTCGGAGCATCCTGAGGATGCCGAAACATGTTCCTGTGAGGGTCGACACCTGGGATTTGAGCGACAACCTGTTGTCAATTTTAATGCCCAGGTTCTTAGCCCACTCAGAGGAGTGAGCAGGGGAGAACATGTCGGCAGGCCACCAATCATGCCAGTCTGGTTCCGATGGGCATCCAAAGAAGAGTATCTCGGATTTATCCGAGTTACACTTGAGGCTGTTCAGTTGGAACCAATTAAAAACAGCCCCAAGGCACTCACGGATACTTTCCCCATCGAATTCTTCGCTCTTCCGGCAGGTGAAAAGAAGCTGGGTGTCGTCAGCATATGAGACGATCTGGGCCCCATAGGACTCCACCAGTGCCGCCAGAGGGGTCATAAAGATGTTAAATAGAGTAGGGCTCAGTGCTGAGCCCTGAGGAACTCCGACTCCCAATGGCGACATTTCGGCAGATCCAGGGGGGGCCCAGACCGTTTGTCGGCGGTTGGCTAGGAAAGAACGAAACCAGTTGAGCACCGTCCCCCTTAGACCGATGTCATGTAGTCTTGTGAGGAGATCCTCATGGAGGACGGTGTCAAACGCCGCCGACAGGTCTAACATTACTAACATCACCCTGCCTCCAACATCCAGCGACTCCTTAACGATCTCTGTAACCTCCAGGAGCGCAGTCTCAGTACTTAGGTTAGGTCGAAAACCTGATTGAGACGCGTGGAGAAGCTCATTCGACTCCAGGAAGTTGGAGAGCACGCCATGGACATGTTTCTCCAGAATTTTAGTGAGTGCTGGAAGGAGCGAGATGGGTCTGTAATTGGCCGGGACTTCCGGGGCAAGGCTAGGCTTTTTAAGGAGAGGAATGACCATGGCCTGTTTCCAGGAATGTGGTAAGGCTCCCTGACTCAGAGATAGATTCAGAATGGGGTTGGCTATGGGGTTGACAACATCAGCCATTTTAGCTAAAAATTTCGCTGGGCAGGGGTCGTGTGGTGAGCCGGATTTAAGATTCTTCATAGTTGCTAGGGATGAGGATATCGTAAGGGGCGGAAAGTTCACCAGGACAGGGCCCGCAGTGAGTAGATGGACTGGCTCTTCCGGCAGGGTCACGAGATCGACTAATGGTCTCGAAGGGAAGGAATCTTGAATCTGCCTAATTTTGGTGGTAAAAAAGTTAGCAATGGTATCCGCCCAGTTCTCAGCCGGTACTTCCTGTACTGAATTAGATTGCAGGGTAGTGAATTCCCTTACGATCGAAAAAATCTCCTTGCAGGAGTTGTCTGCTTCCTCTATTCTCTGAGCGAAGTAGCATTTCTTTCCCTGTAGGACAAGCCTATGATAGGATTTAATCATAGATTTGTAAGTCTGTTTTGCCTTGGCATCATACTGGGCTCTCCACGTCCGTTCGAGGATTTTACATTGCCTACGGGAGTGGGCCAGCTCCACTGTAAACCAAGGAGCCGAAACCCGTTTGATGCCGGAACGGGAGGGCTGTAGGGGGGCAAGTTCATTTAATCTAGCTAAGAGCCAGGTCTGCAGGGTGTCAAGGTCATTGTCCAGATCACCAGTGTATGACACAGGATGGTTCACCAGGGCCTGGGCTAACAGATCTGGGGTCACCCGATGATACGCCCTGAAGTTACTTCCCTGTTGTCTCATAGCAGAAATTGCTGATTTCTCAGTGCCAGATATTTGGAAGTGGGCAAGCCGATGATCGGACCATAATACCGGCAAAAGTGCCGTGACCTCAATAGGTAAAGTAGAAAAGACCTGGTCTAAGGTGTGACCTTTGTCGTGGGTTGGGCCAGAGAGATAGGGGAGCAAGCCCAAGGCAGACGTAACATCAAGCAACTTAATAGCATCCTGATCTTGACAATCTTCCATATGGAAGTTGAAGTCTCCCGCCAATAAACACCGCTCAGATCTCAAAACTAATGCAGACATGACTTGCTGGAGTTCCTCAAAAAAGGACCCTGCAGGTCCCGGAGGTCTATATACTAAGAGCCCTTTGACAGCTTGTTGAGGTGACAGGGATAGGGTGAAAGCAAGGGATTTGGCTCCCGTGATGGTCTCCGTGTGGATGACTGAACACGTAAAAGTTTTTTTCACCACGAGGGCCACTCCTCCCCCTCTACCTTTGTCTCTGTCTTGTCTGAAGATGTTGTACTCAGGAGGGATGGCAGCAACAATGTCAGGGTGAGAGGACTCATTGAGCCATGTCTCGGTAAGCATAAGACAGGTAGGTTTTGTCCATAGAGAGGAGATCAAAAATCTCCTGTGCATGTCTATGCATTGACCTGGTGTTGAGGAGTAAACAATGATGTTTAATGCTACTTTCCTTCGTGTGGGATGTAATGGGAGGTGCGCTAGTAAAATGCCAGTTACAGCCTGGGCATTTATGCTTACCCCTATATCGAGCAGGGAAGACTGGAAGGCAAAACACCATATCCGGGCGCAGGGAGAGGAGCTCCTGGGATGAATAAGATAACATGCTAGTGCAGGGGAAGATCCTGCCACGCCGTACGCCTCCGGGACGCTGACGGGCGCAGACGGGCAGGACTCTGGCACGACTCCGGCGCAGATCTGGCGCGTCCGCAGTACGCGTCCGCTACGCGGAGGAAGAGGTGAGCTTTTTATAGCGCTACTAGAGCGCGAGGGCGGAGAGTCCTACCCCCAAGATGGCGGCCAAAGTTAGATCCCAGCCCTCGGCGCCAACACTCGGCCGAGGGCGGTCTGAAAACCCAGGCAAGGGGAAGGGAGCAGGCGAAGCGCCTAAAAGCGCTGGGAAGTCTCTAAGAGGGCAGTGAGCGCTTCTTAATCAAGCGCACCCCTGAACTGTACACAATTTAAAAATGACTAGACACGCAAGTCACTACACACGAGTAAAACGTGCAAATGAAAGAAAAGAAGGGAGACCTCCCGGCTTCCGCCTCAGGAGGGAAAAGGTTGGTAGCAGATGGTAATCACCTAACAAATGGCAAGGTTCCCTTTTATAGTGCTACTAGAGCGCGAGGGCGGAGAGTCCTACCCCCAAGATGGCGGCCAAAGTCAGATCCCAGCCCTCGGCATCAACACTCGGCCGAGGGCGGTCTGAAAACCCAGGCAAGGGGAAGAGAGCAGGCGAAGCGCCTAAAAGCGCTGGGAAGTCTCTAAGAGGGCAGTGAACGCTTCTTAATCAAGCGCGACCCTGAACTGCACACAATTTAAAAATGACTAGACACGCAAGTCACTACACACGAGTAAAATGTGCAAATGAAAGAAAAGAAGGGAGACCTCCCGGCTTCCGCCTCAGGAGGGAAAAGGTTGGTAGCAGATGGCTACTCTGTTACCTGTACTTTTCCCAGTGTAAATGGAATTTGAGTTAGAATTGTAAATCAGACTTCACCCTCTTTTAAGGTTTTCCCCCAATGAAAGTGGTATAGGTGTTAGAATAGTAAATATGATTTTCTCAAATACATACACTTGCTGTCATGGTTGTTGGAATGGATTTAATAATAAATGTTATATCCACAAGTATTACCCATTTTTATATTGAATGATAGAGAAAACTGTTTTCCATTAAGGTATACATAACATATTAATAACATTTTTTTTTGTTATATTTCACAGTTAATTTGGTACTTTCGACAATTTTAATCTGTAAACATTGTAATACACAATGTAATGAGAACATTTACATAATAAAGAAAAAGTAATTTGTGTTTGTGTTTTTTATTAAATTATACTTTATATTTACAATTTGATAAACAGATAATTGTACATTTGTAACATAATACCTTCACAATATATTCAACTTTAAAACTGTGTCACAGAGTATACCTTTATTTATAAATAAAGTATAATTATTATTTAAAATAAAGTGAAATCTTTTTAGCATTAAACATATGTTGTACTAAACTCAGTTCTAACGGAAATGTGTCAGGCTTTAGCATCCTTTATATATGCTCCATGGAAGAACACTAGACCTGATCATAAAGCAAGAGTTGCGCAGTCATTACTTAATAACATCTGCCAGTTGTGTATTGGTCAGCCAGCTGCAATAAAGTCTGACGTATGAGCCACAAATCCGTAACATGCTTTTGCCTATTAGGTATGCTGCATATTTATGGCACATACGTCAGACTTTACGGTAGCTGGCTGACCAATGCACAGTTGGCGAATGATATTAAATAGGCTAATCTGTTTGTGTTTGACTGTGTTTTTCATAATTGAATGGGGTTGGCTATTCTGTTGTAGTGTAATTCCAATATTCCCAATAGGCTCTGCGCATTGGAATAACATAAACGATAGTGTAGACGTAGGACTGAGGTCGACTAGGTCTCTATTGAATATGTTAGACTTAATTATGTGTGCCAGCTAGCTCAGAGGTCACTAGAAACTTTCTCGAGTAAACAAGAAGGTGTTAACTTTCCTGTATAGACAAGAAGGGATTAGTTTCTGACAACCGCATAAACATGACAACTTTGCTCCCCCAGAATAAGGAGTATATCTCCAGAGTCGCGGAAACAATAGATAGCAATTTCACTCAGTCAATCATGCATGCTTAGCTTCACCAGAAGTGCAGAGAAATAGAGAGACGAAGGTTTTCAATAAAAGTGGTTATTTATTGAGCAGTCTACTTTCTCATGCAAGAGAAGTGAATTGCTACAATTGCAATACTTGTCATAAAGTAAAGTGCGTACCGTAAAATGAGTATTATGAAATAATACTGTAAAAGCATTTATATGGTTTCTAAGCCATAAGATACTTAAAATGGATAAAATACATACTACAATAAAATAATGACTAAACGTACTCAACTGGTGTTTCTAAGATACGCCTACCCCGGTGTACCTAACCTAAGTCTAGTACAGGGAAGGAGTAGATGAGTTAGAGTTTTAGCCAAGAATCTGAATCAAGAATTCCCTGTGGGTCTAATCAGCTCCGTACCTTGGTTATAGAATGAAGGAGGTCGTGTATCTCTTTCTCAGGACTCGATCTTCCAGCAACCCGCAAGGGTGACCGGAAAACACTGGAACTGGATTTCTCGTCAGGCGAAAAGACAGCGTCTCTCTTAGTGCGTCAATGGGAGGATCGGCTTCCTTAGGCACTCGCATCAGCAGGGCGTTGGGCAAGTAGATAGCCGATCTGCTCCAAACCACCGTGTGTTACTTAAGGCAGATGCTGGTATATTTATACCTGGAAGGTGCTGAGTTTGACGTAAGGTTGGACATAAGACGTCACTAAGAACTCGCAGTTCTTTCAGGACTCCAGGAGTTCTAGGACAAATCAATACAGAAGCCGGGGGAATTCCCGGGCTGCTGGAGGCTTGGTTTGTTTAAGAACACGTTGTGCTTTCTAGGAGTCTATGGGAGTAGCCTTGCCGTATTTGGACTGCATTGGCTAGGTCTTAATATGGGTATGATTCTTATGCCTGTATAAGGGTATGATTTGATATAACCACATAAGGGCATAAAATCGGGAATATTACTAGTGTCTTAGAATCATCTACAACACCCACTCCACATATAATGTCAATCATTACTAAATACTAAGCAATGTATAAGCATATCTAAGCATGTGTTTACCATCCCACCCCAAAATACATAAAATGCATTTGAAATGGTATATACACGAAAAATTAGTATTATACTGTACGTTTTCAAGCAGTGGTATCATTCAGATAATGAATATATTGTACATTTAGAATGTTGACTAAATGAATCACGAAATTTTACATTCATGAAATGGCTCTTAATACAGAAGAGAAGGTCAAGACCACTTCATCACACATTTATACAAGACTGTATATTTGCTAGAGGCTAAGTCAAAATATTGTCTCTAGGTATTTTTAAAATAGAAATCTTGTTCTCTAAGAATAGTTCTACTTTAAGCAGAGTATCACGTGCCAAAAAAGTAAATATTTTGGGAACTGGAGAAAAATAATTTTGTTTTCGGGAAGAAAAATAGTTTCAATGTTTTTTAGCAGTTCTGTTTATCAAAAACTGAAGGCCGAATTCAGAGTTCAGGGGACTCTGTATGCTCGTATTTTCAAAAGTTATTCTCATTGTTAGGAGAGAACATTAACTCAGATAGGCTGGTAAAAAATTAGTCTACAACAGTAGGTGAAAGTTGGACGAAATCCGAAACAGTGGAAATAGTGCATATGTGAGATGCATTACCGTCAGCGTTATCAGGATCAGCAATGTTCACAGAAGGTTGTACTTGTGTGCCGCTTTCATCTCATACCTCACCGCCACCTAATCGTAATGGTGAGGTTTCAACGAATGCCGTCATCAGAATGGGTAGCCGCTGGGGACAACACGTTGCATGAGCCGTTACCGAACCAAGCCAAGTATCGACATCCATAGGTACTGCTGATGGAAGTGTGAGACAGACGTCTAACACGCATTCTTCTCCGCATAGCAGGCATCGTAGAACAGGTAAGATGCAATCTTGCCAGATTGGTCTGAATGAAAGAAACCAGGTAGTATTCAGATCTCTTAGCCGAGCCAAGCCGAGGACTTTAGTAATCCGCTCTCGGTATTGTATTGCTAGGATCGTGTCTTCCATTGTAGCCTGAGCCTTGTCTGTGACTTGACTTGCCATATCCGAGCAGAAGGAACAAAAATAGGATTCCTGCTACGAGTCCCAAGATGAGAGGCAGGCCGCCGAACACAGAGTGCACGAAATTCGGGAAGATGCTCAGGACTGCTTCAAAGGGTGCTAACAGTCCCGAAACAATTGTCTTAAATACATGTGCAATGCCGCTGGTATCAGACATGTTTAAGATTTGGCTTAACATTTCTACGAAATGTACGGGGCAATTTGTCGATAATTATGTATGTATCTCTTCTGCTGTCCTTGCAACTTGCAGGTGATACGTTTCTCTAGACGAGGTTAAAGGCACAGTTGTTTGTAAAAGAATAGACTTCATTCTGCTTAATGTATCAATTCGAATTGAAGAGATATTCAAAGAAGGCCATATTGCTGCCTCCATGTCTAGCTTGTTGTTTGGATACAATACTTGCATACAACAAGTGACCCTGGAAGTAACGCTCACAAGATAGGCCGTTCCTGGCACCATGCCACAACAGCTGTGGTCACTTATTAGAACGTAGCTTCCGTTGGAAAGCTGTCTGAAAAAAAGGCTCTATCTGTGTAGCAGGGGTGCCGTGCAGGTGGCATGAAACGTTATTTGATGAACCTTCGCAGGCTCCATGTAAGTTAATTCCTTGACACAGAAGTGTACCGCTTAGTGAATTTTTACAGTTGTTGCCACTAAGGAATACCTCTTTCTTGCCCCCACTCCAACATCAATGTGTGTAAGGTAAGTTCCAGGTTGACTTGATGTACCCTTTACCCAACCTTTCATACAGGCCTGCTGGTATATACTTTTGGCAATACTGAAACTGAAAAGTCGTTATCGGAATTGTAATGGTGCCATGTATTATACATTCAATGACAGGTCTTTGAGACTGTCAATGGTAATCTTTCTAATTTTTCAATGCTCAGCACCGTATAGTCTGCCCTTCTTTGTGCCAAAGAGATTTGTTTATCAGTAAGGTTATAGATGGAAAATAATGACTTTGTGTTTATCAGATGCCATGGCACATAGCCTGAACGCAGATTTTGTAACGTCCAGCCTAACTGTACAATAGAACGTAATTGGGACTGGCCATGTTGTAACATTATCATATCCTGTTCTATTACATCAAGAGCAGATGATACAATGCTGTCCAGTGAATAAATTCTGGAGGACAGAGTCGTTAACCCATTGTCCACTACAGACAGTGCTTTTTCCAAATTAATATGGTCAATTTCTCGTATTTTTTCTGCAGTTTCAATTTGTGTTATTTTCCAAGTTTCATTGTAAGCTGCGTATATACCGGCATATATGAAACGTTTTTGACGCTGTTTGCGAGGTCCCAGTATGAAATCTCGCAAGTCAGCACCTTCTTTAAGTAAAGTCAAGTGTTGCTTAATTTCAGGTAGTGTGGATTTCTGTAGCCATTCGAGGCATAGTTTTCCTACACTATAGGTTGTTATTATCCCAGGATGTTGTCTCTGGGAATATGTTGGGTCTGGCCTATTCTGTTTGAACCCCTGTACTTTGTTCAGGAATCTATCTTGACAGTTATTAGTGTCAGTGGGCCAGATCAACCATTTGTTCCAATTAGGAAGTGTTTTGTTTTGTTTTTAAATATGGGATACGTCTATCTCCACTTCTGTAGTACTATTACTATCAGGTATGGGTTTTGGTATAGACGGTTTGTTTAAGTCTTTTATCCTGGCTAGACCAAGACAGGTCGTTTGTTGAATGGTGTCATTCAGGAACATTATTTGTTCTGGGATCATGCAGGCTCTGAACAATGATTCTAAACCTTGTACCTGCCATTCTTTTGTACCCCAAACTGTTTTTGTCTCAATGTTGTGTTTCCAAAATTCAAAACCAAACGTAGACATTTTTTCATAACATTTTTCAGAGTATATCAGTTTAGTATTTGTCAACATGTTTTTCATTCCTGTCTTATTCATAATTTTAAAATAAAACGTTTCTGGATCAGTGATGTTAAACCCTGAAAAGTATGGGAATTTTTATAAAATGTTTTTGAGTTTCCTTTTGGCGGAGTTGGACAATGTTCCCATTGATTATACATAAAAACATTTCTAGGATTTGCTGATTTATGCAAATAGTGATGCCCATAATGATTATAGCAACACATTTCTTCATAATTTGATGAACCTTGTAAATAATCATGTTCTGTATATTTAGCTGACATTTCTAAATCTGACATCATATTGTTAATATTTTCAAAGTCCCAATCATCAGAGAAAGTACTCGGTGATACAAAGTCACTTAACGAAATCTTGAATTGATGTGGATATTTCAAGAGTTCAACCGGGCCATAGATGTCGTAATCAGTAGTGTCCCACGCTACACCACCAG
This sequence comes from Lissotriton vulgaris, assembly GCF_964263255.1. Taxonomy (NCBI): domain Eukaryota; kingdom Metazoa; phylum Chordata; class Amphibia; order Caudata; family Salamandridae; genus Lissotriton; species Lissotriton vulgaris. Next base: position 1,216,746,936 of record NC_141687.1, read on the forward strand.
GTATAGGAATGGCTGTGATGTTCACTGATGATAGTTCTCTTATTTCAATGTGAGATGATCTGTGAGGTTTTAGAACCAAGTTGATGTTCTGACTTGCTGTGTCCATTGTACTATATTTTCCATCAATTATTCTTCCCAAGCTTAGAACCAAAATGAGACAGAGCAGGAGGAAAAGTCCACCTAACACAATCCACATTTCAATCCAGGGTGAACTCATATATGTTTCTCCAAGTTGATGAAAGAGTTCTGTAATTTTGTCTTTGAAAGTTTTGTTTGCTGGCTTGTCTTCATGTTCACTTGGATCATCAGAAAAGTCATCGAAATTGATGAAGTAGCCAGATACAGTTCTGTCAATTGTTTGGATGGCATCAGGATTGTTATTAATCTTTGTAGTTGCTTCTTCCTTTTTCATATTTGTATAGTCCGAGGCTACATCATTGTAGACAGGTGTTTCTTGACGAATTGTTGCAATTTGGTTTTCAAGAGGCACAAGTTCCATGGCTTTATTGCATAGTCCTTTTTTATTCACTGAAGGTTTATCAACTGTGATTAGTCTCTCAGTTTGAACCTCTTGGATTGTAGCAAGGTATGGTCTTCTCCTACTTCTGGGAGTCCACTGGGCCTACTACTTATTATTAGCCACATGGTTGTGGTTTTACCAGGTCGATTGATACAACTCTGTTTTCCCTTTTACCAGCAAGGGGCGCTAGTACGACTGATCTTGTTCTGCTGATAGCTAAGACAGGTACTACTTTTCTGTAAAAAGGCCCAAATTCCTTCTTTACCGCGATCTTTTCTCTGACCAGATCCCCAATCTTTGGAATCCAGACAGGTCTTGCTGGGACAGGTGGTTTTTCTTCAGTGGCCGTTGGCTTTAGCTTTGTGTTATTTAGACTTCTTCGTGTTTGGAATTACTCTATCCCCCACTTCAGGGATTTGTGCAAAAGGAACGGAGTTCCATCAATTATGTATGTATTTTCGAGTGGATAATTTAGAAGTAACGCTGCATAATTAATTACCTTCCATAGAAGCTTTTACTGCTAGTAGCGTTTCACCATCTATTTGTTTTGTAGAACGCTTTTTTGTAGCTACGGAAGCCGGTTGACCAGCTGCCGCTGTGGCTTTATTAGCCAATGAATTCCCTGCAACGTGAACGCCTTCACGCTGATGACTCAGTGTATGTATCACGTGAGTCTTTTGTAGTTCTTTCTGCAAAAGAACTACTTGTTCCTAAAGCTTTTTATGCTTTATTGTGCAACCTCTTTCATCTTTGTAACCATTTTCATTCCAGGTCTGCATGGATTTATTACAGGATTCGACACAGTAATGTGAATCGCACACTATTAGTTTGGGGATTTCGCGATCTGCATTTTCAAGCACCATCTTAAAAGCATGTAGTTCAGCTCACTGAGCTGTACAGTTTCTGAGCGATTCAGTTTTAGTGATTAACGGTCTAAATTTACCCATGCGCCAGCGACCTTTTACAATCGCGCACGCAGCACTATATGCTTTTTTATCCACAACGTAGTGTTGTGCAAATCTATCTGTGTAGATTACACAGGTGTACTGTTCCAGAGGTAGAATTTCAACTGGCAGAGGACATTCGTATTCATATTGGAGAAATTCTAGTGTTTTCAAGTTAGGATCAAATTCGTAAACTACGCCTGATGCAGCCAGAGAATTAACCCATTGTATCCATCTCAGATGTAATGCTTTAGCATTCGGAATGCTTGCTCTTGTTACTGCTTCTAGTGCAGGTATTGGTGTAACGATTATTATGCGTTTACCCTGTGCCAGGGCTCTTTCTTTTCCTACAGCAGTTTGTACCGCAGTTAGAATTTTTTCAGTGGAACTGAATTTCATTTCTGCTTGTGTGTACAAATGTGATTTGTAAGCTATTGGTACCGTTTCTCCCTCATTAGAGGTCAGGTATGTAAATCTGCATCTTCCTGGGAAGACTCTGATTACAAGGTTGCATTCGTTCGCGCGTGTTTGCAGTTTTGTTTTAGTTAACATAGCTTTTTATAATGATCTTAACATTTCTGTGCGTTTCTGAGTCCAATTAATTGCTTTAAATCAGGTTTTATTAGTTCAGAGAGCGGTTTAACCCTCTCTGCATAAATTAGAATATAAGTTCTTCCGAAATTCAGGAAACCTAGAATTGATTGTAAGTTTTTCAGCGTTTTTGGGGCTTGGAGTACTGCACACTTCTCTAAGAAGTTGTCTGCTAGGCTTTTGCCTTCACTTGATAACTCATAGCCTAAAAATAGGACATTGAGGTGGGCAATTCGTGACTTTTTAAAGTTAAATTTGTACCCTTCAGATGCGAACCCAAGTATTATGGTGTTCACTCTTTTCAAGTGTGTCTCCAGGTCATCGTCTGTTAGATAGATATCGTCGACATAGGATAATGCCTCATCATCATACATTTGTAGTAACTCTGTTACTCTGGCTGAAAATAATCCTGGGCTGTTCTTGAATCTCTGTGGGAGACGACAACATTGCTTTTGGGCCCCCATACTGAAGAAAGCGGTCAAATACCTGCTTTCTGGTGCAATGTTTTGACAGAAAAAACCATTTGATATATCTAATGTCGTTTTCCTATTTTTTGCGCATGATATTATTCATCAGTGCTGCACTGTGTGAATTTTTTACTGCAAATGTTTTGCAACAGGAGTTTACGTGTCTGTAATCCAATACTAGACTATATGAATTGTCTGGTTTGGATACAGGAAACAAAGGACTGTTCACTTGTGAGGTGCATGTTTCAATCACCCCCTGGTACTCAAGTTGATCTAAGATCTCCCTGACTTGTTTTTTAGCTTCTTGCTTAACAGGATACTGCCTTTGTGCAGTAGGTTGATTTTTGTAACTGGATTTTATGCTGAGGAGAATCCTCATTCCATCCTACATGATTTTTATATAATGCAGGGGCTTGGGCTACTACCCATTTTCTAGCATATGTGTATTTTCTATGAATTGGAATGTGATTTGAGAAGGCAGGCATAATCATTTCTTTGCTATGTGGGCACTCCCTGACAAACTCTGGAGGCCAGTCTTTTTCTGCTAGAAGGATATCGTAACCTTTAGATAGGTTCTCCCAGAAAAGACCTCTTATTTTCCTAGTTCTGTCCCCCTCTATACGTAATGTTATTTCATATAATTTATGAGGCACACTGACTCTGGTGTCTGCAGTTTCCACTTGAATGTATTCATTCGTGTCCACTGTCTCCAGAAGATTTATCAGGATCTTGCGAGCTATGGTCACTTCTGCTGCACTGTCTAGCATTGTCTGGGCCCATTCTCCATTCTTGAGTTGTGTCCTCAGAATCCTCGGCATGTTTTACTTTAATACTGGCTACCTTATTTTTGGGAAATTGTAATTTTTTACTTTGATGAGCAGGTTCTTTGTCTTTGGACTTGACACGCTCTTCTTTATGTTCTGACCGTCCTCTTCTTTCCGATTTCTGTGAGGAAGTCTGAAAAGATCGAGAGGGACATGTATCAATATCTTGATATCTGTCAGGTTTTCTCAAATTTACCCTATTTCTAAGGTTATATCTTTTTTCAGAGGGTTCCCGTTGTGGAGACTTGCCCCTCCCCCGTCTGGAGATCTATCTCTCTGTTGGGGAGACCTTCCTCTGGTCTGGAACTGTTTTTCTCTGTAAGTGGTTTGCTTATTAACCTCCCACTTCTTTTTAGGAGTTATTAAATTATTTTTAATGAAAGTCTTTTCAGGATTTTCTGTTAGTTGTGGTTTTAGTGGTTTACCACCCAAACTATCTCTACCTAACTCTTCATAGGATTTTTCAATTATTCTGGCAAGTTCAAAAGGCTGATCTGCTATATCTGTTTCTTTTAATTTTTGGCGGCAGGTTGTACCGTCAATTATCATTTGAACTAATTGCCTATATGCTTTTGTTAATTGTTTTAGTTGAACTAAAAGGTTCCCTGTCTGACATTTCTTCAATGTCAGGATGTGGTGTATAGCTGGCTAGAACCGGCCATGTGGCTCCTGGTCTACCTAGTGGACCGAGCCTGGTAATGTGATTTTGATGTTTTAGGGCGCCATTAAACCAGAGCTCATGCTCTTGGTAAGTTAGTGGAATTTCAACGTCCTCAAAAGGAACGCATTCCGCTGGAGGTTCCCCTGCTTTGTAGTAGTGGAACTCGTGTGTTACAGCATTTGCTGCTGGAAAATGTATCCAAGAATAGAATACCTCTGTCTGCCGAAACTCATGTGCCTCTACCACAAATATGACTGCACCACCTCTCGATGATACACCATTTTCTATCAGTTTTATAGTTACACTCTTCCTTACATTTACCGGGATGTTTTTTGCATCCAGGTCATTTTCATTAAACCCTGTAACGTCAAAACCTGGTTGATTTGCATCTACTGCAGCTCCACCGGTTTCGTTGTTGTCGCCGTAAGTTGACATTGTTTAATGAAGGTTTGCAGAGCAAGTTTCAAGGAAACAAAGATTAGGTGCACAATATTTTGGAACACTGTATCCTTCAACGTTGATTAAACCAAAAACTATTACATAGGAATCTTTTCCTACTAAGTTCTGGCGGATATTAACCTTTTTACCCACTCCAGACGTCTATCTGAGTTTTTGCAGGAAAAAGGGGTCTGTGTGAAAAGCACAACTGAGTTACTCTAGTATCTAGCGTTAAATTTATCGCCTTACCAAACGTTGGGCGCCATGTAGTGTAGTTCCTATATTCCCAATAGGCTCTGCACATTGGAATAACATAAACAATAGTGTAGACGTAGGACTGAGGTCGACTAGGTCTCTATTGAATATGTTAGACTTAATTATGTGTGCCAGCTAGCTCAGAGGTCACTAGAAACTTTCTCGAGTAAACAAGAAGGTGTTAACTTTCCTGGATAGACAAGAAGGGATTAGTTTCTGACAACCGCATAAACATGACAACTTTGCTCCCCCAGAATAAGGAGTATATCTCCAGAGTCGCGGAAACAATAGATAGCTATTTCACTCAGTCAATCGTGCATGCTTAGTTTCACCAGAAGTGCAGAGAAATAGAGACAGGCGTTTTCAATAAAAGTGGTTATTTATTGAGCAGTCTACTTTCTCATGCAAGAGAAGTGAATAGGTACAATTGCAATACTTGTCATAAAGTAAAGTGCGTACAGTAAAATGAGTATTATGAAATAATACTGTAAAAGCATTTATATGGTTTCTAAGCCATAAGATACTTAAAATGGATAAAATACATACAACGATAAAATAATGACTAAACGTACTCAACTGGTGTTTCTAAGATACGCCTACCCCGGTGTACCTAACCTAAGTCTAGTACAGGGAAGGAGTAGATGAGTTACAGTTTTTGCCAAGAATCTAAATCAAGAATTCTCTGTGGGTCTAATCAGCTCCGTACCTTGGTTATAGAATGAAGAAGGTCTTGTATCTCTTTCTGAGGACTCGATCTTCCAGCAACCCGCAAGGGTGACCGGAAAACACTGGAGCTGGATTTCTCGGCAGGAGAAAAGACAGCGTCTTTCTCAGTGCGTCAATGGGAGGGTCGGCTTCCTTCAGCACTTGCATCAGCAGGGCGTCAGGCAAGTAGTTAGCGGATCTGCTCCAAACCACTGTGTGTTACTTAAGGCAGATGCTGGTATAAATACCTGGAAGGTGCCGAGTTTGACGTAAGGTTGGACATAAGACGTCACTAAGAACTCGCAGTTCTTTCAGGACACCAGGAGTTCTAGGACAAATCAATACAGAAGCAGGGGGAATTCCCGGGCTGCTGGAGGCTTGGTTTGTGTAAGAACACGTTGTGCTTTCTAGGAGTCTATGGGAGTAGCCTTGCCGTATTTGGACTGCATTGGCTATGTCTTAATATGGGTATGATTCTTATGCCTGTATAAGGGTATGATTTGATATAACAACATAAAGGTGTAAAATCAGGAATATTACTAGAGTCTTAGAATCATCTACAACACTGTTGCCTAGATGCATCAACCTTTTTAGGAAGTGCAAACGGTGCGATTCGCAAAAATCGGCCGTTTGCACTTCCTAAATTGGTTTCTGGGATGCATCAAGCATTTTTGGAAATTCGCTATTTTTTGCGAGTTCCAAAAATGCGATTGCTTTTAAGGAATCGCAAATTTGCGATTCCTTAAATGCAATGCATCATCCTCACAACATTTGCGATTTTACAAATTGCAAATGCAAATTACCATGAAGTTGAACTTCGTGGTAATTTGCAAAAATGTGTAAAAACGCATAAAAATGCATTTTTTAAACGTCTACGTTACAGACACACATGTCCTTAGGACATGTGTGTATGTAACTCAAATGTAAAAGTGCATTTCATGGGTGCAGGGGGGGGTCTTTGGACCCCCCTCTCCACCCTTGAAAGGCTTTGTTGCATTCCGATTTCAAATTGCGAATTCGCAATTCCCATTCATTCCTATGGGCATTACAGCCCATAGGAATGAATGGGAATTGCGAATTCGCTATTTGAAACTCGCAATTTTATTGGGATTCGGTAAAAATTGCGATGTTTACCGAATCTCAATAAAATGGCGAAATTATTGATGCATTGCCATTTGCGATTCCTTATTTGCGATTCCTTATTTTTCGCAAATAAGGAATCGCAAATGACAACTTTGATGCATCTACCGGTGTCTCCAGGAGCCTAGCACCCACATCCACATGCCAAGCCACATTCATCATTATGTACAGGCCATCTCATGCCGTCACAAGGGGAGACTTTTGTTACACTTTGAGATTTTAGTACTAGCCCATGTCCTTCTTTAGTGCACTTTAGCAAAGTAATCAACATAAGATCCATGGCTGGTTATTGTGGGTCATTAGCTAGATGCATATTATCCTCTAGCATGCAAGATTTGTATTCACCACATCCATTTCCTATAGATTCCCTATTTTTAATTTGTATGTGTGCTCCTTTTTGCCATTCATACTGCTTGAAGCTTCAGGGTGACTGTTTCTTGACCAGCTATTGCTTTCAAATTTCTTCTTTGCAATACTTATCTTAATATTGTAATGTGTGCAGTCTTTCTTTCTTTATTCTTCATTCAATCCATTAAAATACAGATCATAAAAGTACAAGAACACATATAAGAAAACAGAGTGGAATTTGCCCGTAGCTAATCAATAAATCAATAACAGTGTGTGAGCGAGAAAATCTTAAAATGCAAATTTATGCTAAGGAGCAATTTTTTCCTTCTTCTGAAACAGGCCCATTAAAAAGAAGCTATTGTACAGCATATAAATGGGTTGGAGAGTCTCTTCAAAAAGTAAAATGCTACACGGTATTGCTTAAAATTAAGACGTCCTAAAATTAGAAGAATTAACCTGGCACATTCTTCTATATAAAAACCACAAAACTATCTGGAGATCTGACTGCAAAAACCTCCACAAAAGGGCAGAGTGACAAGTCAGAGTGGTTAAACTTCTTTGCTGTAAAGCCCAACATCAGAGGGATTCAATTCATTCCGAATCTTATTAAAGTGTATCTGTGCTGTGGTATGTTGGTAATTCCTAAATAAGAATACTCCCCCACTGGAATTGAAGGTGTCTGTTGATATTAGGTTAACTTGGTTCTTTGTACGGTTAACTTCCTGTTGATCAAATGCAGCTTTATTTAAGTAGGAGTTCTTAAGTTCATGCTTTGGAATCTTCCGGCATGCGCTAGGGTCATCAAGCAATTTTCTATGCCCGATTACAACCAAGGTTGGCTTCACATACTCAAGCCAAGTAATTTTGTGGGAGTTATCTGGATTTAAGCAATTTTTTAAAATAATTGATTGTGTTAAGCTAAACGTATGCCTGCACCATATAGAGTGCATAGAGTGCCATAACATGATCACATAGTCATAGGAATGGTGTGTGTGGCCACTTGGTTTCAGTCTGCAGTACTCAATCTTACAATATACAAATTTCGTAACTGTGATTGCTTTGCTCTAGAAGAAGCTATTTTTATTCGCATTTGCACTACATCATGGCATTGGTATTGTCCAAGGATGTTATGAATGTATACACGTGATAGTGAAAGCAAATTGGAGGAAGGACAATAGCACTTCTGTTTATACTGGATAATTCAAATATCGTAAGTTCGTGGGTGCTAGTTGGTAAACCCTCCTGGGTATTAGGGTAAATAAATCAATGAAACAAGCGCTATCCCTCGTGAGGGAGTGTCTCCAAGTTGCACTCCATAAGTGAAGTTTCAGAAATTTTCTCTGAGCTTATTTGTAAGGTTAAAGAAAATGTTTTGGTGCACACACAACAACCATGAAGTCAGTTCACCAGATAAGATAGGTCACACAAATCTTTATTCTTTGAATCTTTCTTTTCTTTTCAATTCTTCACAGTAGCCAATGCATTTCGTCCTATTGAAGGACTTCTTCTGGGCTACAAGACACAGATAATATTAAAAAAAAATTCTTTTAATTTCTTTTAAAAACATATTTACAAGAACATTTGTTTATACATAACTCTTCTATTTACATATTTACATTGTTCAATGAACCAAACAGGTCACTAATTGCAAGGCCATGATCTTTCTACAGGTGCAACATTAGAGTTCTTTTGTGCATTATTAGGTGGTGTTATCATAATTAATCTATGTTACTTCAAGACATTTCACACCTAGTTGGTGGAAACCAGACAGTATGGGAAACCTATTATATAAGTACTGTCTTTTACTTCTGACATAATCTGTCTATACACTCAAATTTGAAACTCATTTTCCATTAAGAGAGGATATTCAACAATTCATACTTACGATGGTAAATCATACCACATAAAATACATAACATAAAGACAAGGAAGGAAACTTATTATATCATTCCTGTCTTATGATGGCGATAAAGGTCTACCTTTTTCTTGTAAGCACCTAAACATACATACTCCATGGTGAGTATCTACTAGAACCAGAAAGGTTCTTACACTACTAATCATAATACCAAACAAACACATAGCTATAACTATGTAAAGTCATGATGGAAGGAAGGTGTGTCATTCCAGGCCTATGTGACCTTCTAGTAGTGGGCAACCTTATATACCAGCTTAGTTAAGTCATGAGCTAGCTTCAATACCCAGGATGACATACCGTAATCAAGTTAAAGTTGTATCAACTGAGTCAGGAAAAAACGTAATTACCTCATCTATCTAAAGTCATATTCCAATAAGTGTCCCCTCTTCTCAGGTCAAGCAGATCATTTGGTCCTTCTTCTAGGAGACAATAAAATATTATCATCACTGAGCTGACACTGTATTGATTGCTACTTCCGAACTCCCAGGTATCATATTTAAGAAGGGCCATACCTGTGTCACTATAATATTGTGATCTTCGATTAAGGACGCACTGATCTTTTGGCTCCGTATGTAATTCAGCTTTTAGTAAGGCAGCTTCAGTTGCTGCAAGATAAAGAACAAAATATACTGGGAAATGGAAAAGCATTTGCTTCAATCGCAGCAAGATAAAGAAAGAGTGATATCGAAAATGATTTAGGCTTATGCTGTCTTTGACAGAGACGTGAATAATAATATAGGTGCAGTGGTAGATATTCGGAATCTCTGTGTCATAGAATGCAGAGTGCGGTGTTAACTGGTATAGTGCGGTATGTGCTCCCGCGTATATATCCAAATGGTCTTTGGAGACGCTCCCTCACGAGGGATAGCGCTTGTTTCATTGATGTATGTATACACGTCATGATTAATGCATGTTTCAAGATGTTTTTAGCTGTTTTATACGACTGGATTTTATGAATAGGCTATTCTTAATCATAAGTTAATGTATAATATCAACTAACTTTACTTACATTATTTATTTATCAGGATTTATTAGCATATGTTTTAAAATTAAAATTAGTTTTTACATTTACTTCATAACATTTATATAAAAATATTATTATGTATGGCTTTTTAATAAATTATAAACTTTGTATACAGTTTCTTCATTAAATTCAATGTGATTTCTTTTTTAAAATTTCCATTGCAGTACTTCTTTTTACTGCTAAGCATATTTTCCTCTTTTTATATGCAACAGCGGTCAACGAGGATGGTAGTGCGGCTCTGCTTTTGAGGTGCGAAGATGTCTTTTTCTACATTAAAACTTGCCCTTACTTTGAGTATTACTAGTATCAATGCTTTAAAACACAGGGGTCCAAGTGGTTTATGTAGGCTGTGGCAGAGAGTGAAGCTTTTTTCCAATTAATTTTAGAATGATGAGTTCACTTATTCTGTTATCAACAAGTTTCATGAACCGTTCAACTTTATTGATAACTTGTTAGTTACACCCAGGCTTCCTCCGTTGTCACCTGACTGGGTTATTTGTGGTGTCTTTAATGCCTGTGTAAGTACCAGAACTAGTTCTTTGACAAATTCACCCACTTGGCAAGCAATAGTGACAGCTCTTATTTGCAGTTATAACAGAGGGGTTGAGCTTACTAAATTTGTTTCAGAGCATGATTGATAAACATACATTTTCGTTATTTGTTAATGGTGTGGTCTCTTTTTTGCTTGAAGTAAATGCAGATGCTCCGGTTTTGGCGGCTGATAAAGTGCACACCCTGCTTTTTGCAGACGACACGTTGCTGGTCTCAAAAACCCCTGTGGGCCTGCAAAAGTTGTTGAACCGCTTCTGCTTGTTTTGTAAGCTTAGGGGCCTTGTTATAAATACATTGAAAACCAAGCTCCTTTACTTTAACCCAAGTAAGTCTTCCAGATCCACCATCACTCTCGATGGAGAACCACTGGAGCGTGTAAAATAATTTGACTACCTGGGAATTAGAATTACACAAAACCTGAAGTGGCAGCCACACATAGATAAAATGGTCTTAAACCATAGAAGGGTGGTTGGTGCTCTAGGGCGAGAACATCGTATGTCTACCTCTAAGCCCATTGCCCCTGCCTTGGACATCTACGCTGCTAAAGCTGTGGGCAGCGCCCTTTATGGTGCAGAGTTATGGGGTTTTGATTGCATTAACAGCCTGATCACATCTGAAAACAAATTCCTTAGGGAGCTGGTATCCCTCCCAAGGGGCACCCCCAAAAAAGCACTTTTGAGTGATCTGGGTCGTCACTCCATTCAGGACCTAGCCAGGCTACGGCCTCTTTTACATTGGGCTAGGTTATGGAGGACCCCGGAGCTCTCAAAGTACTTAGATGGTCTGAAAGAGGTCATGAGCCTTAACGGCGCCCATAAAATTAATTGGATCCGCAACTTAAAGAACCTTCTGCACGAAACTGGCTTGCCGATTGATTGGGAGCTTGGAGTTCCTTTATCCAAGGCCGAAATTAAGCGAGTTTACTGGAATTGGGTTGATGAGCAAGATCTAAGAAACCCAGCCCAAGCAAGGTTGACTGAAGAGTTTAAACAGCACAAACCAAAACCCCGCTTGGAGCCTTACCTGGATTTCATTAAGAAACCAAGAGACAGATCCCTGTTTATTCAGTTCAGGTTGGGATACCTCCCCCTCCATGAGTACACCTGCAAGTGGAAGCCCCCATACCAAACCTTACCTGACTGCCCAATCTGTAAAGGTGTCACTGAAAGTATCGCCCATTTCTTCTTTGCATGCCCGGCCTATGTAAAACCCAGAGAGAAATGGCTTAAACCCGCTTGCTTATTGCTCGGGACCAGGGACTATTCCTCTGCACTTAGGATACTCAAGACTGATACTAGTACAAGCCTAGTGTGCGGGGTTGCCAAATTCTTGAGCTGGGCTTGGCTGGTTAGATTAAAGGCTATCTACAAAAAAAAACATCTTGGAGGCTAAAACCATCTACTTTTCCCCCAAAATACTCGCAGCCGAAAACAAATCGAAGGAAATCTTTTCGATTATCCATAACTTGGCGTTCTCGGACAGAACCTCCCTTGAACCTACTCCTTCACTGGATCTCTGTCACTCCCTCAATCACTTCTTTATCCAAAAAATCGCCATTATTAAAGCCAACATCCCCGCTCCTTCCCTTTCTTTTGTGGACCCACAGTGCCCTCCCCCTAAGGCACATCTCACTGTCCTTCCACTTCTTACTCAAGAATCTCTGACTGCTATAATCCCACTCGTCAAATCTGGTTCCCCTCTGGATCCCTGCCCGGCACATATCCTCCGCCACATCTTCCTTAGCTGTCCTGACCCCCCTCTCCACGCTCTTAATAGTTCTCTTTCTCAGGGCGTGGTACCTAATTCACTTAAATCTGCTGTTATCGTTCCCATATTGAAAAAACCGGGTGCTGACCCCTCAGTTCCAGCCAATTTTCGCCCCATCTCTCTCCTGCCGTTTCTGGCAAAAGTTCTCGAGCGCCATGTTACTTCTGCCTTGAGCTCTTTCGTGGAGAAGAATGGGGTCCTCGCCCCCCACCAGGCTGGGTTCCGCCCCGCACACTCCACGGAGTCCGTAGTACTTTCGGTCCTCGACAACCTCAGGGAGGGTATGGACACCAATCAACCTCAGGCCTTAGTCCTCCTCGATCTCTCAGCCGCTTTCGACACGGTGGATCATTCCATCCTGCTCTCCCGTGTCAGGGCGGCGGGGATCGGGGGTACGGCGCTGGTCTGGTTATCCTCCGTCCTAAGGGACCGCACCCAGGCTGTCCGCCTGGGTGACTTCACTGCGGACTTCCGTAATGTTCAGTGCGGGGTCCCCCAAGGCTCCTCCCTTTCTCCCCTTTTATTTAACCTATACATCTCCCCTCTTATTTTTTCACTGCAACAAATGGAGGTCGCCGTATTTAATTATGCGGACGACCTCCAGCTTGTCTTTAACCTCTCTTCCTCCCCTGACTCTGCTCTCAACTTTAAAACTATCATGATTCACATCCGTGACTGGATGAACCACAATCATCTCAAACTCAACCCAGACAAAACAGAGCTGGTGTTGACGGGTGGTTCATCCAGCCCCTGGTCCCCCATCTTCTGGCCCCCTTCCCTTGGTCCCCCACCTGCCCCCTCGACCTCAGTAAAAACTCTTGGCATCAAGCTCAATTCCCAACTCACTCTTCACTCCCGGGTTAGCTCTGTGGTTTCCTCTTCCTTTCTGGCACTGCGTACCATACGCAAGGTGTCCCGTTTTTTTCTCATTTGATGCACTTAAACTGATTACCCTTGCCATGGTCGTGTCCCGCCTGGATTACGGCAACGCCCTATATGCAGGTATCCCTGCATATAGTCTTCGGCGGTTGCAGCAGATCCAAAACCAGGCGGCGCGCCTGGTGTTTAAACTCCCTAAATCCCATCATGTCACTCCCCTCCTGAAGTCCCTACACTGGCTCCCGGTCTGTGCCCGTGTCCAGTTCAAGCTTGCCTCCATCACTTTTCAAGCACGACTGGGCACGGCTCCGGCTTTCATTTCATCTGAAATTATTCCCTATGTTCCCACCAGGGAACTGCGGTCCTCTACCCAATCACTTCTTACGGTCCCACGGTTCCGGAGAAAGAAATGGGGAGGCTCTAAGTTCGCGACCCTCGCCCCGATTTTCTGGAACTCACTGCCTTTGGAGCTTAGAGCTTCCACCTCGTACCTACTGTTCCGGAAACAGCTCAAGGCACATCTTTTTGCAAAATTTCTGAACTATTACCCTCAGTTTTCCCCTCATGTCTAGCTCTCTGTCAGTTTAGCGCCATGAAACCGCTGGTGTACGTGCGCTGTATAAATAATTTTAAATAGAAATAAATGAGATGACCCTATTTTTAGCTGATTTTTTAATATTCACAAAGCTGCTAATGTTTAATATGCCTTTTAAATCATTTATTGTAATACGAATGTTTTTATTGTAACCCATTTTCGTAAAATGTAACTCTTATGAATTGTGGTTTTTATATTTTGTAAGGGCTTTTATGATATCTTGCATATCGAAATAAAGCTTTGAACCTGAACATAAGAGGATCAATTCCACTCAACCATTAATTCCTACTTTTTTTGGATAATAGTCGCTGTATAATTGACTATATTTTTATCCAGTAGTCTTGTGAATCAGGTAGTCTCTTGTGATATGTTACACATGAACTTTTGGGTAGCCAGAGCCTTAAAAGTGATAATCTTGAATTTGCCAAACCCTTGTCCTTTTCTGAATGCTTTGATCTTGCCTAAACGTAGCGACTTTTATACTTGTCTCTCGGATCAGGTAGGGAGCAGCAAAATCTTGCATGCTATAAATGAATTGTGTGTTAATGCCTAAAGTATTTTACTTAAGCCTGCAAACCCTAGGAAGCACTCCATACCGAGGTGGTTAAATGCAACTTGCTCAATTACTCAACCAAGAATATTAGGAGTTTCACAAGTGGTGTCTGAAGGACTACAGATTAGTAGCTGTTCATCATATTGAATGCAGGGATGCCTTAAGGGATAGGCGCAAAGAGAGTAAGGAATGCAACTGCCCTTCATTAATGCTGAGTAGAAATTCCAAAAGCTTTGGCATATTATATGATCAGAACAAGCCAAAGTCATATGAGTTGTATTAGCTTCCACAGTCCAGCATTCGAGCACAGCAGTGGGTTTCATGCTTCTCGGACATGCATTACTAATAGTAAATTTAGAAGGAAATCATTAAATAATTTCCATCTTCCTATTAACTTTGAGATAGAACTACAAGAAGTAGTTACTACTTTGCATGAATATCTTTCCAAAAGTCTCCCAGACCTGATGATGTCCCAATTGAACTTTTTAAATGTAACAAAAGTTTACGGGCTTCTCGTCTTACCAAAGCCTTTAACAAATTAAGTGAGACAAATCAGCTTTGCTCCTGCTCCACTTCAGTTATTGTTCCAATTTTCAATAAAGGGAATCATGCAGAACCACAATGTTATAGGCCCAATTTATTATAGACTTATAGACTCTCTTGGTACATTTCTAGGCAGAGTAATTTTTAATAGAATCAGGTTTTGGGCCAGTGAGCAAGGCATTCTGAGCACTTTATGGGTTCAGAGAGGTCCTTGTACAATGGAGCAGCACCTGAATCTCTATCTAATCAATGGTAAATATACCATAGCTAGACATGGACTTTTGTATCTAGCTTTTATGGACCTGTCAAGTGTATGGAGCTGGTTTCACCATTGGTTCTTTTGCTCTCAGTTCTCCATAGCATTTTTTTTTTTTTTTTTTTTTGTCCTCATCTCACCTGACAAGCCTCTGCGGGTCTTATGAAGCCGCCTTCGTTACTGGTCGCCCCTACGGCTTACCGCACTCGCTTGGGTCATCCGACCAGTCCCATTGTTTTGTATGGGACCCTGGTGTAATCATAAGACCAATGATGTTACAATAATCTTAAGTCCTTGCCCCAGCTCACCAAGGGGTGCCAGATATTCAAGATTTTATCTTCCGCTCCATCCCACTCTAGTCGCGCCATAGCAAATGCAGCTTTAAGCCATTCCTCCCTTTGTGGGGGTAGGGCATCCTTCCACCTCTTACACACTTCCCTTCTTGCCAGCAGTATCAAATTCAGTAATAGGCCCCTATCTTTCTGCGAGAGGTTCTGGCTGAGTTGACCATCGTCTCCAAAAAATACCAGTTGTATATTGATCTCAATGTTGGTATTAAATATGCCCAGTAAGTTGTCCCCTACCTCAGCCCAGTATCTTGTGAGTGCTGGGCACTCATAGAAAATATGTAAGTCATTTGCTAAGGGTTCTGCGCATCTAGGGCATTTAGGAACGGGAAAAGGAGCAAACTTTGTAATTTTTGCCGGGGTGTAATAGAGTCTATTAATAACAAAAAAGTGATTTTTCTTTAGACAGGCAGGTTTAACTGATCTGTACAGGGTCTTCAGTGAGGGTTCATACAAAAGGTCTGCTGACGGTCCAAGTGGGGATCCTGTCCACACTGCTGCAGAGGCGGGGGTCTTATGGTCTTCGGCATCTAGCAGACTGTTATACCAAATAGATATTTCCTTATTCAGTGGGCTTGTCTCTTGCAACAAGTCTTCAATCTCCCAGTTTCCGCTTATCTCCCGCTTTTCCGCCTCATACCTTGATGTTAACTGTATGTATTTAAATCTTGAGAGTCCGGTGCCAATCTTAGCTCTCAGATAATCCCAGGGGAGTATCCCCCCACTGTCCAACAACTCAGACCAGATTTTGACACCGGCCCTCTTTATCGGCAGTGCCAAGCCATCCTGCAAGCAGCCCGGGGTCCCTGGGCCGTCCCATATAGGGGCATAATCAGAATAGTATCCAATGCCCCATCCATGCCTGAGCCTACACCAAGTCTCCAAAGCTGTCCTTAGAACCTTCAGACGTACCCTCTTGAAGAACCTAGGGGATCCAAATTTATACAGAAATGCTTCTCCGTTACCTCCCCCTTCTACCCGCACCATTTCACCTAATAGCCTCCCCCAAGCTGATTCCCCTGGCTTAACTAACAGCATTCGTATGCTTTTAAACTGGAACGCATCTGCATATAGTCTTACGTCTGGAAGCGCCAGCCCTCCTTTTTTTAATCTACGTCTAAGTTTTTTCCACGCTAGTCGAACCCCTTTATTGCCCCAAATGAAACTGTTGATCTTACTCTGTACTTTACTCAGGCTTTTACTTGAAAATGTCAAAGGAATTGAAGAAAAGAGGTATGACAGTTTAGGAAGGATGACCATCTTTACTAAGTTGGTTTTTCCATATATAGTCAGAGGTAGATTTTTCCATCTGCTGAATAAGCTGTCAATTTCCTTTACCACCCTTTTTAAATTTAACTCAGGGATCTTTTCAATTTCCTTCACTACATAGATCCCCAAGTATCTCATCTCTTCACTTTCTGTCCCTGTCCACTCCAAGTTCCAACACATCACCTCCGTCTTGGTTTTATTTACAAGAAACCCAGAAATTGCTCCAAACTCGCGCATACGCTCTTCCACCCTTATAATAGCTGTATCCGGGTCGCTTGTATACAGAACCAGATCGTCAGCGTACAGAGCTATTTTTGAGCTATAATGTTCTGATCTGAATGGATAGATTGACTCATCCAATCTAATCGTCTGTGCCAACGGCTCCATATATAAATTAAACAAAAGGGGTGAAATCGGACACCCTTGCCTCGTTCCTCTCTGAATTTTAAAACTCGCGGTGAGGAACCCGTTCAAGAGTATTCGGGCAGAAGCACCCTGATAACAATTCTGCAGGGTCTGAATAAAAATAGGACCAAAACCCATAGCCCTCAGGACCTCCCATAGGTATGCCCAGCAGACCCTATCGAACGCCTTGGCCGCATCGACTGCGATAACGGCCAAGGGTTCTGTCTTCTTAATAGCCAAGTCAATGTTGCCTATAAGAAGCTGTGCTTGTTCCTGTATATGTCTACCTGCGACAAACCCTTTCTGATCTGGATGTATTAACCCAGGTATCAGTTTGGCCAATCTCCCTGCTAAAATGCCCATAAAGATCTTATAATCGGCGTTCAGCAGGGAGATTGGGCGGTAAGAGTCTGCCTTTTTTGGGTCCTTACCCGGTTTCAATATCAGAACTATTATTGCTTCTTTCCAAGTATTAGGGACCTTTCCATCCAGACCATAAATTGAGTTAAAGGTGTTTTCCAAGGGTTTGACGAGCTCCTCTTTAAGATGTTTATATATTTCACTCGGGAGCGCGTCTGATCCTGCAGCCTTTTTATTCTTAGATTTATTTATCTGAGCTATGATCTCATCTGATGTAAAGGGAGCATCTAAGTTGTTTTTACTTTCTTCTGTGAGAACTGGAAGTTGTTTGTTTCTGATAAATGACTGAATCACACCTGATCGGGGAGTCAGATCTTCCCTATACAGATCTGAGAACATGGAGAGAAGACATGTCTGTATGTCATCTATCTTATTTGAGATTTCCCCGCCGGCGTTTATTTTAAGTTCTTTTATGTCATTCCTGGCCCGGTCGGCTCTAGCTTTCCATGCTAATAAAGCACCAGCCCTCTCTCCATACTCATAATTCTGCATCTTACCAATTTCCCACTGTGCTCTACATTTAGCTTCTAGTTTCCCTCTATATTCTGATCTTGCCTCTTCTAACTTTCCTAAGATTTGAGTAAGTTGTTCCTGGTCCCCATTACTAGCCCCATCCCTATCTCTCTCCAGGCCACCTATCCTCTCTTCGATACCCTTTAATACCCTGGCTTCGATCTTGTTCTTATAACAGATGGCTCCATGGAGTTTCCCTCTGAGCCAGGCTTTATAGGCGTCCCAGACAACATCTGGGGTTGTTGAGTCGGAGTTCAACACAAAAAACTCAGAGGTTGAGGCCTGTACAGCGGTAATCACATCAGGGTCCTGCAGCTTGGTCCTATTAAGGGTCCACCTTAATGCCCGTCGCAGAGTTTCCTTGAACTGATACACAATACGTAAAGGTGCATGGTCGGATAGATGACCCGGGAGGACTAAAATCTCTTCTATGCTAGCTAATGAGCCTCTATCAAGGAAGATATAATCAATCCTGGAGGAATGACGATACTTTTTGCTAAAAAAAGTAAAGCCCTTCTCATTTCCTTTTATTTCCCTCCATAGATCTACTAGATCCATATCGTGGATCATGTTAACTAACGCCCTACGTACCTTCACTGCACCTTTATAATGACTTACATTAGATCTATCTTTAAGAGGGTCAATCAAAACATTAAAATCCCCCCCTATCACATATGGTGGTGGCTCCAACATCAATATTGATTGCAATTTATAGATATAATCGGGGTCGTCAGAGTTCGGGCCGTAGAAAGAGGCACAGACCATATCGCGATTTTCAAATGCTAAAGTAGCGATCAACCATCTACCGGAACAATCTGACTGTACTTTTTTAATATTGCAGGGTGTCCCTTTTTTAATTAGTATGGCTACCCCTCTATTTTGGGCTGTTTGTGTTGATGCACCAAAGCTCTTAACCCAAGTGATTTTTGAGAAAGTTGCTATGCTCTCTTCATGGCTCAAGTGTGTCTCCTGTAGCAAGCATATTTGTGCAGTTGACAATTCTAAATGCTTGAATATAAGCCTCTGCCTCCGAGGGCATCTTAAGCCATTGACGTTCCACGAGATAAATATTGCCCCCCTACTCCTTGAGGTCACAGTAGCCATCCTCCTCTTTTCCTACCCGTGAGTGTCGACCCTTTTTTTGAGGCTAGACTTAACACATTACTTAAAAGGTTTAGATGAGGTTGAATTTTTTTTCCATTTTTTCCCACTGCTCCCCCACCACGTGCACCCTCCCTACCAACCCCCCCCTCCCCTAACCCCGTGACCTCTCTGCCCTCTCTGCCCATGAGGAACCCTCCCTGCTAATAGGCGAAGGCCTATTTAGCCATCTTCCCCCTCCATGAAGCAACTATAAGATTACAATTATTGTTTATAAAAAAATCCCTACCTATTACACATTATTTTAGTAAAAGACCCAATTAATCTATCTAAATCTTTATCGCTCCCTACCCCTATTTTTGGTCTCTAATCTTAGCTATGAGGGCATCCGCTTCTTCCCCAGACTTAATCAGGTGCATATGGTTATTCCACATAACTCTCAACTGTGCCGGAAACTTCAGCTGTGCCTTGGCTCCTAAACTGTTTAACACCTCTAGTCTTTTCCCCAACTCCCATTGCCTTGCAGCAGTGATATGTGAAATATCAGATCTTATATAAAATGTAAAGGGGTTAGAGCTATTGAAGTGGATGGGACCTACTTTCAATGCATTGGAGAGAATCTGTTCTTTTATAGAGTATGTCAAAAAGTTAACCAAGATTTTTCTGGGTTTCTGCTTTGTAGGGTTTCTCTTGTAGGGGTCACGGTGAACTCTCTGTATATCCCGCAACAAGTCCACCTCTGACATATCTTTCAACACTGTCCCCCTCAGCAGAGCGATAACAAACCCCTTGATATCTGCCCCCTCCATAGATTCTGGCACATTAAGGATTCTCAAATTATTCCGACGTGAATAATTTTCCAAACGTTCAATATCTTCCTTTAGTTCTTTATTCTGTGCGTAAAGCTTTGTAACCTCTGCCTCAGTAGATCTCACTGACTCCTTTATCTTAGGAAGTTCCAGCTCCATTGCTTCTGTCCTAAGAGTGACTTCATCCACCCTCTTAGTCAACTCCTCACATGAAGCCTTTATTGCTGCTTGGTTGGCCTCCGAGACATTAAATCTGTTTGCCATCTCAGCTTGATTAGTTTCAGAGACTTTAAACCTGCTTGTGATTTCTTCCTTCATGGCCAATAGAATATCTGCCAGCGAACCTGCACTTGCATCTGGTTTATTTACAAGAAGTGTAACACCCATACCTGAACTATCAGTGGGGTCGAGCTGACCTTTTGATACATCTTGCGCAGTGTTCAACATAACTGCGCTTCCAGCCGATGTTTGTGTGTCCTTTTGACTTTCCTCCTCTAAAGCCGAATATCGATTACTCAGGCCAACATCGGCATGTACTATTACCTCTTCTGGAGCAATATTTATCTCTGAATTTACCTCCGGGATAGCCGGGATGGACTTAGATAGCTGAGCAGGGTGCGTACCCTTACTGTTCTGCACGGGCTGGGTACTAGAGGTAGAAGTTGTGGTAGTGGTGTTGGACATTACTTTGTAGTAGGATTTAAGTGAGGGGGTAACTTTTATATTTACCTCTGCCCCTTTGCCCCCTTTCTTTTTCCCCCTGCTTTTGATAGTTTTGGGGCTTAAATATTCTTCAGAGGTGTTTAGTTTAGTTTTCCCCTTTCTTGCCCGCTCTTTCACTGCCAAAATAGGGGGTGAGATGCGAGGTGTATAACCAGAGTTTCCTCTAGATGCGTTAAACACTGTCCTAGCTCTTAGTGCATATCTGTTCTTTCTCTCAGGGGAATGATTTTCCTCAGTGCTGCTGGCCCTTCCTAAGCTCTCTTTGGCTTTTTTGCCCTTGTCCTTGTCACAACCTCCCTCTACATCCATGCACCTTGTCGAAACACTCGTGTTGATAACAATGCTGTGTAGATGGTAAGTTATTTCTTGATTTGTTATTTGGTGTTTGCTGGCCCAAATATCGCCCTCGCTGTCTTTTCTCACCCCCTCTCCCACTGCCTCCGTCACCACGTCTTTCAGAGCATTGCACACACTGCTACTTGCGGTTCTCTGATCGAATCTGCTCACAGCCTCCGTTCCGCATACGCTTCTGCCTGCACCACCGCCGCCGACCCGGAACGCCAGCAATGCAGAGTCTCGCCTCCTACTCAATCTGGCTGCCTCCTCCCACATCCAACGTCGGATCCCGGATACATCGTCACAGCTCCCAGGTGAATTACAGCCTGGGGGAGGGGCTACGAGGAACATGGCGGCCGCTAGCTGAGCGGCCGTAGTCACCTTCCTTCATCAATGGAGCAACTAATTCGCCCTGCATAAGATGAGTAATTTTGACCCATGTAGTTATATACGTTATATACGTGTGAAAAGATAAGCAATTAGTGAGCCTGTCCGCATTGGGCTTTATCGCTTTATCGCACTGGGCTTTACCGTGGCTGCTGAGTATGTCCCCGAATGTTTGCTTCTGCCAGCCGAGTGAGACCGGCAAGGTCGTGGCTGAGAACCGGCACTGCAGGGAGAGCGGCTGTAATCCATAGCATTTTGTTAGCCAGAGTCAGGTTTTGTCCAAGTGGAGAATGCTCAAACCTTTTTCAGCCTGGAATATGTGTAGGGCTGCATTGTGGCCTTGTTACTGTTTATTTAAGACATAAACACATTGAGTACAGCTTTAGTAGAGTAGTGTCTGTATGTCCGTGAGTATGCGACTATTATTCATTCCGCTATCACCCCAGAACTATTCTATCCAAAAGATGCCATCCTGCTGTCTCGCACCCTCAACAGTTTAAGAAATCTAGTGAGAGCCTTTGACACCTTTAAGGCTGACCTTTACATGAAAAATTATTATCCTAGTCTCATACAATAATATGCTTTATAAAACCCTGACCATATGTGCTATCCTTCTAAATAACAATAAACAAATGAGGATTTTTAGCTTTCCATATTTATGTGTGGTTATTGATGCAACTTAACGCTGCATATTAACACAACTGCAAGGCAAAATAAACTAACTGTAGGTAGGACTTTTTAATTTGATTCCCTCCTAGGTGGTAATTCTTCCTTAATATTTACAAATCATTTGGTCTTCCCACCACCACTTACGACTCTGAGATATGGGGATACACTAACGTTGCATTCTTACAACTTGGGGAATATCGATTCTGTTGGCATTTACTCTCAATTTCCCCCAGCAGTTCTCACAACATGCCCCACGAAGAGTTGATCCTCTTATATATTGAGTATATAATTAAGGTTGCCCGCCTTGCTGCTTTGGATTTCTATTTGGACCAATGAACGGGCCACGTTTAACCATGATGTTGTTGAGACCTGTCCACAGTGTAATAAATGTTTTGATATCTCATGGTTGTCTTATAAATTCGCTGAAAAAAACTGAATTTTCTTGATAATCCTAATTTCATATGCAGACAAGACAAACTTTAGGCAAAGAGAACTTTCCTGACATGATGGCTTGAACGTTAGAATATCGAATTAGTGAAGCCGACCATATGCCAATACATAAGGCAACAGACTACACCATTTATTCAATCCTATTTATTACATAGTATTAGTCAGTCAGATAGCGGTCACTTTCAGTCAGATTCAGATTGTGCACTATTTGAAACATGTTGGGTTTCCCATTAAGAACATTTGCCAGCATTGTCTTTGTGATGGGTCCTCAAACCAGACACTGCTGCTCTTTTAGGTTTTGTAAATTTGATGAATCATTTACCAAAAGCTTTTTAATTTCCCTTTTGAAACAAAGACAATTTAGAAAATGCATTCTAGCCTTACAATTTCTCTAGTTACTTAGGGCCCAATGACGATGTCTAGCCCAACATCATTGGTTTCACTCCGACCACCGTATTAGGATGACTGTGGGTGTAGTGAAACCTGCGGGGTTGATTCCGCTGTGCTTCCGACGTGCTCATTGAGCTTGTTTGAGTGAATGTGGCCACCAAAAATCTATAATGACGATGGAGCCAGCCTCAGATCTGCCGTTGGGATTATGATGGCACTTCATGACAGGCTTCGATGTTGGCCTTTCTGACATGGAAAGGCTGTTGGAAAGTGACATTGGGGGTCCTGCACACCTGGGCCTTCGCTATGGGGTCTGGGGGTAAACTATGGTGCCCCCCTAAACATCCCTGCACCTTGTGGCATTTACTGCATGGTGTCTGCCACACGGTGCAGGGATGTTCAAAAACATCAATTTTGCAATGACAGCTTGTTCTTTGGGCCTTTCCTCCTGCCACACACACTGCCAATGTAAAATGGATATTTCCAACTGCCCAAAGGGCGGTTGCTTCCAAAGTGTGTGGTTGGAACCGCCGATATATGGTCGGGCCATTCCAATCAACAACAGTGTCAGAGAGATGCCCGACATCACAATCAGGCCCTCAGTGACAACAATGTCTGTTCTATGGTTGGGTTTTTTCTTAAAGTCTCAAGCGTTGTTGCAATTCTGGGTGTGATTATTCACGGAATGATGAGCTTCTACAGTTTTTATTGTCAGTAATTTTATGATTTTTAACTTTATAATTAAAGTATATTTGGTTTGTTGTAATTGCTAGTGTATTGTTATGTTCGGGAATAAGTGCATATAATATGTTTTTTTTATGTTGGGGTTTTATTATTTTGTGGGTGGGACTGTATTATTTTACAGGTGAAATCTATGAATTCAAAAAAAGATTTCAAAGTCAAATATACATTATTTTTATGTTGAAAAGAAATGGTTTGGAATATTTAATAACCAAACATTTTTTTTAATGTTCTTTTAATTTTTCAGTTTTTCCTAAAGCATAGCTATATATTTTTAACAGATCATTTTTTTCAAAAGTGAAGACTATTTAAGGGTGATTTTTTTTACATTCGATTCATATACATGGATTAGGAGTTGGCTTTCGTGAGATTTTCAGCTGCAAAACTGGAAGTATTTTTATAATAACTATATATATATATATATATATATATATATATATATATATATATCAGACGCATCATAGGTACTGAATGGCCTATTATTTTGACTGACCCAGTCCTCGGTCCACTATTAAATGATACTCCTACCATTACCTTCCGACGTGCACCATCCATGCGTGATGCACTCGATAGAATTGCACCTGAAAATCCTCCTAAACCCAACAAAACCACCAAAATGGGCTTTTTTAAATGCACCTCCTGCCGTGCTTGCAATTTTGCTACTAATGCTACCCATTATATGACTGCTTTTTGTGACACTCCTATTCCCATCAAGGAATACCTCACTTGCAGATCAGAGTTTGTGGTCTACAAACTAAAGTGCACATGCAACCTAGAATACATTGGCAGCACCAAACTGCCAGTGCATCAGAGAATTTTGCAGCACATAAGGGCCATTGTGAATAGCGACAGCAACTATCCAGTTGCTCGACACTTTGGGGTGGTCCATAACAAGAAGCTTAAAGACCTCCAATACACGGTTCTCTGTTCAGTACCTCCACCCAGTCGTGGAGGTGACCGTGAAAAAATGCTCAGGCAGCGGGAAACCCAACTGATTTTGTCCCTCGACACCAAAGCCCCTAACGGTCTTAACTTGACTGAAGATTTGAAAAGCTTCTTATAATGCTTCCTTCTGTCTCTAGTTAGGTGGTCTGGTCATAGTAGTTCTATTCCATGCTCCAGTCTTTTCCTCTCTCTCGCTCAGTTCAGGCTCACTGTTTGACTGCTGGCTCATTTGCCACATGCTATGCATGGCGTAACCTTTGAATCATGACTCTTGTTATATCTTTAACTTGAATAGGATTTGTTGCCATGTTTTCTACTATTTTTCTTGTGCTGCCGCTATCTTATTCTTTTTCTGTTCCGTTACTTTCCCTCTCCTCTCACTTTTAATTTTTCACATCTGTGGTTGGGCTCTCAAATATTATTTTTTTCACTCTTTTTGACGTTATTTTTTAGCACTTTGTATTCTTCTCCCTTACCCTTATTTGAGCTCACATGTCTCTCTCAGCTTGCTATGTTATGCCACGCTTACTATCACTAGTATGCTCTGTGATATATTTCCCTTGTCCTTTTTACCAAAATGTGCAGATAATTGACTCAGGCACTACGCCGTAATTGTTTTCAGCGCGCTTTTTGACCCTTTGGTTTGCTATTTTTGTTTCCATGTAATTATAAGTTTTGGCACTATGTCGTGACTTCCCATGTTACTTTACATGCTACTCAACCGCAACCTTCTTGATTTATGCAGCGCTGTTTTACTCCTGATCTGCTTGAAAACTTCCCAGTTTTGTTCTCTTATCACATTGCATTGTGTTATCTTTAATATGTAATTTCCCATGTGGTACATGCTGTTTCTCATGTGTGCTATGCATGTTGGATAATGTAGACACTGTTGCTTTATTTACTTTCCTGTTTTTTTATTTTTTGGGCGTTTTTTCTCCCCAATCAAGCCCCTCCCACTTGTTGTATATATATCCCCCCTTTTATGAGTGCCTTTGTGTGATCAAGCTCCCTAGTGGAGTGAAACGCGTTACCTCTCAAATAAATGTTTTGAACCTGCTACTCACTCGAGTTGGATTATTGGAGAGCTTCATTTGCCTGTCTGCTGTGGCGCTGCGAGGTCTGCACCCTGCTGCTGCCTGTCATCCATTGACAGGCGGGGATTTCTTCATATATATATATATTATATATATATACATATATTGTGTGGGATATAATTATAATTTGTAATTTAATTGTTTAAGATGATATATGTTTTATGGCATATTTATTGACCACCAACCCGGCCCACTAATAAAGAGATACCTAATTCTGCCTGAGTTATTTTTACTCTTTTTAGTTTTTACGACAATAACAGTGTCAAAAGAGCGCCCTGGAACATGATTGAGCCCATCTTTGCTTTCAGGGGCCAGCGTGGACCCAATGATGAAGCAGGCCACTATTGGAGAGGGTGAGGGTCATACTAAAAACTATTTAAAACTGACTGGGTATCCACGCGGGAAATAGTTACTTTTGACAAGAAAGGGATACCCCAAGTCCTATTTGTTTGTTTCTCTCTGTACTTTGTCATGTTCTGTAGAGACCAATAAATATTTGATGTTAACAGCTCAACATCTAATACTTCCTCATTGGCCACTTGAGCATTGTTCAGGTAAAGGGCCCACTGCCAGAGCTGGAAGTATTGCAATCTGCTTCTTTTAACTCTGACTTGCATTGACGAAATTATAGAATTGTTCAAATTACAGAATGGGCATATAGGAAAAAACAAATGAAGTCCACCCAATTTGCTCAGCTGTCCAGTCCCACACATCTACCACAGTTTTCTCAGGAGTCAGTAAGTAGGCATTCCATAAGCTGTCTTTAGAAGCCACGTAAGGCCCCACTATGGCTGCCTCAGTAGGGCGGCATATTTTAAATCGCTTACAATGTTTTAGGGCAGTAATTCTTAGTTTTGTCTTTAATTATGGGTGGTCATTTTTAATGTGTGCTCTTTTGTTTATTGGGTAAGAACGCATACATTAGTGAAATCTTAATGTGCCACCCATTAGGCAGATACTTGTGTGTGCTAGTGTTACTATATTGTTAGCTGTGCTGAAAAGTATAATTCTTTCTCATTGTTTTTGTTGTCATATAGAATAAAGATCCTTTTTGCAAGAGTTTCTTTTAAATGGTCAGGATCAACTATGTATTCAAACCTGTTTGGTACTGTATTGGTATGTCTTTATTTTCTTCAGGTTCTAATATGTTTTTAACTTGCAATGGTGAGAAACTATTACATTACTTCTTCAGGAACATTAGAAATTAGGAACCCTTCCCTTTTCCAAATTGCCTAACACCCCAATTCGGGAGACAGGTTTAGTGCCTTCCAAAATGCCACCGAGCTGTCACAAACTCTGTGATTTAGCTCATTGCATAGTGTGCAATCACTAAATGGCTTCATACATCTGGCTCATGGTCTGTAAGTATTATTTCAGTTCATGCAGATGAACTATTGCGTGTTTTTTTAAAATCCTGGACAACTTTCTAAATTTGGAACTCGACTATATTAGGTAGATGATTTTGCTGTTTTCATCGTAGCTGCATGACCATAACTAATAGTTGAGTTGTATTTCATGAATTTCCAGTGGGTATGATCATTGGTAGAGCTCTGATTAGTATAGATGTAGCCCATATGTGTTAGCAGTTTGCATTTCTGTGAAGTTGTGTAGGTTGCTCTTTAAACAACTATGATCCAATGAATTTTTATTTAATAAGGTTTGAGTTAAGTGTTATAGGTTTTAAAGTTTACATTTATATTGCATTCATGTGTAATATTTACATTTGTATTTTTTCTTTTACTGTTGTGATTTTGACATTTGCAGTGCTTCACAGTTTATTTGTCTTTCTTATATTTGTTTTCCACTGTTTGAACTTTTCAATCTGCATCTGAAATATAATAAAAAAGAGAAAGTGTAGTTAATTGGCTTTTGTGGAGCTGGAGTGGAGAAATCTGCTTTCTTTGTTTTAGAGGGGAAGTTAGGTCCGATATAGTTGGGTTGTCTCGTAACAAGGCCCCGGGACCAGATGGGATTCCCCCGACCTCTACATCTCCAATTTGGAGCTCTGGGCCCCTGTCCTCATCACAGTCCTCAATGCGGCTGTAGAGCTGATCTTCTGGTTTCTTGGGACACCTCTACCATTGTTCCTGTTTTTAAAAAAGGCAGTGCACACTATTTTAGGCCAATCTCCCAGTTGGACTCAGTGGTCAAAGTGTCAAGACACATTTTACTGGACAGGTTATCCAGCTTGGCAATTGACAATAACGTCTTGTCAGATGTTTAGTGCGGTTTTCGTCCTGGTCGATCAACCGTGGACCAATGCCTGAACCTGTTCATGATTCCTAATAAGTATACAGTTGCCCGTCCTGGTACTATTTAACTGGCCTTTATGGCCTTGTCCTCTGCGTTTAATCATGTGAATAGATGCAAGTTGTGGCAGGCCTGCTGTCTATGGAGGTGGACAGGGACAGTGTTCTTTTTCTACAAGATCTCTATCGAGATATGAAGGCGGAGGTTAGATACTCTAAAGATTTAAAGGTATCTTGACAGTTCCCTATACAGAGAGGGCCCCAACAGGGTTGCATTTTTGCCCCTTCTCTGTTTACTTTATATATATATATATATATATATATATATATATATATATATATATATATATATATATATATATATATATATATATATATATATATATATATATATATATATATATATATATATCTTTTTTTAATCTGGGATATAATTATAATTTGTAATTTAATTGTTTAAGATGATATATGTTTTAGGGTATATTTATTGACCACCAACCCAGCCCACTAATAAAGAGATACCTAATTCTGCCTGAGTTATTTTTACTCTTTTTAGTTTTTACGACAATCACAGGCTCAAAAGATCTCCCTGGAACATGATTGTGCCCATCCTTGCTTTCAGGGGCCAGCGTGGACCCAATGATGAAGCATGCCACTATTGGAGTGAGTGAGGGTCATACTAAAAACTATTTAAAACTGACTGGGTATCCACGCGGGAAAAGAGTTACTTTTGACAGTAAATGGATACGGGTGGTGCTTTGTGAATTCGGAAAAAGCTAATCTTTTTTTTAATCTGGGATATAATTATAATTTGTAATTTAATTGTTTAAGATGATATATGTTTTATGGTATATTTATTGAGCAACAAGAAGGACCTGGTTGGTATCAAGGAGGCCAGTTAGCTACCAGGCAAGATAGGGAGCTATTGAAGCCTATTATATGTCATTTTATTATGCTAAGAACTATGCAGATGATCGAACCTTACCTATTAGGGTTTGTGAATTTTTACGCTCGCTTTTTATTGACCAGACCTTGGTTTGACCTTTTCCATCTCCTTCTCACCCACGCAAGGGGCAGAGCAAGGGACATAGGCTGTCGCCCTGTGACTATGACGGTAAGACTCCACAGGAGGCGCTTCCATTTTGATGTTCTTCAGCTATTTTGACCTACCTAAGAAGTTCTTTATCATCCAAATTTTTAAAAAGTATAATTTTAGGCAAGTGCACCCGCTTAATTTTCTTTTATTAATGCTTACGGGCAGTACAGTTTTTTATGTGCTTAACTTTCTAAAATCTGCAAGCAGACTTAGATCTAGTTGTGATTATTTATCTTGTTTTTAACACACTACTAGATGAGAATGACTGACTGAGAGAACCAACTTGAGTATTGCATTCTGAAGCCACTGTACCTGGTGGAATAGCCATATTTGAACGGGGGTTGCGGGGTACGAATGGGGTTGAAGGTGACACTGTGTTAAAAATGACAAATAGTGATCAGTGTAAAAATGATAATATAACCAAGCCCAATGTAACCACTATTGCAGACATAAATTTGAATGTGAGTCCAGAGATACCGGAAGTGATTGATCATTTTGATGTATTACAAGATAGCCCTGTTGACTGCTTAAAGCTTATTACCTGGAATATAGCGGGAATTGCTGCTAAAATAACTACTCCATTCTGGGATAATTTTATTATGCAAGGCCACGACATAATATGTCTCCAAGAGATGTGGCATAGAGCACAAATTCAAGTCGAAGGATACACTACATACAGTGTGAATGCAATAGCATCTTTGGCAGGTAGAGCAAATGGTGGCTTATTGACCCTGGTACCCACTACTCTAACAGAGTTTAGCCCTGGTGGCTATATGGAGGTGGGTCAGTATGCATCAATTTTACGTCTGGTGCATAGTAAAGGTAGGGATTTAGTTATAGTCAATTTCTATAACAATATTGTTGGACCCTTCCGGGGCATGATTGTATTGGATATAGAGCAGGCAATAGAGGAAATACTTGTGTTATCAAGTAACCGCCAAGTAATACTCTGGGTAGGAGATTTTAACATTCAAGCATGCAGTCACGCTTAGAAGGGGATCTGTGGACATCGTGAGGAATACTTTAGTGGAGGTAGCACAGTTTTTAACCACTTTCCACACACTAATTATAGGAGTGCGCTGAACAATCTAGTAGCCAAATTAGATCTGGAATTACTAGAATGTACAAAGAATAAAAATAATGAGGAATGCCCAACATTTAGAGGGAGAGATGCCCATTCTAACATCGACCACATTTTGGTATCTAATGGATCTGTCTATTCTAATGTCTGGGTAATAGAACAGCCAGTGAGCGATCATAACAGCATATCGCTGGAATTAACGGGCTGGGGCTAAAAACCAATGTGTATTGAAGACCTATCCAAGGGATCACGGCTGAATGACCCAACGGTATGAGGATTAAGTGGATCAAAATTGACCCAACACAATTTATGGAGGATATAATTCTTAAATGCAGTAGTGAAGTAGGCTATTGCTTAGCATCTAATGTGACCCCGACCATCTTACTTACCAACTTTTTAAAAATAACTAAAACAATTGAAAATTCACTTATAGTAAGAAGCCGAAAGTCGAGGAGAGCCCAAGTGGCTTGGTTCGACAAGCACTGTGCCCAGTCACTAAAAAAGCTTAAAAAAGCACTTGATACCAAGTCCAGAGACACAGATTAAATTAGAGAGGAGCGCCTTAATTATAAGACTGCCCTAGTAACCAGAAAAAAAGATCTGCAAAATGAAGCGTGGATGAATTTGGATATGGCTGCAAAAACAAATAATCATAAATTATTCTGGGAAACTGTAAATAGCCCTTTTGTAAAGAATGATAATACTCCTGAAATTACCTCCTATGTTAGTTGCCGTGCATGGATCGCACATTTTACTGGGATTTTTAACTCTGATTTTAATCCAGATGGGCCAATTTTACTTGTAGATACAGCACCTTGTTCTAAATGGCAAAAAATTCAGTTATCTGTGACTCTAATTGAGGTTATGGAGGCAATTAGAAATAGTAAAGATGGTAAAGCCCCTGGGCCTGATGGGGTGCCCATGGGTTTTTACAAACATGAAATGATTTTATGGGCCCCAATATTGACACAATATTTTAACGCTGCCATAGAAGATAGGCTTCCAGTAACATGGGGACAGTCTATCATTGTGCCGCTTTACAAGAAAGGCTCCAGGTCAGAGGCACGAAATTACCGTCCCATCTCACTTCTGGACTCGTCAATTAAAATCCTCAGTCGAGTCCTATTAGTGAGACTGGAAGCCTGGGTCGAGGAAAATAACATCTTATCCCCAGTGCAGTACGGGTTCAGAAAGGGGATGGGAACATTGGAGCAGTGTGTGAACCTGGAACTCATAGTCAGCAAGTACACTAAAGCTAAAGAGGGTAACCTATTCTTGTGCTTTGCTGACTTGAGTTCAGCATTTGATCTGTTGGAGCACACGCTGCTCTGGCTGCTGGAAATGGGTGCCCCAATTGAAATCATACATCTTCTGGCCAGACTGTATGAAAACCTGTCTAGTAAAGTCAGATTTGGATCAGATGGAGAGTGCACACCCTTTTTTAGAATTAATAGAGGTATCCGACAAGGATGTGTGCTTGCCCCACTCCTATTTTCCCTTTTTATAAATCAGGTAGACCAAATTTTAAGACGAATTAATGCAGATGCACCTACTATTAATGGTAACCCAATTCCAATTCTTTTATACGCGGATGACGCGGTTCTTCTCTCCAGGACCCAAAATGGCCTGCAACGACTGATTAACACGTTTTATACTTTCACTGAGAGTAGAAAGTTGAAAATTAACAAAGGAAAGACATTCACAATGATATGTGGTAAGAAGCCAAGAAAAAACAGGTCCTTGTATTTAGTAGGGGAGAAATTAGAATTCGTAAGGAGTTTTTGTTACCTAGGCATCACTTTTTCAGGAGATGGGAGATGGGCCAACGAACAAGACAGTGTCCACTTCAAATTGGCAAGGAACACAAGTTGTGTTTTCAGATTTGCAGCGAAATTAGGGGGTCGTAGAACCCACGAGATGCTGTCAATATATAATTCAAGATGCATAACATCAGCCCTGTATGAGCCGGGATATGGGTATATCATTCTCAGAGTGCCAACTTAATTCAGCGTGAGGAGAATGCCTTCTTGAAACGATTACTTTGTGCTCCGGCTGCGGCCTCAAACGAGCTAGTACATAGGGAAGTCGGCTTAAACCATGTTAATGACTGAATTGCCCTATGCCCCCTGTTCCTATGGCATTCAATCTGGTCAAAAGAAGAGACAAAATTTACTCAGGATGTGATTAATGACTGTCTAAAGCTCGACCGCTTCTCAAACATTCCCTGGCTATGTCACATACAACTCTGGTATAAGACACTTTATGGCGTGACATTTTTAAAGATCCAACAATGGGGACAGGGTTGTCAAAGCAGGAGCCTAAAGTCACATTCCTGAAATATACAGGTAGTACCAGAATGAACAAATATGTAAAACAAAGCACGTTTCATTTTTATTTAGAATATAATATTAATGAAGGCTTTCAAACCTACCTTACCGTTGTTAGCACTAGTTCCCACCATTTTGTATTAACCCGTTTACGGTTGGGGATTGTGCACCATCTAGTGGCATTCCCAACAATTAAGAAACACTGGACTTGTTTATGCCCATGTGATGGTACATCGAAACAGAGTGGTTGTCATTTTATGCTGTTTTGTAATATTTATACTTCTTTTAGAAAATTTTATCTGAAACCCATCTTTTTAAAATATAACATGCGTAGTAAAAAGAAAGCAATGCAACTGATGTTTAATTTAAAGACCCCAGATGTATGTTTTCATGTGGCCACTTATATTTTAAAATATATTTCAGTACGGAAATCAATCATTGTATGAATTCAATACATGACTGCGACTTATATGCACTTTCTTATTGCTGGTTTTGCACACGATTAACTGTTTATATGTATCGTTATACATCTTTTAATATAGCTAAATTTGCACATGTGTCAGAAATTAAGTACCTTTAGCACTTATAGCACTTTATATTGCTAATTTGCACATGTACTATTAGGCGAATGCACTAATAAGCACTTTAAGACTGTTGGACATGTGCTGCTAAATGTATATTGCACTTAGGATGGCATTTGGTAAAGCAGAATTGATATAAATGTATGATGTATTGTAATTTTACTTTGATTGTTGCTATATGGTTGTATGTATACATACCGAATAAAGCATTTTTGAAATTGAAATTGAAATTGAAATTGAAATTGAACACACTATCTATGGGCACAATGCACTTAATAATGTTTTGCACATTTTAACTGTTCATTAATTGTTAATACCAAATGAGATTCGTTGTTTTTATTTAGGCTATTTTTTTCTTATCTGGTTTTGCATATGTGTGATTCTGGTGCTCCTTGTATCTTGTTTTCTAAACATAGTCTCAGTTACCATTTTAATTGGCACATTTTTATCTAAGGAAATTCTTATTTGTATTCAATGCATGCGCTTATGTTTTTTTGTGCAAGAAACTGAATAAAGACTTCTGACTGACTGACTGGCTTTTGTCCCGGTAATTGCTGTTAACAGTAGCTTCGAATGGTTTAGATTATGTCTTCTGATTTACAAAAAATGTATAAAATAATTTGTTTCTGGAGATAGCTTCTGCACTTATGGAGAGAAAGGCTCCAAGGTCCTGGGGGGATTGCACTTGGACAAAGTGAGGGTCTACTTTGGCTGTAGCGGCTGACAGGGAACAAGGGTGGCGGGGAACAACATTTTAATTTAAAAAATCACATACCTTCTTAAGGCCGCTGTCACTCATAGGCATGGCCGGCACAGGTAAGAGCAGTTGAGCGGAGTGAGGGTGGGGTCAACAGAAAAAGTGATAGGTAAACTAAATAAAAACACTTTCCTTGCGCTCGCTGCATTGCCAAGTCTACAATGAGGCGAGCGCAAGGAAAGTGGTTTTATTTATTTTTTAATTTCATTTTACCTATCCCGTCGTCTGTCGACTTTCCCCCACCCCTGCCCTGCCGCACCGCTCACACCTGTGCCGGCCGCACCTGATCTCTTGTCTACTTCATTTCCTGACGAGTCCCAGAAGCAGGAAGCACACATGCTCCGCTAAGCCAATCACAACGCTGCATTGCAGCTTTGTGATTGGTCTGAGCACCGTGGTTTGACACTCAGATGGGGACTATGAGTCTGTGCATGTTCCCCACCAGACCGTGCATTATAGCCTGATGGGGAACATGCAAAGTGTGCATGACTGTTTGACCAGCCCGAGACGACCTGCCAAACCGTCACACGGACTTAAGTGCATGAAGCACTCCTCACCCTGTGTCACCAGCCCCACCCCACCCCACCCTAACCCAGCCCGAAGCTCCAAATAATAAAATGATAATAACAATGTTATCATTTTATTTTTCCATGTTCCTGCTCTGAAAGCAGTGGGCAAAGCTCCTGTCCTTTGGTATGTACTAGCTGCTCAGCCATTAGTAGTGTCTTTTTTTTTTACATTTTCAAAAACTTTTATTCACTTACAAAGTATTTTACACGGCTTGTAGCCTACAACCCTGGGGACGGCAGCAAGTGTGTGACATTTTGTCTGCATAGTGCGGGTACATTGTACACAGCCATTTAGCCGGCATCCCGGAGGCCCGGTGGCGTTTAGTTATGATGTAAG
Source organism: Lissotriton vulgaris (assembly GCF_964263255.1). Classification (NCBI taxonomy): domain Eukaryota; kingdom Metazoa; phylum Chordata; class Amphibia; order Caudata; family Salamandridae; genus Lissotriton; species Lissotriton vulgaris. The sequence goes on from NC_141687.1 coordinate 1,216,781,509, forward strand.
GCGGGAACCTCCAGTCTCACAGGTTATACCAAGTACTTATATGAGTCGCAAGCACCCTAATCAAATGCGTACTTCCACACACGTACAATTATCATGCCATGGCTAGTAAGACGTGTACCAGCAAACCTTTCCTTATACAATACAATCCTAAAGCCCAACCCCAACAACCCCCCCACCCACAACACACCAGTAGTTACACACCCACCTTACATACCTAGTAGTTGTCTATCAGCAACCCCTCCTTCTACTTACTAGGGTGAAAGGTTGTCCCATATCCGGGCTCTAATCTTCAGTGTCATGAATGTAGAGCTGATTAGTACTCTTTTCCATGCAATTCCCCCATCAATTTCGTAGGGAAGTTAAGTATTCCCAGCCTCTATCTCCCCCTCAATTGGCACTATATCTCTCCTATTTCCACAGTACTCAGCACACTCTCTTCGTTTGGTAAGGACCCTCACTAATCATGTTCAGCATGTTCCCCAAGAGTTTCAAGTGGATCTATCGGCTCAGTCTGTTCTGTCTCCTTATCTTCCCCTCAGCATACATATGTTTGATATAGCCCCCAGAAATGTTTAGGCCGACTCTTGGGCGGAAGCAATTCACTATATATTTCCGACTGAGTGAAACAATATAACATGTCTCTAGCCCATCTCTTCTTGGTTGGCAGTGGACCTCTCATCCAGCAAATAGCTACAACCCTCCTGGCCATTAGCAAAGCTATATCAGCCAATCGTCGTTGTGCAACCGGCAGTGGCTTGGAGAACCCCAGGAGTGCCAGTGCCGGGTCGGCTGATATCTCCGAGTCCAATATTAGACTAAGCTCCGAAAAAATCTCCTTCCAGAACTTGTTAACGCCAGGACAGTTCCATGCCATATGGATAAAATCTGCTACTTGCACATGACAACGTTCACACTCCTCTGATTGTCTAAGCCCGTACCTATGTAGTCTCTCTGGAGTATAGTAAACATGTTGCAGAAATTTAAAGTGAACTAGTCTGTGCCTACCATTGAGAGACAGTTTCCTAGCGCTAGTGCAGCAATATTTCCACATCTCGTCATTAATTTGTATTTGCAGATCACTCTGCCATTCTGTCCTAGCTTTTGAGTCTTGGAACTGTTTATGTTGTACTCCTAGTTTATTGAGATTGGTGACTAGTTTGCGAGATGACATCGATTTAATCACATGCGTAAATTCCGAAATTTCCGGCAGCTCCGCCATGTCCGTGCCTAAGAGGTCTAGCATCGCACTTCGAACCCTGTGGAACTGGAAACGCGATAGAAGTGAAGCCTCTGTCTGCATTGGGGGAATCTGCTCCCAGGATTTAACCACCCCGTCTATGAATAAGTCTTCCATCTTTCATGCAATGCTCTCGTGACTCCTTTCTCCTTCAGCGGCCCAGCCATACCGCCCAGTCTGTCTGCATGAGTGGGGAATACAGCAGTTCACAGCCCTGCGCCTGTACCAAAGAATGCCCAGCGTGATTCGTAGCTTTGATTGAGTCTAGTTTACCAATGCCACGGTCAACTGGAAAGCAAACAGTGGCCGGTAAGGGGGAGGGGGCCGCGAACAATCGTTCAAGAATTACATGAGGGATATCGGGGTCTCCATGTATCCATGTTTGCAGGTGGGCTGCTTGCACCACTCTGTAGTATCTTTCCATGTCAGCAGCACCCAGTCCCCCCATTTCATAGGGAAGCATTAAGACCTTCCATCGAACTCTTGGTTGTTTGCCTCCCCAGGCCAGCTTAATGAGCACCTGAGTTAGTTGTTTAAAAAAGGCCTTGGATAGTACCACGGGGATATTATTAAACAGGAAGAGGAATCTTGGCAGGACCACCATCTTCATAATGGCCATTCTGCCCATCAGGGACAATGGGAGCTTACACCACACTTCAACATCCTCCACTAGTTTTGTGTATGCGACCCCATAATTTTCCCGTACCAGTATATCTGGACCCGTGTGGAGTTGTATCCCTAAGTACCTGACCGAGTCAGTAGACCACTGCAATGCGTATTCAATCTCAAATGGCAGGGTTACAGGTGTCAATGGGAATGCGACTGATTTGGTCCAGTTCACTTTTAGGCCTGAGAGGGCCCCAAATCAAACTACCTCTCTTAAAACTAACGAGAGGTTAGTTTCCGGGTCACGAACATACAGCAGGGTATCATCAGCATACGTAGAGATTCCAAGTTTGTACGTTGGAAAGCTGATACGCTCCAGGCTATGGTATTCCCTGATCGCGCATGCCGGTGGTTCTGCAACCAGTGCGTATAGGAGGGGTGAGAGGGGACACCCTTGTCGAGTTCCCCTACTAATTTCGAAGGCGTCCGTGACTTTGTCACCCATTCTGAGTCTCGCTGTGGGTTTGTAATACAAAGCCCCCAACATCTGTAGAAAAGGTTCTCCCAGTCCCAGTTTCCGTAAAACTCTGAGCATGAATGGCCACTCCACGGAGTCGAAGGCTTTCTCCATGTCAAGAAAAATTGCCAACGCTTTATTTTCTTGACGCACGTGTTGCATGGTACCTAGCACCATACAGATATTGTACATAAGGTTTCTATCAGGGACGAATCCGGCCTGCTCCGGTGCCACCAGCTCCTGTACTAGCAGTGCCAGGCGTGTAGCTAGCACCTTAGCGAACAATTTGACATCGCCATTTAACAGGGAGAGTGGTCTATAAGAACTACTTGCATTAGGAGGTTTCCCCGGTTTTAAAATGGTAACAAGCAATGCTTCCCTCATAGAGGCAGGCATTCTGCCTCCTCGCAGATGTCGTCAAATAGAGTTATCAGGTGTGGGACCAGTTTGTCTTTAAATGTTTTATAGAAGCCCACAGTCAGCCCATCTGCCCCAGGGGCACTGCCAGATCGCATCCCCTCCAGATACTCTAAGATCTCATCTTCCTGTATGGGCGCCATCAAGAATTCTCTCTGCGAGTTGGGCAAGAAGGGCATTTTAATGTAGCTAAGGTAATCATATATTTCCCCCTCGAGTTGTGAGGATCTGGACTTGTAAAGACCTGCATAATACTTTTTAAACTCTTGGAGGATCTCCTCCTCGTCAGTAAGCACATCCCCTGCAGATGTTATCAGTTCGTCAATTACCAGAGGTCGTCTGTCGCTTCGCATCATTCTTGCCAACAGAGAGCCAGGCCTCTCCCCTTCTCCGTACGTGCGCGCCGTGGCGTACTTGCCCATGTGTTGCACTTCCCTGTCCGCCTCCTCATGATACTCGGCAAGTAACCTTTTGATTTGCGATGTAGTTTCAGCATCAGGGTTGATCTGTAAACGTCCCTCCAAGTCCGACAGTTGGGTCTCTAGCTGCCTCAATCTGCATCGTATAGCTTTAAGAACACTCAAATGTTTGGACATAGCCATACCCCTAATATATACCTTAAATTTGTCCCATACTGTCTGAAAGCTATCAACAGACCCCAAATTTGTCTCAAAGAAAGTGTCTATGTCCTCAGCTAATTCTCCCCTGAACACCTCGTCTAATAGGGAATAGGGAGGGAACCGGCATGTAAATGGGGGGATTCTCTTAGCCGGCACCGCAAGTACCAGAAGTAGAGGGGAGTGGTCCGAAAGGGTACGTGGTAGTATCACGCACCTCTTTATACTATTGAGCATTGCCTGAGAAGCCAGCCAATAGTCTATTCTCGTGTGGACATCATGATAGGCCGAGTAATGTGTGTAACCGCCTTTTGTGGGGTGTTTATGTCTCCAGATGTCAACAAGGTCCAACCTAACCAATTCCGCCTGCATGTGTAATGCCGAGGCCGCTGGTCGACGTGCTAGACCCACCGATCTATCAAGGTCCGGTTCAAACACAAAATTGAAATCCCCCCCCACAGCATTCTAGAGTGAACATGCGATCTGCAATTCATTGCCAGGGCAGCGTAAAACTCGGGGTTGTCATAGTTAGGCCCATAAACATTCCCCACTATAAGATCGTGCCCTTTGCCGACACATCTGGTAATTAAGTAGCGGCCTTCTGGGTCAGCCATAAGCAGTGCTAATTTTAATTTTGATTTAGGATTGACCCATGTGACCACTCCTCTGGAGTGTGTAGTGAATCCAGCCGCAACACTATTTCCCCCTTAGCATTTTACTTGTAAGAGGGAGGTGGGTTTCTTGGAGAAGAGCGAGGTCAATGTGGTGCCTGTTTAGATAATTCAACACCTTCCTGAGCTTGCGATAATCGTTAAGCCCTCTCACATTCCACGACAACGCATTCAAAGTATCCGAGTCACATATTGTATTCACTTCACTTATATCAGCCATTCCAAAAGGGAGATTGATAGGCAGCCGACGGAGTACCACCGGTTCTGAAAACTATTCTCTGTAGAGCCGTATCTATCAAGGGATGTCCACAGTAGGCAAAAATGGGCAACACAGTACTTGGCGTCTCCTTGAACTTCCCCCTCCGAGAACCAGACCCCAACCACCCACCCCACTCCAAACTTCCCCTCCCACAGCCGACCTCCCCCAACCTGGCCTGGCAGCACCTTGTCCCCCCCTTTCGCTCCTCGCTGGGACGAACTCGAACAACACCTAAACTGGCTTCCATAGAAACCATTATAGCCAAAAGCGCTAGGGCAGAGGTGGCAAGCACAACCATACAACAGTACATCAGCATTTTATATCTAACCATTGCCCCAGCTCTACCACCCTGTAAGAGTCTCTTAACGTGAGGCTTAAATCAATACTGAATGGAGATTCTAAGGGCCTCGCCCTTCATTACTCCCATCCTAAAGCACATATATCATTAGCATTGTTCAGACACCATTTGCATTTGTTTATATGCTAAAATCATGTCCACTAGTAGTCTATGCATACCCCCACCTGCTATCCGGAACATATACATTGAAAAGATCTCACCCAGCAATTGTGCCGCTTTTCAATCACAGGACCCTCTGCTCCCACGTATCAGCATATCTCGACTTCCAAGGTTCACTGCAATGCAAGCCTCAGTAGCAACAACTTAGTCAATCAACCCGCAAGTCAAACATTATGTAACTCTGAGTGTCTCTCATCCAGTTATTCCTGTTCGTCTAGTTGGCTGTTCTCATTCTGCTCCTCATTTTGACCTCTGGGACTACGCCTCTGCTCCCTGGACCATTCCTTCAAATATTTCTGGAGTTCTCTTGGATCCGTGAAAAAGTGAGAGTGACCTTGTCTATTTATCCGCAATTTTGCTGGGTACATCATAGCATAGTCTAGTCCAAGTTCCCGGAGTTGCTTCATGTATGGGGCAAAGTGCTGTCGCTCCTCTTGTACTTTCCCAGTGAAATCAGGGTATAAAGAGACATCCATGCCTTCGAATTGTAGTTTCCCTTTGTCCCTTGCAACCCTCAACGCTGTGTCTCGATCCCTGTAGTTCAACAGTTTCGCTATTATCTGCCTCTGGGGCGCGCCCGGACGCGGTCGGGGTCCCAACGTGCGATGTGCTCTTTCAACTATAAACATCAGCGAAAAGACATCCTCTCCCAATAGGGTGGTCAGGAGTTTCTTCACGAATAGTTCCATTTTCCCTGTTTGTGTTGTCTCCGCAATCCCCGTTATGCGTATGTTTGAGCACCTCGAGCGGGCTTCCAAATCCTCCGACTTGTCCTGTATGACTTGGAGTAGTCTCGTGAACTGCTTGCGATCTTTGTCCCATTCAGACTGTGCTTCTTCCACTTCAGTGAGACGTCTCTCGGACATGTCAATTTGTCCGCATGTTTGTCCACACGCTCCGACATGCGATCCATTCGGTACGTGAGGGCGTCTATCTTCGAGCCTATGGACGCCATGCTGTCTTGTAACCCTTTTTCCATCGTCACCAGCATGTCCTTAATATCCGCATACAGTGAGCCCACATGGCCTCTGCTTGTCGGGGACGGCGCAGGTACCTGCGTTTCCGGTGCCTTGGGTCGTCGCTGTTCGAAAGCCAGCTTGGACTGGGTTTTGTCGTTCTTGCCCATGGTGATATGTCGGAGTCCAAGTCGTTCTGTCTCCCAACACGTGAGTAGCGACTGTTCTGACGACCGTGCTTCAACCACCAAGACCACTTAGTTGATTCCTGTGGGGCAGTGCAGCACTTTCGCTCCCTCACCTCACAAGGTCAACCACCGGTGTTGATGGCTCTCACCAATCCGGCCTATGGTATACCCTGTTGGGTCGCAATGAGAGCCGTGTCATACCTCATGGTTGCAGGAGCCTTGATCCCGTCGCCTTCACCAGCTGCCTTCACACAGGTGTCGCATGGGCCAGCGCAGAGGAATTCCGCCGTGGTATTGTAAGGGGGTAGATAGCCGAAACTTGTTACCACACGTAGATCTCTGTACCCGCAGTTTCACTGTGGTCAGCTCCGTACAGTCTGAAGGTGAGCCCTCCTCGTTTTCCTCTCCGGCCCCTGTGAGAAATGATATTCCTCCAGTCCAGACTCCTACCGCTCTCTCAGCAGTGTCCGTAGCGGTATTATAGGGTGACCAGGCTATTACAGTATTCTGGTGCGTACCTCAATGCTATCCGGCAGACCGTGCCTCCAGCTGTGCGTGCCCCCCTATCCTGTGAGTATACAGGCGAAATGCTAGACTGGCTGGTATAGAACTCCGAGGTGGCGCTTGCACACTGACACGACTCACAGGGCCCGATTCACAGAACTAACTTAAGACAAAATCCTAAACTTACTACTTTTGGTATTCACAGAAGTTAGGATTTTGTCTTAAGTTTGTCTTAAGACAGACTTAAGACAGACTTAAGTTAGGATTTTGTCTTAAGTCTGTCTTAAGACAAACTTAAGACAAAATCCTAACTTCTGTGAATACCAAAAGTAGTAAATTTAGGATTTTGTCTTAAGTTAGTTCTGTGAATCGGGTCCACAGTTCACAGTGCACTCAATCCACACACTCGTGCCCACGGTGTCTTGATGGGAACGCACATGTTCAGCTTGAGGTGTGGGTCCCACAGGGTTTGCAGCAGATGCACTCTCCTCCGGCCGGCCACTTCACCACTAGGCGTACATCAAACTTCTCCCTGCACAGCACCGTGCCTCTGTGCTCTTCCCGCCACCCAGCGCAGGCCACATCGGGGGGATGGGGCAATTGTTCCGATAAAGCGGCTCTCAATATTACAGAAATAGTCGCGAGTGCAGTCTGTCAGTGTGCCTAGGATAATATTAGTGGACTGGGGGCAGGTTCCATTACCTACGAACACTTCCAATATTCTGCCGATTTTCCGCCGCCATTTCCATGGAAGGGAACTGTGCAGGTCTCCGAGTTCCCTTCCCTCCGTCTCCTAACTTCAGCGCCGTCCGAGGTAACTAACCCGGACTAGGCACCGGCATGCGCGGTCTCTCCTCCGCCGATCGCCGTTTCTCTTCGTGCCGCAGGCCGACTGTAAAGAAGTTCAAAGGTGGATTTCAAGTAGAATAAGTATTTATTGTAGAATAGGATCCCATCCATAGGATAAGCAGTCACCAGTAGTAAGGTCCAAGATCAACTGCCTAGATACTCAAAACATCACAACCACAGAATCTGTACAGAGCATTCCAATGCATGTGGCAACCTGGCAACAGGCTGCATAACCAGGATGCCACACATCTCCCTCCTTATAACAAATAAGAATAAACAGAAAACATTATTTTACAAAGTCATTAAAACGAGTAGGTATACATGTAATTCTTGAAGATTTCCTCGCTATGACAGGACCAACCACAGCCCGATGAGATGAAGCAGCTGTTGAAGGTTTCCTTGAGATGAGAGGACCAATCACGGGGCGATGAGATGATGTACCTGTAGGTGAAGAACTTGACACAGGAGATTTGGAATTGCAACAAAGTCTTTCCTGATCACTACAACCCTGTTCAAGTTCCAAATGCGATGATCAGTTGTTTTGACAGCATTGCCTAAAACCTTGATGACTTGAATAGGCTTCAAAAATGAAGCAGATAACATCTTGTTCTTTTTACATGGATTTCTTATGAGAACCCAATCACCCACATGCACCATCGTGTGTTTCACAGAATTCCTCAAATCATGAATCCTTTTCCTATCTTGTCCCCATTATCAGTTGAACCTTTCAGATGTAAATCATTAACCCAAGGTGGGGTAACCAAAGTGTTGGGACACCTACATCTGAAGAGCTCAAAGGGTGTTTTTCCCATAGTGGCATGTAGTGATAACCTGTAAAGCTTAACCTTTTCAAAAACATCTGATCTCCAATCTGAACCTGCAGATTTAGACATTCTAATTGTCTCCTTGAGCACACGGTTAAATCTCTCCACGGTGCCATTTGTCTCTGGGTGGTACAGAGAAGATTTTTTATGTTTCACACCATATTTAGACAAGAATAATTCCATCTCCCTAGAGACAAGTTGACTTCCATTGTCTGTCAAAATGATGCTGGGAATACCCTCCCTAGCAAAAAGTTTCTCCAAAAAGAGTATCACATGCTTTGATTCTATGCCACGAGTGATGGCAATCTCTGGCCACCTAGAAAACAAATCTACTAAAACTAGAACATACCATTCAGACCCTGCAGAGTATATAGGCCCAAGGATGTCCAGGCCAACTTCTTCCCAAGGGCTGTTTGGAAGTGTTCTAATAATCATGGGCTGGATTTTGGGTTTCGCTACCTTCTCACTCAAAGCACACTCCATGCAGTCCCTAACTTTTCTCTCAATTTCCAAATCCATGCTGGGCCACCAGTACGACATCCTCAGATTCTCCTTGTCTTTGAAATACCCATATGCCCACTATGAGCCAGTGAAATGAGCTCACTCCTAATAGATGCCGGAGGAACCAACCTAGTACCTCTTACAAGTAAACCGTCATGTTCAGTTAATTGATCCTTAATATGCCAAAATTGTTCCAAAATGTCACCATCTTTTGGCTTGACCTTCCATCCAATTTTGATCAATCTCAAAATTTCCACAAGGGCCAAATCTTCCCGTGAAGCCTCCAACCATTTGCACTTATCAATGACACTCTCACCAACTGAACAAAACATTTCATCTTCACCTTCCAAATCATCCTCCAGATCTAAATCTTCCTGAGAGACAAGACGAGATAAGGCATCACCTACCTTATTTTCAACACCTGGTAGATATTTAACCTCAAAGTTATAATCTTGTAAACCTACAACCCATCTTGTGATTCTACTGGAAATAGCATCTATCCCTTTGGTTTTTAAGATCTCACATAACGGTTTGTGGTCAGTCCTCACTTCAAAAGTACTTCCCCACAAAAAGTTTTTCAATTTCTTTACGGCCCAAAAGACCGCTAGCGCTTCACGCTCTACCACAGAATATCTTAGCTCTGGACCCCTCAAACTTCTTGACAAAAACAAAATGACTACCTCGCTCCCTTCAATCTTCTGTGTTAAGACTGCCCCTAACCCTTTTAGACTGGCATCTGTTATTAGAATAGATTTCCTCTCAGAGTCAAAACTATTCAACTTGGGGGCATTGTTCAATTTTCCTTTAAGTGCAATGAATTCTTTTTCACATTCATCACTCCATACAAAGTCAGTTCCTTTTTTTAATAACGATCTCATGCTAACACACAATGAAGCAAAACCACATATAAACTTGTTATAGTACTCCGCCATACCTAGAAAGCTAATCAATTCCTCCTTGTTCTTAGGGGAAGACATCTTCATCATAGTGTTAATCAGACCAGCTTTCGGTGAAATACCACCCTCTGAGATTGTGTGCCCCAGATAATCTATGGAGTTTTTCTTGAATTTGCATTTTTCCAATTTTACTGTTAGACCAGATTCACACAAACATTGCAAAACACCAATCAATCTCAGATCATGCTCCTTATCACAACTTCCAAAAATCAGGATGTCATCCTGATACACTCTCACACCTTCCAAACCCTTCAAGACACCCTCCAATGCTCTTTGAAAAACTGAGGCAGCTGATACTAGCCCAAATGGAAGCCTCACAAACCGAAAAGTGCCAAATGGTGTTACAAATGCAGTTAGATCTTTGGAGTCTTCATCAAGTCTTATTTGGTGGTAGGCGGATCTTAAATCCACCGTGCTAAAGACCTTCGCCCCTTTTAATAACATTAACATGTCTGCAATTTTAGGTAATAGGTAGTGATCTACCACCACATTTTTATTCAACTCTCTAAGGTCTATGCATAAACGAAGAGAGCCATCCGATTTCTTGGCGGCTACAATTGGAGCGACCCATTGGGTAGCTTCAACTTCTTCTATGATGCCCTCCTTAACCAATTTCTCCAACTCCGTTTTAACTTGATCCCTAACAGTAAAGGGGACACTACGCACTTTACAACAAACAGATACAGCGTCCTTCTTCAACTTAATGTGATGATCATAGTTCTTCAAACAACCCAACTTTTCAGTAAAGACAGTGGGAAAATTCTTTTTTAAGTTATCTGAAAAGGACTCATCACAATTCTGGTTTATATTGATCGAATCAGTGTTAATAAAGGGCAAATCCTTTAAGATGATGGGAGGAGAGGAATTCGGATGTAACATTACTCCTAAATCTTTTTGAACAAACCAACTCAAAATATTGTCCCCCTTTTGTGAAATATATATTTTCGAGTCGGTAAGTCTCTCTTTAAAATTAATGTTTCCCAGGAAGCATCCTAAAATTTCTATAGGTTTCCTACCATATGCAAGTGGTTTTATATCTGGACGAAACATCTTAATTTTACCTTGTAAATACTTGAGATAAAATTCTTTTGCAACAATGGTGATTTTGGCACCTGAATCAAACAATACTTTAACAGGATGACAATTGACCAAAATCTCATCAATAGGACAATTCATTGGTTGTGGACCGAAAACTACTTGAACCAAAACTTGGCCACAATCAACATTCTTATCATAATCATTTGTGTCATCAAAATCATAATAAATCTCACTAACTTTGCCTTTGTACTCCCTCCCTTTGCAAACAATAGTAAAATGCCCCTTTCTTTTGCACTTGCCATAGGTAGCTTTCCATCCAGGGCATTGTCTATCATTTGCAAAATGTCCCATTTTGCCACATCTAAAACATTTCACTTGCGTAAAATCAAATTTCTTATCTGGTTTAGCATTGAGAGGTTTGCTAGTGGTTACATCTCTCATACTACTTCTCTGGCTGGCATTTTCATTAGTTGTATTCGGAGTTTTGACAAGATTAACAGTACTACTGTTCTTACTTTCACCATTCTTCTTTATGACTTCTACACATTTAATAGAATGTTCAATCCTTTTGGCTATGGTAATCACATCATCTAAATCAGGTTAATCTGTTTGCCATAATTCCTCTCTAACACATTCAATGCTACAACCTAGCATGAACTGATCCCTTATTCTTTCATCAGTAGAGGCAGCAAACTTGCAAGATGATGCTAATTTTCTTAGCGCAGTTATATAATTCTCTATGCTTTCTTCTTCATGTTGTAATCTGCGGCCAAAATGATACCTTTCTAAAATAGTAGATACTTTCGGAAGGTAATGTTTATCTAACATAGCAATACAAATTTCATATTCATTAAGATTCCTATCTTGTATTTCTGGCAGGTGATCAAATACTTCCTGGCCCTCTGACCCTAAACAGTGTAATAATAAAGCTGTTTTCCTTTCCGCACTTAAATTGGCACCACAAACTTTTGCATATCTTTCAAAGACTTTACACCACTTTTTCCACCTAATGGGAGGATCCCCAGGAGATTGTAAGAAGAACGGAGGAGCTGTGACATTCTGCATTGTGTGAACTGAGACAACTGAGACACCTTTACATAAAATATATACTGGTTTTCACTAAAAAGGAATGGCTACAGTAATTTGTATAACATATAATATTATGAAAACACTTTAGAAAGTAGACATAGAGTAAGGATTAAAATATTGTGTTTTTTCCAGTGTCTCTTGTCTTTCTTAAAAAAAATTTGAGAAAAGAAAAAAAACACAGTCTCAGTCCTTTCTTCTGAACATAAAATGAATTACCCAGTTTGGTATCTGTATCACCTGTTGTCCTCTTGTTGCACGATATTTCTGTGGAGAAAAGCACTTTGGATTGAAGTTTTAACTGAATCCGAATCGTGACGAATGTGCTGCTGTAGAAAAGAAATTAAAAGGAAATTACTTGAATCGTGACGAATATGCTGTTTTGAAACGAAAATGGCTGCCACGTAATTATGTCATGACGCTCAGGCGTGATGACGCTTAAAGAGAAGGCTGTCCGTGAAGAAACTGGAGCCGTGGCATCGGTGAGGAAGAACGCCGCGCTCGAGTAGCTGTGGCGTCAGTGAAGAAGAACGTGGTGCTCGAGCGGTGGGAACGGTAAGCTTTTTTCAAAAGATGCCAATGTGAAGCCACGGACAGGGTGCGCTCAAAATGCCAATGTGGAGCCACGGGCAGGGAGCGCTTAAGATGCCAATGTGGAGCCACGGGCAGGGAGCGCTTAAGATGCCAATGTGAAGCCACGGACAGGGTGCGCTCAAAATGCCAATGTGAAGCCACGGACAGGGTGCGCTCAAAATGCCAATGTGGAGCCACGGGCAGGGAGCGCTTAAAGTGAAAGTAAATAAACGAGGGCTGCCACTGCACATCAGCTGGTATAATTATGTTGATGACATGCCGAGAGTCCCAAATGGTGTTGGGCAGAGAAACACCAGATAAGTTGTCAAAAGACGCTCTTGACAAACGGTGTTGCGCAGGGAAACTATCACAAATGTAAAATAAAGCGCATGTAAAATAAAGCGCCCCTTCCTCAAAACTCCACCGAGTAGCAATCAGCCCAAAACTTTTCTCCTTGGATGAAAAGAGCACAGTGTGGAAAAGGTCTCTTTAAATATGATTCAAGGGGAATAAAAGTTCCTTAATTTATAAAGGGCTGAATGTTTTCAAAATAAAAGTTTGAAAGTACAGTACCTTTCATGGAGTTTCAAAATGAAATAATAGGAGAAAACTTTATCCTTGTTGAGATCCTTTCTTCTTTTGTTGAGAAATCCTGTCCCGTCGCCAATGTAAAGAAGTTCAAAGGTGGATTTCAAGTAGAATAAGTATTTATTGTACAATAGGATCCCATCCACAGGATAAGCAGTCACCAGTAGTAAGGTCCAAGATCAACTGCCTAGATACTCTAAACATCACAACCACAGAATCTGTACAGAGCATTCCAATGCATGTGGCAACCTGGCAACAGGCTGCATAACCAGGATGCCACACCGACCTCCAGTCCCGTCGCTGCTCCAACAGGCACGGGTCTGCCACTCCCCCGCCGGCCGCACGCAAGGGCAGGTACAGCGGTTCGCAGCCTAAGCAAGTCTGCAGGTTCAGGCCTGGTCCGCGAGGAGACTCACGAGTGTCCCGACAGCTTTGCACTTCGTCAATTTTCAGCGGGGTGCCTATCAGGTGTCCCCTACCGTCTCCGGAGCGTGTGCTGAAGCTTCAGGGGTATATTTCCTCCGTTAATGCGGGATTTTTAGCAGGATTATTTTGGTGATAGAGCGGAGCTCGGCCCCTACGCTTCCTTCTTCGGTGCCTGCAAGCTCCGCCCTCCAGCCATTAGTAGTGCCTACGTCATCTTCTGCATTTATACTCTTTAATAATTACTATTATTTTGCTATTTGTTAATTGTTTTAATTTTCAATTTCCTTAGTTAAAGGAAACTTTCTTTGGTATTACCTAATATGGAAGATGCCACATAAGTGTTTCTTATGTTTGTAGGTATTGTTTAAAGTATATTTTTTTGCTGATGTATTGTTTATTTTGTGTTTTTGTACATTATTTTATGTGTATTTGTGATATTTTTTATATTTATAGTGTTTTTTTAGTTGTCAATATTTTTGTCATTGATATTTTGTTTGCTTTAAATTTATTGAAATGTTTTCTTGATATAATGACACTATATTTTTTATCTTGCTGTTGAGTTTTTAATATTTTTATTAGCAATATTTCTGTGGTCAATATTTTTGATATTTTCATAGGATTTTTAGAAAGTTGATCTTTTGATTATCTGTGTTTTTACAATGATATTTTAGTATCACAATATTTTTTTGGACAATATTGTGACATACAACCTGTAATCCATATGGGGACATTGTGCTTACAATATGGTCTTGTACTGGTAGACTGAGTTTTGAGATGTTTTATAGTATACATGTCAGTGGTGAGGGAACTGGTGTTGTCGCCATCCCTGTCTATGGCGACCCTCCGTGATACTCTAGAGGTCATGGGAATCATTAATATCAGAAACAATGAACAGATACTGCCCTTGCCAATGGCCAACATGTGCATACTGCACAAGTGGAAATTGAGAATTCTTTCCATGCATCATCACTGATATATTAATTGAATTTTTATGGCCTACAAGTGCATCTTGTATAAGATCACTGATCAGCTCCAGCTACTTGAAGCAATATGGGGTCCATTTCTAAGATCATAGAAGGACAATCTTTTCACCTATTTATCTATCACAACTCACCAGCACCCCCATCAAGAACTGTTCTGTCTTCCTTTATATACATAGAGATATGCCCTGGACCCACCAGTTAGGACAGAGAGTCTCTGTATTTTCTTATTGTATCTTTTTTGTAGATCTCAGCTCACTAGAGGATGTGATGTTGTACTTCTCCTAGTACAGCATTTGAGATGTCTGTAATGGGGCACTATTGTTGCATTTCATTGATAGCTGCTATTTTAATTGGTGTTTTGGTTTGCAAATGTTGACAACAGACATTTTTCTCAATGCTTTGTTGCTGTGTATTCGGTGATATACTGAAATTAAAAGATGCATCTTAATTTGGCGCATCCACCTTTAACTGTTGTGCTCAAGTCTTTGGTAAAAGATGGTGATTAAATCTGTTGGAAAAATATATATATAAAAGAGGTGAGATATCAGGCAAAAAAGAAGAAAACCTATTATATTATATAGTCAAGTATGTAGGGTTTTAGAAACAATATGATTTTGTCAAATAACACATTCTCTCCCTAGAAGTCAGGGATTATTCACACTGCTGAATGTAAGGTACTGCTAACTATGGACTCTGACTGCAATTAGAATGTTACGTTTTTGTTACCTTCTTTAATGAAGATTTATATTTAGGGCTCCCTGTTTTATGGTATTTATTTTTTCAACAGTTCTGTCTGTATATATCCATATTTATTTTTCAGCCATTTTATTGGTATTTATCTATATTTATTGTGTTTTAATAACATTGTGTATTTCAACATTTATTTAACTGATAAATATGCACTCATACTTAAATGCCTGTTGAGTTACAGCAAATTAGGAAGCCAATATAGCAGAACGTTACCCCAACATGTAAATATTAGCAATATATACAAATATATGTTAATATATGCATACATTTAAGGAAATCCCAGTTCAATCAGGTTGTTTTTCCAAGATACAGCTTGATGCAAGGATACATTCACAGATAGGCTTTCCAAGATACAGCTTGATGCAAGGATAAATTCACAGATAGCCAACACATGTTTCGTCTTGTGCTGTAGCACAAAAAAGACTTCTTCAGGGCTGCAAACCCAAAGAGAAAGCAAGCAATTGCACCACCGTTTCAATACATGAATTCACAGTAGTCTATCCAACACCCATGAATACATTTCAGAGAGTTTCCATCACCAAGAAAAAAACTTCAAGAGTAGGGAAAGAACCTACACCACACCGAAAAATAGCAGAGCATTAAAAAAATCACCTGATAAAATCTCCAGTATCTTACACTAATAAACTATACTCTTCAATCTTGCAATATCTTGTTATAATGGTGCATTAAAACAACCATTTAAATGTACATAAACACCATTGTCTCCTCCCATTTTGATAATAGTACTTTATGTAGCTGTTCACAAGAACATTGTAAATAATGTGGTTACAATGTGAATAATATGGTCACCTGATTTAAATTTGAGAATGTTAATGTTTACTTAGAACCTGTACAGCCTTTCTCCCTCTCTCTCCATCTTCCTTTTGCTCCACTTCAAGTATCTACCTTTCTTTATTTAAAAAAAAAAATCTCCTTATTTTCCCCCTCTTAACTTACACAAAGGTGCTATTCATGTTTTGTTTTTTTAACTATTTTCTAGTTATTTAATAGGCTGGTTAAGTCTCATCAATTATTCCAGTTACGGACTGATAGATTAGGACCAGAATTTGTATATTTAAAGTAGTATTTGGAAGCCGCGCAAACTATACCACTCCAAGACGGCGGTGTAGTTTTGATGTTACGACAGGAACGACGTAGAATATCGTTGGCAATTAAGTTCACTGATACTTTGAGTAGATGCCTAGACCATGAATAATTAAGAATAGAATCATAAAAATATAAAATCATCATCATGCCAAGGATTGATGTCAGTTGACTGAACACTTGCCGTTGTATAGTGTATAATCTTGTAGTATTTAACGTTACGTTAATAGTAATTCAAATGGTGAAAACACTCATAATTATATATATAGCCGTACGCTGTTAGCTTATTGAAGAAAGACTCTGTGTTACCTATTCTGAGGTATGTATTAATTCCAAAATAACCATTTTAGGATGGAGCATTGAGTTGCGTCCAAACGTGTGTGAATAGGATTGCATGTGACACCGCAAATGGGTATTAATAGGAAGACGAAGATGGCGACCATGGCGTACGCCAACTAGAGGGATGCCCGAATCGGAGACTACCAAGAGGTAAGGCATGGTAGATATACTATTGAAGCTTTCCCGTGTTACATCCCTATACATTTATGGGAAACAGTTATTTTGATGTTGCGCTCAACTAATAGTTAGCGCAAATGTAGCTTTTACCAAACTTTCAGTCCCGGACAGAGAATGATCTTTTCGGTTTTATTCTGCAGCCATGACTATAGAACTAAAGACATGACTGTGGGAATCCATTAAGTGGACTGGGGGCATACCATTGAGTACCCATATGTTCAGCTCTTATTAGAATATGGGTCTCGCTTAGAGTACTTCTGTATTTGATACTATGTATAAAATATATGATTAATCGTGTCACTTGAAAAGGGTCGGAATAGAGAACACTGATTTTTTTGGGAAACAGACTTTATTCATTTTTCTTATTTCTCACAGATATAACATTCTCATGTTCTTGTGGACAACATACATAGTCGTGCAATCATGCAGCCCCGCGGGACCACAACAAAACATAGTCCTTCATCATACTAGATCATCCATGCCTTCATCTCCTTCTTCGCAAGGAGAATTGTTCATCAGGTGCAGGAGTCAGATCCCATCCGACTTGTGGTGTTGCCCCGAGGGGCAGATCCAGTCTACCCCAGGATTATGCGTACCCCTTCTTTACCAAGCCGCCTTACCAAACAAACTGATAACCCAACTCCCCCCCAACCTATTCACAATTGGTCCCCCCCCAGTAGCCCCACCTCCCTCCTCCCCTCAGACATGTCTCTCTCCCTAGCAGCGCATTTGTTGCACAACATGCATTCCTATCGCTTCGTTGGATTTCCTATGGCAGTAATAAATATCCCATCCAGGAGAATGCACCCACATTAGTCGTCCCCCATCTACCGTCTCACCGTGTTGCCTGTGGCTGTGTTCCCATGTAGTGAAGGGAGTCCTCCACGCCCAGGGTGATTAGTCATAGTCAGCAGTCGAGTTTTTAAGAAGATCCTCCATCGCCACCAAGGCTCTCGCCGTGTCCAGTAATCTATCATTGTCAGTTCTCTGAGCCACGTGAAGCCGGAGTGTCCCCTCACAGTCTGCCCACTTTATAAGTTCCCACAGCCATCGCGCATTGTTGGGGGCTGTGGCCGCCTTCCAATTGCTAGTAATTTCTTTTTTAGCTAGGACTAATCCCAAATCTAGGAATTTGCTAGTTGTTTTGTTACAGGTAGTGTGGGGGAACCAGTGTAACAGGCAAACACCTGGAGCAAGCTGCAGCTCCCTTTCTGTCTATCCTTCAGCCAGGTCAGGACCTCCCACCAGAACCCATGGAGCAGTGGACAATCCCAGAACATGTGCATGAACCCTGCATTTTCCGGTGTACATCGTGGGCAGGTAGTGTGGGAACCAAAGAATTCATTGATTTTGTGAGGAGTGAGGTACGCCTGATGAAACACATAGAATTGTATTAGCTGGAATCTCGCATTCTGGGAGCATTACCATGCCAGTTTGGTAACATCTCCCATGGCTTTGCCTCTATCGGTGTCCCCAGGTCTGCCTCCAATTTAAATGCGCAGCCCCTCTAAGGGAACCCTGGATCCCTGCGTCAGTCTCCTATACAGGCACTTAACCACCTTGATCTTACCCGCGGAGATGATCACGTAGTGGCAAGGGAGGAAGACCTGTGGTTCTTCCATTCATTTTTTCCAGTGTTTGCGCACAGCAGTCGTCAATGCCGCATGCAAAAGAAAATCCTGAGCAGGCAGTTCATGTCTTTCCATGAGGTCTTGAAATGGTAAGAGGGTACCATCCTCGTACAGATCCCCAAGGGAGGAGATCCCCAGCTCCTCCCATTCCCGCAGTCTCTGCCAATCCCCCCCCCATGAGGCAACTCCTCACAGAGCCACACTGGAATCTCAGGTGCATACGCAGGGCCCGCTCTATTTCATCATAGGGCCCTATTCCAGCACTGCCGCAGTAGCCATCAATCTCTGGGCACCTCTCTTTCACGCATTGGAAGCTGATACAGAATCCTAGTCAAGTGGCAAAGTCCCAGGTCCCGACCTCTCTGGTCCTCCTCCACTCACAGTTTCCCCGCCATCCTCTGCGCGAACCATTGGAACTGGGACGCATGATAATAAGCCTCAAAATCAGGTACTGCAAAGCCCCCTTCCTATCTAGGGAGCATCATATTATTCAAAGCCACTCTACACCTCCCCGAGCCCCACGGAAAACTCGTAACCATTGAGTTTAATTGGGCAAAGTATTTCCCTGGCACCCAAAGTGGTAGTGTACCAAAGTAGTAGAGCAGACGAGGCAGGGTTATCATTTTTAGCAATGCCACTCGTCCCTCAACCGATAGAGGTAGAGACCCCCAGAAAGCAAAATTGCTCATGGTATCTCGCAGAGCCCGCCCTACGTTTCTCTCAATTAAGTCAGTAGCCTCATGATAAATTTGGACCCCAAAATAAGGCAAGCATCTGCCTTCCGAACATGCATCTAGCCCCGCAGGAGAATCGCCTCTACCCCCTCGTACCGGAAATAGACAGGTCTTAGCCCAATGGACTTTGAGCCCTGCCACTTGCCCCTGCCTTTCTAGCAATTCCCGTGTACCCCGTAACTCGTTAGTAGCATTGGCAAGGAACATTAACAAATCATCAGCATATAGAGCAATGTAGTGCATCTGACTCATCCCCTCCAAGCCCCTGTAGTGCCACCCCGTCCGTCCACGTGCTGCCAGAGGCTCCATTGCCAGAACAAACTGGAGGGGAGACACCGGGCAGCCCTGTCTCGTCCCCCTGCCTACATCACAAGCCGCAGAAATCACCCCCCAATTCGAACCCTGGCCGTCGAGGGATTACACAGAATCTTCGTCCAGGTCACAAACCCTTCACCCAAGCCAAACGCCCTCAGAACCCAAACAGATATGGCCACTCTAAGCAATCGAAGGCTTTTTCAATGTCTATCGATAGAACACACGCCTCATCTGCCCCTGCCGCCGTCTCGTGCAGCAGTTGAGACAGCCTCCGGAGGTTCATGGGCGTGTTCCAGGTAGGAATAAACCCAGCCTGCTCCCCATGCCCCAGAGTTGTCATGTGTGCAATCAGGCGGATGGCCAAGATACTGCTCAAGATCTTATAGTCAATATTTAACATCACCAGGGGGCGATACGCAGTGCGGTCCCACTCCGGCTTTCCTGGTTTAAGGAGAGGTACGATCACTGCCTCACTCATCGAGCTAGGTAAATATCCATTCTGTTTTGACCGATTATAAATAGTCACCAGTTGTGGGGCCAGTATATCTACATATGTTACATAGAACTCAGATGGTAACCCGTCAGTACCCGGCGTTTTGTTCTTGGCCATACGCTTTATAGCTCCCCTGACCTCGCCCAATTCCACTGGTCGCCCCAGGCTCTCCACATCTTCCGCCTCAATCTGAGGCAGATCTATATGTATGAAATCCCCTTCCTCCAGCTCTCTGGGGTCCAACCTGCTGCAATATAAGGTAGTATAGTATTCCAGGAACTGCATGTTAATGGCCTGTTGTCCATAGTGTATTGTCCCCCCTTCTTCCCGTAGTTCAAGAATCGGTGTGCCTCTGCGCACCGGATTTGCCAACCAAGCTAATCGCGCCCCAGATTTATCTCTTTCTGCATGCGCTCGTGTCACATATGCCCTGTAATCAAAGCATCTCAGCCTCTTTACTTGCGTTGCCAACTCTTCCTTCGCCCTCAGCAGCTCTTCTTGTGCATCCTCCCATCCAGGCCTCTTCCTTTCTTTTCTCCCTGAGCCGCGCTCTGCCTGTTGTACCTCACTCAATAGCGTTCTACGAACTCCCACAGCTTCCCCAATGCACTGCCAGCGTATCACTACCTTGAAAGAGTCCCACTCATTATGCAGACTAGAAGATGTGTTGATGTTATGTTGAAAATATTCCTCTATGGCAGTGCCTATGGTGGTTTGGAAGACCTGGTCTTCCAATACTTCCGCTCGGAGACGCCAATTAGGGATCTTTGTTCTAAGTCGAACCAAATTCAGGGACACCAAGAGAGGGTTATGATCAGAGGTTGTCCTAGCCAGGTATACACTCATCATGATCATCATGTGGACATCAGGGGAACACAATATAGCATCCAGCTGGACATGCAACTCATGTACAGCTGAAAAGTAAGAGTAGTCTCGGTCCCCAGGGTGATGAGCCCTCCAGGTGTCTGTCAGTCCCCAACGTTGTTGCCAGTCCCGTCTGGCCAATGTAACCCTATGAGTAGGGGCTTCAGGGAGCGGAGGATGGGAGCGATCCGGGTCTATGTCAGTCACGCAATTAAAATCCCCCCCAGAAGAATAGGACCTAATTTCTGTGATAGCTGTGCAAAAAATGTAGACTGTTCAACATTAGGGGCATATATGCTTCCTAGTGTGATGTCTCACCCATCAAGCCGCCCCGTTGCCACTGTGAATCTGCCATCCATATCAATCACCTGCCTAACACATTGGAATGGTACCCCTGCCCGCACCCATATTAAGGTTCCCCTGGCGTAGGCCGAGTAGGTAGTGTGGAACACCTGCCCCCTCATATGACGCTGTAGTGCCATCCCCTCCGCCTTCGTCAAATGATTTTCTTGTAGTAGTGCAATTTGCACTCCTCTCCGTATTAGGTAGGCATGCATTTTGTGTCGCCGACACATAGTTTGCATCCCCCTTACATTCCAAGACATAACTTTAAGTCCTATGGAGGTGCCCTTGGAACCAACTAGTGCATGCTCTCTTCTAAACCCCCCCTAGCACATGTCTGACCTTCCCCCATCCCTCCTAATCTTCAAACTTTTCCCAACTTCCACGCCCCGGGACAGGCACACAAGAACAGGTCCCCATAACCAAGTTATTCATACAAAGAACAGTAACTAGGAGGTAATGTGTGACTCGCGCACAATGCCTCCAGAACCACCACCCGACCCCCCGACTTTGGGAACATATACAGCCACTGGGGCCCCCAGCATTCTTGTTGGGTCATCTCTCGCCGTGCTGCCCCACATCAAACTGGCCCCTGAGCCCAGCAAGCGCAACAGACATCTCACCAGTTTTCCCGCATACCCTCTGCAACCCCATCACCCAAACATCCCATCTGCTGTCTGCGGAGTGAAGCCCGGCAGTTCCATGTCTGAAAGTCCGCTACCTGATCTCGGGCTTTCCGTTCTGCTCTTCTCAGCGTCTGTATCATTACTAGCCGGACTAACCACGCCCCGGCTGATGGCCGCCACTGCCTGAACTGCACTGTCTCGCTCCTGGCGATGATCCACTGGAGAGGTAGGCCTCCGCTTCGAGGGTGTGCCAGCCAGCCGTTCCCGTGGCGAGGCCGTCTGAGGAGCGCTCGCAGCCACACCAACGTGACCCCCAGCCAGTCCCATGCTGCCTGTGGCGTAGGAAAGAAGTTTGTATTCTCATCTGAAGTCACCCACAGGCAAGCCAGAAATAGCATGGCGTAGTGGAATGGAGCTGACGCAGCTTTCGTTTAACAGCCAGAAAGGATGACCTTTGAGGCTGGACCTCCCTGGTGTAGTCCGGGAATATCATCACTTTTATGTTCCCTATCTGCAGATTCTGCTGCTCTCGAGCCCTCTGTAGTATAATGTCCTGGTCGCGATAATGTAACAGTCTCACTACCATAGGTCGAGGCGGAGCTCCAGGTTTAGGCGAGCAAGCTGGGACTCTGTGTGCCCGCTTCAGTGCAAAAAATGGGGATAGGCCCACCGGCGCTACCTCTGTTTTCAGCCATGTTTTCAAGTACCGGACCGCATCTGCCCCCTCCTCACACTCCGGGACTCCCACTATTCGGAGATTGTTGCACTGCGAGCGCCCCTCACTTTTCTCCGCTCTTGCTTCCAGCACCTTGACTCTATGCGTCACATCATTCTATAGATTGTTGCAGGGCAGCCACGGTATCCGGGATATCTTTCATATTGGTTTTGTGGGCCGCCACTCTCTCCATGAGCTTCTGGTAGTCATCCTTCAGTAGGGTGAGTTCAAAGCCAATGGCGTCCAACCTCTTCTCTAGTGCCTCCCGCGAGGCCAAGATGGCCTGCATAATTTCTCCCAGTGTAGGGTCCCCAGACCGTCCCGGTCTCCGTCTCCCAACGTCACCATCCTCATCTTCCGCGTGCTGCTCTGACTTGTCTAAGCGTAGCACCTCGAACCACTTTTTCTTTGCCACCATGCCCATTGTGACAACCGTGCTGCGACCAGCGGCGCCAGGGGAGTCCAAGGTCCCACTCCTCCTCAGCAAGGCAGCGCAGCTCCCTGGTACCTCTCCGGTAACCGCAGCCCCAGACACCACGCCAACCTTATGCTGCGTCGATCCGTCTGTCACCTGTCCACTCCAACCAGGTCCCTCTGTCCTCCACAGTTTTGCGCAACGACCCCGCCACCAATGCAAGGCTCCTAGGACAAGATCTTTGCTCCTGCAGTAGCTCTCCCGGTTCTGTGCTATCCCCCCACTGCAGGGGCATTCAGTAAAGCCGTGTAGATCAGTGATCGTAGTCCAGCCACCTCCTGCCTGCCGTGTGTTATCACCCCTCAGAGAAGACTTGTGCTGTGGGGCTGCCGGACACCAATCAGTAAACCTCTATTCAGTGTCTCCGGTATGCAGTCTGCAAGGTTGTGGCCCAGCTCGCCACTTGTCCGATCCCACCGCAGATCCACCCCAGGCACAACAGCACCAAGATGTACCTCCAGCACTATACTGGTTCTACTTTCCCTCAGGTCACAGACGCCTTGTGCAGTCGCCCTCCTGCGTTACCAGTCAAGGGATCCCCCAGCTAGTCTTTCCAGTCTCTTCGTTGCTGCCACAGTCCAACCGCAGAGTGTCGTACAGGGGAGTCCCACCTTGCTCTCCCCCTCCGTCGCCCAAACTGATCAGCCTTTGGGGAACTCACGCACCTCAGGAGTGGCAATCCCTGCCACCGATCATGGCTGCCATTTTGTCCCTCTCCACCGCAGACTCAGGGGGGATAAGCATTTGTTTTATCAGGCGCAGGAAGTAGCACCGCCAGATTCGCCCAGTTGTCCAGGAGGCAGTGAGGGTTTTGCGTCGCTGGGGCGAAGCGGGAACCAAGAGCATCCCCCACCACACAGCCTCGGAGAGGTCCACGGCAGAAGCTCGGGAGGCAAAACACAGCCCGGGGCCGTGAGCCCCGCTTACCCCCCGACTCTGGGCCACTCTCCAGTCCGCTCCGATCCGCCCTGGTCCACATTCTAATCACCGGGCGCCGGTCTCCGTTCCGGTCTCTAGGGCTCTGTAAGCGCAAATGTGTGCCTCTCAGCTCGACTATCTGAGCCACAATCCGCACCGCTTCTCAAGGTAATGGCGCCGACTGTGTTCCGGGTACCTCGATTTCGTGGCCTGGCAACTGCGGCCAGCCAGCCAGAGAATATCGGCTCACTCCCGCTGCTCCTTAAAGCCTACTTACTGTGGGTATCCAGGTAAGTCGCAACCTCCGCTCGGGCAGGTTTAATTAGGGGCAGAGATGCTCCCGGGACCCCCACTGTCAGCAGCAGCCGTCTTCACAGTCAGGTATCTGTTCAGCCGCACTGGGCCGCTATTTTGGGTCTCATCTCAACAGCCTGTGGCAATAAAGGGAAAAACTTGTTCTTCTTCCCTATCGCCCTCGCCGACGTCCCAATCACATCCCACAGCGGGCCCTGGCTATTCCGCCATTAAATGCAGTGCCGGGGCCCCAGATTAAATGCTAGGATCAGTTGGTATGGAGGGCAGCCGCAGAGGAGCTCCGGAACCCGCTGCTGCTCACATCGGCGCTTGAGCCACGCCCCTCGGAATAGAGAACACTGATAGTCTGTTTAAGATACGTATAACGTGAGCCTGTCCCCAACTTGAATATTGCAGGGCGGTTCGTACTGATAAACCTTTGCTTTAGTTCGAGTATAACAGTAATGCTATTAAAATTTGTAGGTCATGAACACGTTAACACGTAATAAACTTCATATCTGATATTACTTTACAAAGTGGTACTAACAGATATGTAGCGCACGTTTGATTGAAACGCTCACTCCCGTGTGCATAAAAGGTGAGCGAGTATTTGTTTTGTTACTAGGCGGTTCTGTGCTTAGAACACTATACGTTTCTAAAGGTGGCTCTTGTACTTTTGAGTGTCAGTGAGTGTGTATAAAATACTTATTATTTACATTTCTTGTCCTCTTTATGTTAGCAAGTGGAATTATTTATTCTCCTACTCACTATCAAGGACGTTTTTGACCCCCTCACTTGCAAGGATTAATCATAGTAGCAAGTTAGAAGGTGATTTTAATTTCTGATTTGATGTGTACAATTACCAAAGATGAACGCTTCTCGGATAACTAACGATGGTGTTTATGTACGTTTACAGGGGTGTTTTTTTACAACATTATAAGGAGATATATCAAGATTGAAGAGTATAGTTTATTAGTGTAAGATAATGGAGTTCTTATCAGGTGATTTTTCTAATGCTGTACTATTTTTCGGTGTGGTGTAGGTTCTTTCCCTACTCTTGATTAGACTGCTGTTTCTTCTTGGTGATGAACACTCTCTGAAAGTTATTCATGGTGTTTGGATAGACTACAGTGAATTCAAGTATTGAAACTGTATTGTAATTGTTTGTTTCCCCTTTGGATTTGCAGCCCTGAAGAAGTATTTTATGTGCTACAGCACAAGACGGCACACATGTCGGCTATCCATGAATTTATCCTTGCATTAAGCTGTATCTTGGAAAGGCTTTCCGTGAATGTATCCTTGCATCAAGTGTATCTTGGAAAAACAACCTGATTGAACTGTGAATATTGGAATATAGAATCGAAAATTTGGAACAACGTATAGAGACTGTCTGAATATTTTGGACTGAAAATAGTGAATTTGTGTGCTTGGGGTAGACCACCCATGCTTTATGTTGTATTCATTCGTTTTGGAGGAATTTATGTGGTAGAATTGGTAACCAACCACTCTTGATGCTTTATTCCGGTCCAGGGAAGACATGGCTTAGCATTTCGGGCTGGACTGTTCCCATGAGGCACAGGGTCAAGACTGATTTGCATATGGCTATGTCTGAACTGGGGTGGCTTGGTGAGCAAAATAACGATGGATTAAACCCAGATCTATGACTGGGGGTGAATGTTTTGCCATTGTGCAACATTCCGTCCATCATCTTGTGTGTTTTGCTGTTCACCCTATTTGGGAGGGGTATGCCCAGACGTGGGTCCCTTGCTCACTAAGCCACTGGAGTCAAACTATCCTGGCTGAAGACAGCTGATAGCCAGAAACCGGTCCTAGGATGCCTGATAACGGTCGAGGGACGACATGGCTTAGCAGTTCGGGCTGGACTGTTCCCATGAGGCACAGGGTCAAGACTGATTTGTATATGACTATGTCTGAACTGGGGTGGCTTGGTGAGCAAAATAACGATGGATTAAACCCAGATCTATGACTGGGGTGAATTTTTTGCCATTGTGCAACATTCCGTTCATCATCTTGTGTGTTTTGCTAACCAACCACTCTTCCCCTTTGAGCAACACTCTAGATGCATACTTTTAGCTTTTACAGTGCCCTTCACTTAATTTGAGCACCCATAGTGTGGTCTTGACCTGGTTACCAAGCAGGAAATGTTACATTTAAGGAAATCCCATACTATTTTTTAACTCCCCAATCTATTTTTATGTTCAGATGTTGGCTTGGAATTCATAAATGACAGTGTTTTTAATCATTTACCAAAAGCACAAGTTTCTGTATTTTCTTGCTTTTAAAAAGACCACATTTTTTTTTTCTCTCTGTATTTATCTGTAAAAATGGAAAACTGGGAGCATTATTTTATTTTTGAAAATCTTTTTATTATGAAAAAGCAAAACAATAGAAATAATAAGATCTCAGGTGAGTGCAATCATTACAACATTTCGGTTCATTGGGCACTGCGCAGGATAAAGCAGTAGATAGAAAAAGAAACGTCTGGATCATGGAGATTCCTGTGCTGCAATATTTGAGTCTCCCCCGGGGGCTTCACAAAGGCCTCCACGATACTGGTTCCAAGCCCCCCACACCTTCCCCCACTTTCGGGGGCAGCCCCTGGCCAAATAGACCGCCCGTTCTCTCATCATGCACCAGTTGAGGTCTTCTTCCCATTTATGTATCTGAGGCGGCTGGCGGGCACCCCACAATTGCGCAATGTTTCGCTTGGCCACCATACACGCCAATGTGACCCATTGTTTCTGATAATCATTGAGGTCAGTCGGTTCCCATACATTCAAAAGCCATCTACGGACCTCCATACGTACTTCCAGTCCCAAAACAACTTTCAATTTCTCGTGAACCTTCTCCCAGTAAGTCTGTATGAAGGTGCAGTGCCAAAGAATATGCATCAATGTGCCCTCTTCTCCACATTCTCTCCTGCATGTTGCGCAAAGCACTCTACCCATTCGCACGAGCCGTGGCCTGGTAACATAAACTCTGTGGAGCACTTTCAGCTGGACCAGGCGGAGCCTCATCTGGACAGCGACTACCTTAGGGGAGGATAGCGCCTCCGTCCAGTCCTCATCATCCATTTCAAGGCCATCTGCACACCATTGTGACCTAAGCCTCAACAGTGGGTCTTCTGCATTGTTAATTAACTTGCGATATATCAGGGAAATGGTCTTGTCAGGGATATGACCATTAAGGACCCGGTCCTCCAAAGGGGACGCCTCAGGGAGTTCCGTTCCCTCAGGAATATGGGCTAACAACGAGTGTCTCACCTGCAAATATCGAAAGTATTCATTCTGGTGGAGACTATATTGATTTGCAAGTGAGTCAAACGTGTATATCGAATTTTCCCCCCACATATCCTTAATCTGAGTAATTCCAATAAGGTCCCACTTATCAAACCCTTTGGATTTCCATAGGCTACCCAGTTTTTCAGAATTAAGCAACGAAGTGGCCAATGTAAGTCTGCCCTCCCAGCCCAAACTTTTGGTGGCAACATGCCACACTCGTACTGAATGTTCCGTTTGACCCGTAAGGGAACCCTACCCAGTCTAGAGTATAACGCTCTATCTATCCTGCCACCCGGGGCCTGACCTCTATACATAGCGTAGCCTGGATCTCCGGGGACTCAGTCTACAACGTGATTCAACGCGGCTAGATGTGATGCCCAGTAGTATCTTCGCAAGTCAGGCAACCCTATACAACCATCAAACCAGGAGCGAGTCAATTTATTAAATGCTATACGGGCCCCACCATCACACAAGAGGCGCCACTGAAGTGCCTCTATCTCTCTGGAGTAGACCGCTGGCACGGGGTCCATTGCATTCTGCAACGCATATAGGAATCGCGGCAGTGCCATCATCTTAAACAGGGTTGTTCTGCCGAGCAACGACAGCGGGAGGGCCTTCCAGTGCTCCGCATCCCCTTGGCATCGAGTCAGAGGAGATAGAAGATTATTATCATTGCGCCGTTTTCGGGTCGAGCGAGACATAGATTCCCAAGTATTTAAATCCGTCATTCTCTATATGGATGGGGCATGTATGAGGGATCTCCGGGGGATCGCCGGCGAGGACATAAAGTACTGATTTACTCCAGTTTACAGCTAGACCGGAGTATCTCCCAAAGATAGTAAGGACATCTAAAAAATATCAGAATGAGGTCTTAGGTATAGTAAGATAGAGCAGTACATCCTCAGCATATAGCGATATTTTGTCCTCCCTTTTCCGGCGTCCAGCGCAATCCGAGTATAATGATGTCCCAGCGAACCCACGCTGCCAACGGTTCCATTGCCAATGCAAAGAGCAGCGGCGACAGAGGGCACCCCTGCCTGGTACCTCTTCCAAGGGAGAAGTCCCGGGATGCGCAGTTGTTAACCACTACCCTGGCCAGTGGCTTAGTATACAGTAAGCGCACCCAGTGCATAAATGCATCTCCGAAACCCAGCTTGGTCAAAACTGCAAATAAGTATGGCCACTCCACTCTATCGAACGCTATCGTGGCATCCAAGGACACTAGGACCGCCGGTTCCCCTAGCTTCGAATCTCCTCCAAGTACCCCATGAAGCCGACGCAGATTCAACGCTGTGCTGCGCCGCGGCATAAAACCGGATTGATCCGGATGGATCACCTTAACTAATCTGGTAGCCAGTAGCTTGGCCAGGACCTTGGGCTCTACATTAAGGAGCGATATTGGCCTGTAGGAGGAGCAACATGTCTTAGGCTTAGCTTGTTTATGAATAACAGCTATATTGGCCACTCGCTGATCACATGGGAGCTCTCCTTTCTCTCGACTCTCGAGAAACATGGCGCGAAGGTACGGTGTTACTCTATTGGCATTTAACTTATATAGTTCGATAGGTATTCCGTGCGGACCAGAGGCCTTTCCGGAGTTAACTTGCCGTATAGCCTGGGCGACTTCATCGTCTGTAATAGCGGAGTCAAGAAAGCTCCTGTCGTCAGAAAGGCTTGCCATGACAATATCTTTAATCATTTCTCTATTGTCTTGTTCCGTGAAATCAGTCCCGTCCTCATAAACCCTTTGATAATACTTCCCAAATTCGTCTGCCACCACCTGTGGGTCTTTAATCAAACCCCGCTCTTGACTATCCAATTCCGGGACTAATCTAGACGCTTGCTCCCCCTACTCCAACCATGCGATCAGTTTCCCGGCCTTCTCGCCATATTCATATATACAGATTTGTGTCGCATTATGTTGCGCCACAGCACTCTCTCTAGCCAAAGTCCTATATTCTTCCTCCCTGAGCTTCAGTAGGTGGAGGTCCGCCGCTGTAGGTGATTCTGCAAGCTGCCTCTCTAGACGCATGACCTCTCCCTCCTTGCTGATTTTCGCCGCCTGCTCTTCCCTTTTCCGCCTCGAAACAATAGACAACACTTCCTCCCTCACGACGGTTTTATGAGCTTCCCAAAGTTATACGGCAGACTCGAACGACCCCCCATTCTCCAGGAAGTATCTGTCCACCACCTTAAGAATTTCTTTCCGTACCATCGGGTCCCTCAATCTCCAAGCCCCAATAGGTGCCACTCTACCTGCTGTCGGGAGCTCAAGCGTGAGACTAAGCCATAGTGGGGAGTGGTCCGATATACCCCTCCCCAGGTATCTGACCTCCACAATCGAAGGCGCCGCTGCTGCTGGAAGTAAAACATAATCAAGTCTGGACAGGGATCTATGCACGGCGGAAACATGGGAGTACTGCACGGATCTCGGGTTGCGCGCACGCCAGCTATCAATCAGTCACAATGTACTTAGGAACTCCGAAAGCCATCTCTGTGATTGCGCCAACACCCGGGGTGGATGGCGGTCCAATTCACCATCAAGCACTGAAGTAAAGTCTCCACCCAATACTTGCCCTCCCAGGGGAAAGGCAAGGAATATGTTACTCAAGTCTCTGAACGTCTTGGACTGAAGGGCCGGTGGTACATAAATGGACAGGAGTGTAAACGTATGTCCCCCAAGCGGGCCGGTGATGCCGGTGTATCTACCCCGTTGATCAATTCAAGTCTTCTGTACAGAAAGGGGGAAGGAATTCTTGACCAGTATACCCACCCCCCTGGAACCAGATGTGAAACCCGCATGCACCACCATTTTGTATCCCCCTCTGTGCAGAGCCATGCATTTGTTACCAATTAGGTGGGTTTCCTGTAGCAACACTACATCCGGGGAGTGTCTCCTAATGAGCTGACTTACCATCCCCGTCTTGATCTTATCTCCTAAACTGTTCACGTTTCAGCTCAACACTTTCATCCCCGATCCTCTTTTTTCACGTGCCTTAGAATCCATACGTGAGAAGGATCAAAACTGGATAGTCACCTGAGTCAAAAAAATGCACATACATGCACAACTCAAACCAACACAAAAATTCACCATCACTAACAAATATAAATCCCCCCTCCCTCAGTACACCTCCCCCCTCCCTGCACCCCTGCATAAGGACAATGCCCAACCCCAACTCGCAGTGTGCCCGTCGCCCGACCCTAACAATTAACTAAAGATAGTACGAGGGGGAACCCAGCCCCCAGCCCCTTCTCCCCACCTCCAAGTAAAACCTCCTGAGTCACGGTCATGTATAAGTTTCATACGAAAAACCCCTCTCCCCCTGTGGCAGTCATGAATCAACTAATTCTGGCCTCACTGTTCCTCTGGAGCCTCCTCATGTCTTTCCTCCGATTGAGGCCGTGTGGCACTGTCTAGCCAGTCTGATGCCGCCTTTGGATGATCAAAAAACCATGCCCTCCCATCTACCTCCACCCGAAGCTTCGCTGGAAAAAGCATTGAGTAGCGTATTCCCTTTTCCTTCAGTCTCCTTTTAACAGGTAGGAAACTCTGTCTTTGCCGTTGCACTGCCTGGGTGAAGTCCGGAAAGAAGGACAAGGTCGTGTTCTCAAAGCGAAGCGGGTCTGCAGAGCGTGCTGTCTGCAGGATCACAACCCTGTCTCTGTAGTTCAGCACTCTAGCTATCATAGGTCGAGGGGGCGCCCCGGGTTTCGGTTGTCCACCCGGCACTCTGTGGGACCGTTCAATTGAGAAAAATTTACTGAGGCCCTTGGGCTTTAAATGATTCAACACAATGTTCTTTACAAATAGATCAGGGGCCTGATCCTCCGATTTCTCCGGTATACCGAGGATTCGGATATTATTCCTCCTATTACGCCCTTCATACTCGTCCAACTTCCAAAGCGTTTCCTCATGGGCCGCTTGTAAGACCCGGACCTCCCGCTGCACCTCCGCCATGTCATCAAGCAGGCTAGATGTCTTAATGTCCAGCGATTTAACCGTTTCGCTCATCTTGGCATGGTCAACTCTCAGTAGGTTAAACTCCAGTTTCACTGTGTCCAACCTATTGTCCAATGCGTCCATTTTTTCCACCATAGACGTCTGCACTTTGTTTATGGCGGCCATGACATCCGCCAGCGTGGGCTCCACTGCCTCCACCAAGGAATCTTCTCTAAGCGGCGGAGATTTCCTCCATTCCACTGGTGAACCTTTGGCTTGTGCGTATCCGTCCATCTTATTGGACTGTATATTCTTCAGCCCTCTTCCACACCTCGAGGGGGGATTTTCGTTTTCTGGTTTCGATGCCATTAATGGGATCGTAATGGCCGCAGCTTCGTGTTCCAACACAGGACTTCACACCTTAAACTGTGTACCACACCCCAGACGTGTATACAATACGCAGTCCGTGTCAGTGGTACCGCGTCGGTCTCATCTGATGTCGCAACTTTTGACTGGGCGATAGGGAGGTCGACGCCCGTACCGAGCTGGAGCTGCCGGTGTCACAGGCCGCTGTTGTTGCATTAACAGCCGGCTCGGAGGCATAACACAGCTCCCGGACTCCGATGGTGCCAGGCCCGAATTTTACGATGCCGCTCCCGAGGGGTAGAAACATCTGTTTTCATCCCAATTTTTGACTACTATTGTCTTTCGGACTCGACCGTCGAATTTCACTCTCTGGTGGCAGGATTAGGACAGGATAGACTTAAAGGAGGAGCGCGCTCTACGGAGCTAAGGTCTCATGCGGCCATCTTGGTTCCGCGCGTGGCTCCTCCTCCTGGGAGCATTATTTATATTTAACAATAGATAAAGGTAAAGCTTAGCAAAGTGAAGCTGCTACATGCAAAGTACATCTAACAACATTCCCCGATTGGAGTCAGAAAGGTTCATGTTTTTATTACCTTAAAAAAACTGTCACTGATTAAACTGAGGACAATAGCACAGTTGAGCAGATCAATTTGAGTATGTATAAGGGGATTGGTAGGGCTTACCTGAATCTTCCTGCAGCATGGAACCCAGGTCATCTTAGGACCTGCAAAATGAGAAATTGAATGTAAGAAAGACATTAATGAAACAGAAAATTGATAAATAGAAAAAAGGGAAAGAAAGAAGAATAAAAGAGAAGAGAGACTCCCTTAGTGGTGCCACATACCATGAGGACAGCGAGGACGCAGAGCAAAGAAGAGAAGAAACCTAAATGCACTACTGGCCACCTTCAGGACAGATGGATGGTGAAGCTGCTTTCCAAAGGACAGAAGGGATGCAATTCCTTCAAGCTGGATATCCCCTGGTCTGGCGCCAAGAAGGAGCTATAGATTCTGGAGCAAAACTGTGGCAAACCCTAACAACTAAATAGAGGAAGAAGAAGGACATGCCTAAAAACCCCACATAGCTGGAACAACTTCCTCCATGGGCAGGACTTCCTTTAATCCCAGTCCAAGGTTGTATGCTCCTGGAAGGAAGAATGGAGAAGAAACTGGACTACCATTTCTCCAAGAGGGTAATGCAAAACCAACTGTAATAGAATGTCATTGCTTAAATGCACTGTCATGCTCAGAGACTAAGGGCTTTATTACTATTTGGAGGTCCGACCGCCAGAAGACCATGTATGCCCCCACCAGCAGCCCATGGTGTGGTAGTCTAAAGACAAAAACAGGTAGGCAAACGAGGCTGCGGATGGAAACTGCTTGGATGCTTCAGAACATTGATGCAGATGTTTGTCTGTATTTATAATTTCTGTAGTGCAAACAATGCTAATTACTAGATTTAAGGTCCACATACCCAGATGGCGAGGAAAAAGGCAGCCAAGGGACACCACAGTAAGGTAAGTGTTTTTTAATTTACTTTTAATTAATGTAGAATTACTTGTCAATAGGGAAGGTGGAGGCGGTGGCTTAGCGTAGCGGAGTTCCACTAAGTTTTTTCGCAACTCCGTGGACCTCTGCGTAGCCCTGCTATGCCCACTACGTTCAGAGGTTACTCGTAATATGGTGATCGGACCACCGAGATCACTGCACTTGGACAGCCACCGCCAATACAGTGATCCACGGGAATGCCAAACTCGTAATAAAGGCCCCAAGTAGCTGGTGAAGAAGAAAAAAGACTAAGAATAGGCCTTGCATTGGACAAAATCCATATATAAAAATAAATATTACATTTCTATGATAAATGGGAAATATTTTGTGACTGTGACAAGCTCGATTTGACTAAAACCTTTGTGATGGTCTGTGAAAGGGGGAAAGCAAGGAAAAAGATTTAATCTATGAGAGAGCATAAGCTAGATGAAGGCCAAAAGTTTCCTTTCCGGATGTACTTTTTTCACTCTTTGGCACTTGTATAGGAATGGCTAAGCTTGAATTTAAAAGGCCAAGCAAGATTCTCTTTAGATGTGCCAATAAATGGGTAACAAACCAGAATGCGAAATGGCACAACTGTACAAGAGCAAATGCATTCCAACCACCACTCACAGTCGGTACTATGGGGTATGGCAGAGAATACAATACTACAAACGCAGGAAAAGACTTTCCGTTGTAGACTTCTACCCACAGAGGATTAAATATATTGCATCTGAAGACAATTCACCTATGTGCAATCATTAGCTGGTATAACATATGGAGTCCTGCCTGTATCTTACAGTTTAGCAAGAGAGAGTTGAAAATTATCTTTATATGGAGAAGGGGGGCAGAAAGATAGAGGAGAGAAAGTAAAAAACTGACTTGTATCTAAGTATCTGGCAAGGCTCTCACATCAGGGCCTACACGATTATCTAATTAGGGTAACAGATTTCCAGGAGAAATTCTGCCTCACAAGATTGAGGTTGGCATTATACATCATTCGGGTGCTTTTCTGAGAAAGGAAAAATCAATTCAAACGGTCATACAGAGAGTTAATTTATAATTAGATTATAGTCACTGAGAGAAAGACCAAAGACATCAATGTTTATATAAAATAATTCTCATCTTTATATAGTCTTTATGTAA
Source organism: Lissotriton vulgaris (assembly GCF_964263255.1). Lineage (NCBI taxonomy): Eukaryota > Metazoa > Chordata > Amphibia > Caudata > Salamandridae > Lissotriton > Lissotriton vulgaris. The sequence continues at coordinate 1,216,815,879 of NC_141687.1, forward strand.
AACAGTACTTAGTCAATCATTATAACAATGGGCGGCTGTCAGAAGAGAAGTGAAGGCAAAGTGCTCATGTGCAATGTGAACATGAAAGGAAAAAAATCAGGGAAAATAAAGAGCAGAGATATCCTATTTCATTTATACAACACTGGTTGGAATAGGTGATTTAGTCGACCGAACCAATGTTAGGCCTGAATACGATATCAATCCACTTTCCTCTCCCTTGGATGGCCTCTGGATATTACGCAAGGGTCAAAAAGATGGTAATGCAGGCGAAAGAAAGAGAATGTCGATGTTTCAACCATTTTCCGTGATAGGGGTGATTTCTACCTCCGCATGCGGGTCTTCATCAGGACAAAAGGACAACCTAAACATACTAAAAATAGATTAGCGTCTTTATCCCTATAGTATTGATGCAGAGTGAACATGGAAGATATGAGGTTACTGACCGTTACGTGGACCTGTACATTTCCATAATCTATACGTTGTCCAAGTCGGATGGTTCTTTATTTGTAAAAAAGCTGGAAGGATGGTTTGAAACTAAAAATGTATCTTACATAAGTAGCCACCCTTGTACTGCTAAACAACTTAGCATGATTGTTGTGTATGCAAAAAGTAAACTTACTCCCTTGATAGGAATGAAGGGGCCTCCTTTGATGCCTCAAAAAAGGATATACCTCAAGGTAAGTTACTCAATCGTCTCTCATTATACAGTCAACTCAACAAATCATTCTGAACAATCAGGTAAAAAAGAGAGAAGAACAACCTTAGCATGATTTATATATAGAAAGATAGGAAAAATGCCAGGGTGGGTGGAGTGGCTCCTACCTTTGTATATGCCACCAAGGGGCCTTAGTTTCAAAAATGAGGAGAGGAAATTAATTTTTCTAAAAAGGGGTCAAGATCTGCAGAATGGACAGGAGAAGTATCAGTCAAAATGAGGCTAGCGTATGAAAGTGTACAATTATGCTAGTGAGAGGGCAGGAAATCTTACCCCCATGTTGGCGCGCTAGTACATGGATGCTTTAAATCTGGTCCGCAAAGGAATGGAGCCTTGGAGGCGGGCATGGGTTCTCACGGTTAAATACTACAGACGCGCATCTGACGTGCACTTTCAAGATAGTGCGTATGACGTGGGATGAGTGAGTGGATGAGTCAGTGGCTATATGGGTAAGTAAGTGTGTGTATGAGGGTCTCTATGGGTGAGTGATTGTGTGGGTGCATGGATGTGTCACTGGTATATGTGTTACTGGGTATGTAAAAGGCAGTATAGGTGAATGATGGGGTAAAGAGCATCGCACCCATCTTGGGACTCAGCCGATGTCCCAAAAAAACAACATAAAAAAAGGAAAGGGGTCTTGGGGTCAAAGAGGGACCCCGGAAGGGCTAAAAAGCATTTTCTAGTTAATTTCTCTTCGAATTCACAAATACAAATTTGAAGCAAATAAAAACAAGCACTGTCTCCTGCTCTTGTTTATACTAAAGCCCACAGGTGGGCCGGGCCTCAGAGGCATATACACAATTTTGTTTGTAAAAGGAGGGATGATCACAGGCCCCTCTCCTAGGGCATTGTTATGCCCAGTGTACCACCACCTCCCTGGGATATATATGTATATATTTATTATTGCAGGGGGCCTGTTGATCCCCCCCAGGGGAGCCGGGGATCACCACCTCCCTGGGGCTTTAATTATAAAAGCTTAGCAGGGGTGTGCCGCGTAGACAGCCCCAGGCCCTGGTTACTACCACCTTCCAGGGGCTTTCTTGTTTTTATAAGAAGGAGGGGTCACCCTCTCCCAGGCCTTTCTTTGACCTTGGGACCACCTCCACCCTGGGGTGGCCCATACAAATCGAAGGAGGTCCTGGAGCCACACACGGACCACCATCCACCAGGGCTGTCTCCTGGTATGTCCTGGGGTGCCCACCCCTAGGACATAGCTGCATGCTTTTGCTTGGCTCCTGCCAAGCAAAAGCAAACACTCGGGTTCCAGCGGATGGGAGCTGTCAAAGTGCTTCCGCATGCTGAAAGTGGAGGCTTCACCTCTTTTCCTTCCCACAGACATGCAATTGTAGACTGCCTTTCAAGCAACAGCAGCAGTAATGCCGACTTCCACAGGAGGCGGGGAGCCAGCTCAGATCATGGGGCCTTTGAGCTCCCCCCTCATTCCCTATCATGTGCACTGGGTTCCCAGGCAACCCAGGTAACATTGTTGTGCCGGGGGGATGGGGCTGAAATCTGCTCAGGGAGGGCGACCGCACAACCCCCATAAAAAAATTACAAATTGTAAGGCTGGGCCCCCAGAGTGGGGTCCCCAGGGCGAAAATTGGCCCGGGAGGGAGACTGCAAGACTCCCTCCACCATTCAAATGTGGCCGGGTCCCGGGGATGTGATTCCCAGGGCCAAAATTGGCCAGGCGAGAAAAGATGCATGGCCCCCTCCCCAATTGAATTATAGCAGGCCCTGGGGATGGGGTCCCCAGGGCCAAAAACCCGCCCGGGGAGGTGGAACCGCATGACCCCCCCATTTAAATGTGGTCTGGCTACTTACACACCCACACAATACTCACCCACTTACCCACTCACAGACACACTCAGGCACTTACACACCCATTCACAGACCAACTCAGAGGCTCATTTACCCAATCACAGACCCAATCTGAGACTCATTCACCGACTCACACACCCATTCAGAAACTCACACGCTCACTCACAGACTCACTTAGACACTAAATCATCCACTAACAGACCCACTCAGACACTCATGAACTCACTCACAAACTCCTTAAGACTCATGCACCCACTTAGAGACTCACACACCCAGTCACAGACCCACTCAGAAACTCATGTACCCACTCACAGACTGATTCACACATTCATGGACACACTTGCAAATCCATTGGGATACTCTCAATCCTACTCACAGACCCACTCAGACACTCACTCACAGCATGACTCTCACATACATGAGGCACTCACAAACCCACTCAGACACACTAAGCTTCACTCACCCACTCAGACACTCACTCACTCATGCACCACTCATACACCAAATCAGAAACTCACACAGTCACTTACACACCAACTCACACACCCATTGGGACACTCACACACTAACTCACACACCCACTGAGACACTCATGCACTCACTCACTCTGAAAGGTTACAGGTTATAGTTAGGAATTACATTTTCTTTAAAAGTCGATATTTACTGAAATAAAACTAAGGTTACAGCAGGGAATGCAGGATTTCTATTACCCAAGACATGGGAATTTATTGCAGGGGCAGGAAGTTTAAATTTCTTTTTGGCCTTAAGACAAGTAGGCCTTAAATTGAAATGAACATTTACTGAGCTATAGCACCCTTATGCTAACAGCCAATCGGGATCACTAAAATATATCCTATCAACATATGAAATATGTGATGGCCTGTGAATGGCATGAAAACAGTTCCTGCACTTTTAGCTAGGATTAATTCAGAGAAACCTGAACCCTCCGCCAAGTAAAGCATTGCAAACTGTAGGTGAAGTCAGCCCTGGTGTGGGTTTAGGAACACTGTGCAGAAAAAGCAGAATGTCCGTGCATTTCTCAAGGGCATGAAATGGAGGTAGCCCCAATGCCTTAGAAAAGCTGTGCCGGAAGGAGCAAAATACCATTGCTCCCCTGCAACGCATATCCAAAGTTCTCTGGTAAGCAGCTGGGGTGGGTTGATGATAGAGGAGGGGGAGGGGAGGGCCTTTAACACCCGTAATTTTGCAGTCTGCCCTTTGTACTTTGTTCCAGTGCGTTCCTCATTCTAGTATGTAGGATCATGTGAGTTTGTGTCTCACCCAGGCCCCTCATTCCTCTCCATGGGGACTTGTGTTATGTTATGTTATGTTATGTTACGCCATTCTTTTAGAGCGCACGGCTACCCCAGGGGGTGTCCCGGCGCTTTGACAAAGAGGCCTGAAAACCCAGAAACACAAAGGCTGCAAAAACGCTACGATCTCAGGATTAAACAGAAAAGAGAGTGGTCTTAAGCTCCTTCCTAAAAGCTAGGAGGCTGTTTGCTTTACGAAGGGAGAGAGGGAGCTCATTCCAACGGCGAGCCGCCACATATTGGAAAGACCGTTCTCCCATCCGAACACGTCTAATAGACGGCACATCCATTTTGGCCAAATCTGATGACCGCAACATCCTCCGCGGCACATAGAAAGCCACACGCTTTCTGATGTAATTAGGACCAACAGAGTGAAGGGCTTTGAAAGCCAGCGTGAGGATTTTAAACATAATTCTTCTAGAAATAGGTAGCCAATGCAACCTATTTAGAAGCAATGAGGCACTGGCTCTCCTTGGCAGGCCAAATATGGCTCTAGCCGCCGAGTTTTGTACAATTTGCAGTCTAGCCAGTGAATACTTGGGCAGTCCTGCATATAGCACATTAGCATAGTCTAACCGAGACCCTACTAGCGCCTGGACGACAGTCTTTCGATACTGCAGGGAGAGCAATGGAAGAAATTTTCTGAGCATCTTTAAGATGCCGAAACATTTCCCTGATAGCCCCATAATATGGGGTCGAAAAGAAAGGTAGTCGTCGAACACTACCCCAAGATTTTTAACTTGGGAGGACGCCTTCTCCGGAGGGAACATGTCCTGGGGCCACCACAACTTCCATCCAGGGTCAGGGGCACAGCCAAAGAAAAGCAGCTCAGACTTATCCGAGTTGCATTTCAGGCTGTGCCGCTGAAACCACTCAAAGACCGCACTCAGACATTCTTTGATCCTGTCGCCGTCAAAGACCTCTCCTTTCCTGCAAGTAAACAGGAGCTGGGTGTCATCAGCGTAAGATATGACCTGGGCCCCAAAAGCCTCCGCTACCATCGCCAGAGGGGCCATGTAGATATTAAAAAGGGTGGGGCTCAGAATGGACCCTTGAGGAACCCCTACCTCTAGCGATGGCATTTCAGCGGAGAACGGTGGAGCCCAGATCACCTGTCGACGGCCCGATAAAAAGGATTGAACCCAATCCAACACCGTCCCACGCAATCCGATCTCCCAGAGTCTTAAAAGGAGACCTTCATGTGGGACGGTGTCGAAAGCCGCCGACAGGTCCAGCATGACTAACATAGCCTTTCCCCCATGATCGAGCGTCTCCCTGATGGCTTCAGTCACCTCCACGAGGGCTGTCTCCATGCTATAGTTAGCACGGAAGCCAGATTGAGAATCATGGAGAATGTTGTTACTCTCAATAAAGTTGGTAAGTGTATGCTGTACATGTTTCTCAACCACCTTCGCCAGAGCAGGAAGCAGGGAGATAGGTCTATAGTTAGCCTGCAACAAGGGATCTAACAGAGGTTTTTTGAGCAGCGGCAGAATCAATGCGTGTTTCCATTCCTGAGGCACCACTCCGGAGCTCAGGGACAGATTGAGCAGGGGGTTCAGCAAGCTGTTTACTTGTGCTCAGAGATCTCAGTCCCTGCATGCACTCTCTGCAGTGCTGTATGGTCATAAATACATATGACAAGCTCTTTGGTGTGTGTGCGGCAGGAAGGCACGTTTTCACACGGCCTACACTTCCCCCGTCTCTCTGTCAGGGGGCCGAAGCAGTTCATATACTGCCAGCCTCCGATGACCTACTGAATCAGACACTGGCATGAATGTATGTGAAATATCAGTGCAGAGGCCCAGTCGCTTATTTACTTGGTGCCGCAGCCTTCAACCTCATTGCTTCTGCTCCAACTAAAACAAATATTCACTTGATGTACACGTGTGAAGGACCTTTGTGCCAGTTTCGACAGAGTTTGTCTTCCTACCAGCCTCAACAAGGAAAGCTGTGCTCTGACCCAGGGTCCTTTCAACATTTGCATATTATACCTAGGAGTGATGGGAGTAGCCATCTATGGTGTGTGGAGAAGAGCACATATCAGTAAGATAGCTCAGCCTGTGACAGCACCTGCTGCATGAATCTTGTTCTATACCTCTCTGAAGTGCCGGTCAAAGCACATGGCACTGTCCTTCATGTATCCTTCAACATGCAGACCATAGCACATACAAGAATGGGAAAACAGGGCATATTAGCAAGAAACATTGCTCGGTGGGTTCATACACCATAAGTGTAAGTGTGGCTCACTCACATTCTTGCATGGTGCTCCAACTTTACTAATGTCTACTTTCTCTGCCTTTGGTCAGAAATATGACACATATGATCTGGTCACAGAAGTTGCATGTTGCAGTAGTACTGAGGCAAGAGGCTCCCAATCACAGTGCGCACGGCAGCTAATAGCACTCTTTTTTTTTATTTAAAAAAAATGTTATTTGGCAGGCATGTCAAAAAGAAAGCAATATAACAAAAACATACATTTTTTTAGAGTGATATCAGGGAAAGATCAAATATACAGAGTATCACAGTACTCTTCAAATAATACAACTTCAGCCTGACAAAAAGACAGATAGAAGAGAAAAGCAACAAAAGGCAATCCATCTTTAAACTTCAGAATAAAAAAAAAATCATTGTGTATCCTTTAGAATTTATACAAAATTAGCCCAAATCCTTTCCATTTTATCTACAGACTTTCAGCTTCTATTCTTAGCAAGAGCCTTTCCATGGTAAATATTTCATGTAATAAAGTTAACCATTCTGTCCTGTGAGGTGGATTCGGTGAAATTCCATGCTCTAGCTACCACCAATCTAGCACAAGATAACGCTATATTTAGCCAGCTAATATTGTTGTTGCCCCTCGAATGTAAAGAAAGTAAGACCATAGGTGCAGTGAGTGGAGAACAGATCAGTTGTTTTTGGTGTAGAGTATTTTCTATTTCTTGCCAAAACGTTGCCAGCGCAGGGCACAAATAAATCATGTGAATGAGATCTGCTGCCACCAGATCACATTTAGGGCATTTAGTACGGTCATTATTTTGTGACCATTTAGAAATTTTCAGTGGAGTATCATAAAGTTGGCTGACCGTCCTATATAGTTGTAGCTTTAAGCTCGAGGAGTGAACTATTTTATTGATATTGACAAAAGCATTTGATATGTTCTGTGGTGTCACATTTTTGTGACAATATTGGGCAATCATCCGCATTATGCTGAGTTAAATATTTGTATCCCGTACTAATTAGCGGTTTCTTTTTTGTACTATACAGACATCCCCAAATATCCGAGCTTGTAATTTTTTTCAGCTTCATTTTTCATATTAAGTAATCCCTAACTTGCATATATTTATGTATCATTTCCCCTGGCAGAGTATAAAGTAATTGTAAAGTCGAGAACTGGAGAAAACCATCTGGGCCATATAAGTCTCCCAATATCTTAATCCCATGAGTGGCCCAGTCTCTCCCAGCTTTATCATTAAAAATACCGGGTAGCCCTGGATTATCCCATAATGGTAAGTCTGCATGAAAAAAGGAAGTATCACAAAATTTCATTATCAGATTAAAAATCACTACCGAGTCCCTTGCTGTCTTGAATTTAACTTGTTTGAGAAAATTAGGGTCTTGTACTCTTGCTAGAAATTGAGATGAATTTGTGCCTAACATAAATTGATAGAAAAAAAAGGTTTGGTTCTTATTTAGTAAACTCCTAAGCCGTCCTAGAAAGGATGCAAAAAAGTAAGACTTAAAGTCTGGAAATTCCAGTCTTCCTTTCTCTAGGGGTAATTCTAGTATAGCCATCGATCTCATAGGTTTTTTGTAGCTCCAAACAAAACTGCTGCAAATTCCTTCTAGTTTCCTAAAAAATATATCCTCACCTCGGAGGGGAATAGAACGAAAAAGATATAAAAATTTGGGCAAAATATTCATTTTAATCAAGTTGATTCGGCCCAGGATATTCAGTGGAATTTTGTGCCATTTTTTAAGCACCGCTGTAACTTGTTTAAGTATGGGGTCATAATTTAATTTGTTTATTTCATTAGTTTTTGAAGAGATTTTCACCCTTAAGTACACGGCCGAATTACATAACCCAGTGACTGGTTGGTTAGTTTGATAATTCATAATAGTTTGAGTTTTGTTAAAGTTTAATTTGTAACCTGAGATATCGCCAATTTTTTTTGCTTCATCTGTAATTCCAATTAATGCATTTGTTACATTTGTGGTGTATATAGCTAAATCGTCTGCATATGCAGTAATTTTAAGAGTTTTGTGTTCATGTTCTACCGGTGTAATCTTCTCTTGGTTCTGCAGGGCATTAATGAAAGGTTCCATGGAAAGATCAAACAGCAGGGTTGAGAGTGGGCACCCCTGCCTAGTCCCCCTTAATATTGCAAAATTTGGTGAAAGTTGCCCCACATAACTAATTTTAGCATTAGGATCCCTGTATATAGCCTGTATGCTTCTAAGAAGTCGGTCTTTAAACCCAAGCTGAATTAACACTTTCCACTGATAATCCCACCCCACTCGGTCAAACGCTTTTTCTGCGTCCAACAGTATCATGCCGAGTGGGGTGAGATTAGTAGCAGCTATATCAAATGCCGTGATCGCCATATTGACATGAGCTGTGGTATCCCTTCCAACTACGAAACCATGTTGTTGTTCGTTAACTAAATGCGGCATAAGGGGTGCCAATCATGTTGATAATAACTTAGAATAAGCCTTAGCATCAGTGTTTATTAAAGAAATTGGCCTATATGGCCCACATTCCGTCGGTGGTTTCTTTTTTTTCAGAAAAAACATGATTTTCGCAGTTTTCCAGGATTCCGGAGCCTTACCTGTTGTATATATTGAATTCACAACTAGACACAAGAAGGGAAGTATTTCTTCCGCACAGATTTTATACAATTCAAATGGAAGCGTGTCCTCCCCTGCCGCTTTATTGGACGGAAGTGAGAACACGGCTAAGCGTAGTTCTTCTATTGTATAGTTCTCTTCCAAGTTATCTAGAGTATCCTGATCTATAAATTGTTTTACGGGAAGTTTATCATGTAGGTAAGATTGGATCTGATTTGTACTGACCCTGGTCTCTGGAGTGTATAATTCTTCGTAGTAAGAGGCAAATTGCTCCATTATATGTACAGGCTGCGTATGTAAGATATCATTGGGGCCTTTTATAGACTTAATTAGTGTTGATGCTCGATCTTCGGCCACCTTATAAGCCAAGAGCTTTCCTACTCGATCTCCACATTCATATTGTGAAATTTTGTATTTGAGTATCTTACAGCTGTTTTTTTCCCTGAGAGAACTTTTGATATCTGTACGTAAGATCAGCAGTTTATTTTCCAGAAGTAATATATCAGACCTATTCCTAGCCCCATCACTAAGACTATTGGCTAGTTGTTTTTCGGTGTGTAAAATATTATCTGTCAGTAACTTTGTTTCCTTTTTTCTTATTGCGTTTTGTTTGAAAATATATTGTTGAGCTATTCCTCTAATGGAGGCCTTACAAGCATCCCAAACTGAAAGAACACTAGCCGTGTCCATATTATGTGTAATAAACTCCTTTATATGTTTTTTAAGGGGGACACACTAACGCATACAATCTAATGAAAGTCGAGCACTCTTTCATGCGTCATCTGTTTGGTCTTCCACAAAGTACGCCCCTGCTACCACTACGCTTGGACCTGGGTCTGGAACCTATTTCTGATCTGGTGGCAGCTCGACCGCTGCTCTATTGGAGACGGCTCTGGTCTGTGCCAGAGCTTGAACCGTTTAGAGCAGAATTTAATACTATTTGGGGGCAGCTAAAGATCAAGAATATACCTTGGTTGGTACATGTCAAGACTCTCCTTTACCAAATTGGTCTTCCCCAACTTTGGGATACACCTGAGGATAGCTGTATGAGGATGCAAAGGACCGCACTGGTGGCAGCTGTAAAATCGCATAACCTCAAGCTGCTACACTGTTCTACCTCCCTGGGCAGACTATCTACTGAGTTCCTTTTAACAAAAGTTGAACACAGGACGGAGGCGTTCTTGGACCTGGTGCAGCCCCCACTGGCAAGAAAATTATATATCCAATTGAGGCACGGCTCCCTACCAGTTGGGGCATTCATATGCAGATGGGCAAAAACGACGAAGGCTAACTGCCCAGCCTGTAATCATGCCAGGGAAGACATCATACATATGCTCTTTTTTTGCCCAGCTTACAGTGAAATTCGGAAGTGCTGGATTATCCCATTATGCAAAAACTTGGGTTTCAGGCACTGTGCACAAGCTTGTAGAGTCCTAACTTATGACACTGCCCCTTTCATTGTTCTTGCCGTTTCCCGATTTCTATTCGGCATGTGGCGGAGAAGAACTGCATTTATCCACAAGGAATAATGGACTACTGCTTTTATACTTAATATTCCTTTGATAACCACTGTTTAATAACTTTTTAACTCTGAAGTATTTATGTTTTATCATTGTGCTTGTACATATTTTATTGCACTTTTATGGTCTTTGACCGAAATAAAGTTATCAAAGTGAAGTTTTTTAAGGGAAGTTACAAAAACCTCATCCGATAATAAATATCTTGGAAAAGCAAAAGGGCGCCCTTCTTTTACCCTTAAGACTAAACCAAATGTAAATATTATGGGATTATGGTCAGAGGAGATTTTTGGTATAACCTGCATAGATCCCCTACTCATTAGTTCGTCTGAGGCCCAAGCCAGATCTATCCTGGAGCAGAGTTTATGGGGAAATTAATAGTATGTATATCCAGGTATGCCTGGGTATAGGCTGCGCCATATGTCTTTTATGTTATGTATTTTTGCTAGTTCCAGTATTGCTGCTCTAGTTTTACGCATGCGTAACCCTAACCATTTCTTGGTTGCATCCTGTTGATAGTTTAGTACACAGTTAAAGTCTCCCATTAAAATAAGCTCCCCCTCCCATGATAGTAATTCTATATTCAACCAATCAAATAACCGTGGCTCGTCTTTGTTAGGACCATAGATGGCACAAAAAACATAAATGCTATCTTCCAACCGTATTTGCATTATTGAGCCAATAGCACTCAAACAATTCCCAAATTGCTATGCACATATCTTTTTTGCAACCTACCCCCAAACTGCTTCTCGCTAACAATGTACCCTGTGTAAATAAACAGTAGCACAATGTGTCTCATTGTATTTACATTTTGAATTGGATGAAGGGTGGGAGCCTCTACTTGAGGGACTTGTTGCCTCCATCCAATAGCAGTAGCTGCTGTATACATTGCTTTATGTTCCTGTTATTAACAGGGGTGTGCGTGTACCGTTTTTTCATGTCTGTGCATGGTGTGCATTTCTATTGTATTTGTCTAAAGTGATGGGGAAATTCGTGTTGGGAAGAGTGTGTAGATTTCCTTCAGTTGCTAGAGTTTAAAATGCACTATGCATTAAGGGCCCTTCTGTATTTTAAAACATTTACACCTTTTATGGTTCGGGGTAGGGAACAGGGTGAGAAGGGTATGATGTATGTGTGTGCAGTGTGTTGGTCATGCTCTACTTGTGGTGTTAGCATAACCCCCACATCCTCCCTTCTACAGACCTTTCCTGGTCCTTTAAAAGGGTTACCGGATGGGAGGTTGCAGCAAGGGGTAGGTGATGGTCACAGGCCACAATGACAGAGAGAAAAGTAAAATAATGTAGTGGCGCTTTTGGATGTTTGTTCAGCTGCCCAGCTATTATTGGATTTCTAAATCCTGACAGCTGAAGCATATACGAACTGCATTTGCCGGAAAGCATTTGACTATCCCAGAGGCCAGGACCGTGTTTCCAGCTCTACGGTGACTGAGCCAATGTGTCCTTGCTAGGTGTGACACGAAATGTTGAGTGGTTGCGGTGACTCACCAGCCCTCCACTTCAATGATGCTCATCTCTCCACTTCTAGATTTACTGTCATTTCAACTTAACACTCCTTTCCTTTGCTGTGAGACTAAAGCTTGCTTTCCAGCTGCGTGAGTGTGAAGATTTCACAGCTGCTACATACTTGATTGAGACAAACATGCACATCTGTTGCTTCGTTGCACCTCTTCCTATTAGGGAAGCATACTCTGCTTCTACCATTACTATAACAGTACTGTGCACGAGGGAATCCTGTACTGCCAATGCTGCATATACTCCTTGTGTGGGAGAAGAATGTGGAGATGTAGCTGTGAGTGCACAATAATAGGACACCATTACTGCCTCTTGTGTATTTGTATGTGGATACTGTCTTAGTGAACCACAGCACCTCTGCTACGTGATTCTGCTGCCCCATGAACAGTTCACATGCTATGCCAAGAACTACAGTTATTCCCTTCCTCACGTTTATCAGAGCATCACATGAGTATTTTTGAAGCGCAACAGGTATGAGTTGGCCCTAAGAGGAAGAACACCCTTCTGTTCTACAGGTTCATATTCCGACACAGTCTGTTCCAAAGTCACTTCAAGAAATGTAGTCAATTACCAGTCTGCATTCTACCTTTATGTACTATCAGCCACATGCATCATTGCACCCGTTTGCGATTCCTAAATTGCAAAAATAAAGGAATCGTAATTTAGAATCGCAAACAGCAATGCATGAATAATTCGCAAATATTTGTGCGATTTCTTATTTTTCCTTAATTGCGATTCACATTTTGCGAATCGCAATTAAGGAAAACCTTCCCATTGATTACTATGGGCCAAAAGGCCCATAGGAATCAATGGGAAGACATTAACATTTTGCGATTTTCATTTTGCGAATCGCAATTTGTTAATGCATTTCAAGGGTGCTGAGGGGGGGTCCAAAGGACCCCGCCTGCACCCTTGAAATGTTTTATTAAGTGCAAGTTTCACACACACATGTCCAAAGGACATGTGTGTGTAACATGACACTTTCAAAAATGAATTTTTGAGCATTTTTTAAAGATTTCGCAAATTAACACGAGGTTCAACCTCGTGCTAATTTGCTCCCCCTATTTGCGAATTCACATTTTTTTTAAACATTCATGCATTGCATTTAAGGAATCGCAAAAATGCGATTCCTTAAATGCAATCGCATTTTTAGAAATCACAAAAAATTGTGATTTCTAAAAAACTGTTTAATGCATCCCAAAAAGTGATTTTGGAATCGCAAACGGCCGAATTTTGCGATTCGCACCGTTTGCGACTCCAAAATCACTTGATGCATGTGGCTGAACAACTCTACATGTGAAAATCTGTCATATGCAAACTGACGGATGATTGGGTAAAATGCACACTGACACGTCTGCACGCATGTTGTACAACCAGCCAGTACAACAGTACGTTGCACTGATTGCAGTGCAGGTTCTCTCTGTGCAGACCTACCTTAGTGATTTATGGTATAGGTGGGCCATGCAGATTTCTTCCCAGGATAAGTAGATTTTTGAAAATTTACGCACCCCTGTTAAAGGGATGTTTTAGTATGGAAATAGAATTTAACAAAAAACCTTAAAAATTCACAGGAAAAAAAACAAAGTTACAGGAACATTAAAGTTAGGCTCAGATTTCACTCATGCAAAACCAGTGAAATTAATCAACTATAGTCACCTGAGCTAACTATACCTTAAGCCCCCATAAAGCACTGCCTATTACCTCACATATTACATCACTCATGTCATGATCAGTGACATCACTGATGACACCTCAAATTACATCACTGATTACATCATCCACAGACCAACTCACACCCCCAAGAACCTCATAGACCCACTCCTACTCACGCACAACCCCTCATATACCCATTCACAGACCCATCCCAGTACTTGCACAACTTGTCACTCAACCATAGAGCCACTCATGTAACAACTCACTCATGCTGGTACTCACACACCCATTACCTCAGTCATACAACCACTAATGCACCCACTCACACATCCAGTCATACAGACACTTACACACACACTCATATACCCTTATAGCCACTCACACACCCACTCAATCACCCATACAGAAGCTCATACAGCCACTCACTCACCCTACAGGTACTCACACACTCACCCACACATCCATTCACACTGCCACTCAGTCACCAATAGAGCTACCGACACACCCACTCACTTACCCATACGTCCACTGACCCAGCCACTCACTCACACATACAAGCACTCACACACCAACAGAACAACTTACATACCCATTCACACATCCCTACAACCACTCACACACCCACTCACTGATACGTACAGCCACTTAAACAGATAATCACTCTCCAAAACAGTCACTCACACCCACTCACCTATACACACTCAAACAGTTGCTGACCCATACAGCCACTTGAACACCCACTCCCTCACCCATCATACAGGTGCTCACACAGCTACACGGTCACCCATACAGCCATTCACACACACACTCACACACCTACGCAGCACTCGCACAGCCACTAGCTGAGCCTAATTATAACATCCCTGTAACCATTGTTTTTTTCATAGATATATATATCTATATACACACACACACACACACATATAAATATGTATACATACATGTGTGCTTATACATTCATATTTAAAATGTGTGTGATCATGAGGGGTAGGAACTTTTGTAATACTATTTTTATTTGTATAATTCTTAGTTACAATTATCCATGGAAATTTTGTTTGATTTTATTCATACATTGTGCATTATCCTTTAAACACAAATCTTTGCTCCTAATAATTAATGTACTGCATATAAATGAATGGAATATGACATCATCAACTATCCTGGATACTTTGAGGACATTCCAATGAAACCCTGATAAAGGGGAAGGCTATACCCCCGAAACATGGCGTATTGGTGTGGAGTTGTGGGATGACTTACGACTATGACTATGGAGCACTTTAAACTGTCATCTTGGAGTTAGTGCATCAAGTTAGATTTTTTGGTTTGGATTAAATGGATCAAGATATGCAGCCTGGACTTTGTTGTCCTTAAGTTTAGTCTCTGAGCAAACTCACTTAGTTAACATTTTATGAGGATGAGACCAATTAAGATTTACAAGCATAGTAAGATACTATTGAAAATGACTGAGTATTGCCTCACCAGAAACGTATTCATGATCATCAGTGAGATATTTTTGCAATTCAATGGAACAGTGACGGGCACTTGCTTCGCCACCAGATATGCTAATTTTCAAATGAATTGGTGGGAGGAGCAGGTGGTCGGGGGACCAGAGGTTGAAAAGTGGTTCAGGAACATTACCCTATGGGTACGTTTTATAGAAGACCTCTTAATAATTTGTAAGAGAAGTGAATCGTCTGCAGAGGAGTTTATAGAGGTGATCCATACCAATGATTTCATTTTGAAATCCACGTACAAGATTAGTGAGAGTGAAATGAAATTCCCCGATGTATGTGTCAACAGTTGAAAAAACAAAGTTACCACCACAATCTAAAGAAATCCCATTGCAGGCAACAACACCCTACACGCCTAGGGTGTCCATCCAGGTTCACTTATAAGAAATATACCTTTTTGAGAACTACACAGAGCCAGGAGAGTATGCAGCAGAGAAACTGAATATGAGAAGACAGAGAGGGAAATGCTATCATGTTTCAGACAGAGAGGGTACACCAATGAGATTCTGAATGGAGCTTCAGCTACAGTGAGGAATTGCAAAAAGGAAGAAGTGCTGTTCAGCACGAAAAAGACAATGAAGACGGATGGTGAACAGGGAGAGGTAGAACACAGGCTCATCCTACAATAGACAGCATCTCCAAGATAGAGCTGCTCTCAACCGGCACTGACACTTGATACAAAGTGATCCAGTTATAGGTCATAGGTCATGTGACAACCCTTGGTCACCTATAGAGAAGCTAGGTCGATGCACGATCAGCTTGTAAAGAATGATGTTCGAGGAACAAAAGGTAAGGACGCATGGTTGAAACCAAAAGGTAGATATGTTAAGTGCATTCGCTGCAACGGGTGAAAACCAGGGGAAAATGTAACAAAGTACTAAATCATGTAGGTAGAACATAGCCATTAAAGAAAGGATCACACATAAAATCAGTTTTGTGGTCTACATGTTGAACTGCCCTTGTCAAAAGAAATATGTAGGGAGCACAACCCTCCCACTACATAAGATGATGTTACAGCACCTAACTGAGATATAGTGGTGGGACCCTTGTGCCCAAACACCCAAGGGTAGGAAACAGAGAATAGATAATAAGAAAACTAGAGGCCAGACTGATCCTCAAAATGGATAGTATAGAATCCAATGGCTTAAACGTAGACAAGGATTTGCACTTTTTTTTGTTCAATCAGCCGCTTTAGAATCTACCAGACATGTGATGTTTTCAGAAGTTTTCTTTATTTGAATGTTGTTCTTATATGTTATTTTATTTGTAGATTATGTACGAGGAAGGACTGGATCAGATTGATTTAATTACCCATTTGGATATACAAGATAAATGAGTTCTTGGAGGAGAAGCTCACCCATTAGGGCAGAATGTCCAATAATATGCGAGAGAGTAGAATTTGATTTTAGAAAATTATGATTTTTTTAATGTGCATTACAGGAATTGATTTTTTTAATGAGATTATTTGTTAATGGGCTTGATGAGCATTCCTACTTGGGAAGTTTAATGGATAGGGGACAATATCAAATGTTAATAAATGAGTGTTTGTAGCAAGAGGTCATATCTCCCAACCAAGCCTAGTGGAGGGTACATGAAGAAATGTTCTTTTTCGAAATAATGTTTGGAGACCTCAAAATAAATTCAATGACCACCAGCATGGAAGACAAGGCAATGAGTATCCCCACTTGTGGTGTGAAGCAATTAATAATGAAATGTGCAATATGAGATGTTTAGTTAAAAAAAGAAGATAAATTATGTTTGAGTAAACGCCAATTATTGAATAACTGCTTTATTATGTGGGTATAATGCCTAGTTTAGTCAATAGCAGATAAAGAATTCTACCATTGAAGCACCATGTTTATAATAGAAATGAGTTTTTTTGCCTACTCTTTGATGGCGCAACCAGTGTAAGAGAATTTCTGACCTTTTTTATGTTTACCTAGAATGAATGGATTGATTAAATGCTATTTAAGTGTGAAGAGAAAAATGGGGTCACTATTGTGACCAAGCCTTTGCCAAAACATATTGATAGTGCCTCAGCAATAAACAGAGTTTGTTGAATCCTAGTGCCAGAGTGCCGATTTCCTATTTAACGTTAAGAGGAGTGGTTTGGATATTGGGTATGCGCAGGCATACGCATCCTGAAAGCACCGCCGATGCTTGAGTGCATGCCGGTTACTGCAATCTGAAGCCATGAAGTAGATATATGTATGCATGTGTGTTTATATATATATATATATATATATATATATATATATATATATATATATATATATATATATATATATATATATATATATATATATATATATATATATATATATATGTATATATATATATTATATATATATATATATTTATATATATATATATATATATTATATTATATATATATACACACATATATATATATATATATATTCACTGAAAAAACCATAGGTTATAGACCATATATAGTTAGGAATTCGCATTTACAAAACCTTATTTTACTCACACAAAACCATTGAAATTCCATATATAGTTAGTTGCACTAACTATATATCGCGCACCCGCAATCCACTGCTGATGATGTCACATATTACATCATTCATGACATGGTCAGTGACATCACTGATGACATCACTGATGACATCTCAAATGACATCACTGATGACATCTCAAATAACATCACTGATGACATCACTGATGACATCTCATTTGACATTACTGATCACATCACTGATGATATCATTCATGTGATAATACGATGAACCTCTTCAGACTCCAATATAACCTTAGATACAATCAGTGTAAACAGACACTCACAGACTGTCACTCATGCATGGAGTTACTCACACACCTAGTCAGTCATGCAAAGAATCAATCACACCTCCATTTCCTCAACTATACAGTTATACAAACTTTACTTATTCAAACATATACTAACACATATTTACTCTTTTATACAATCCCTGATACAAGTTCACAATGATCCATACAGCCACTCACACATTCACTGGCTCTTATGCACAGTTATTTATATATGTCAACTCTCACATGTACTGTGTTTTACATATGTACTTACTTTGACATGTAGCACTGAGATATCCATTCACTCACCAATACACTCATGCACACAGTCAACCGCCCATACAGCTGTTTCCACATGCACTTTTGAAACCATACATCTAGTGAATCAACTGCTCACACATCTATGCACAGAGTCATACACCTCCCAGCCACCCACACACACACTCAGTCTCCCATACAAATACTTGGGCAACCAATCAATAACCCATATAGTTACTCATATAGCTACTTATCAACACATGCAACAGTTTACAGAACAACAGACATAATGATGCACAAATTAAGACAGTTTAGTCACTAACCCATGCACTCAGTGAGACACATTTAATCACTCACTCATACAGTCAGTCATGCACCTACTAAATCCTTCATCCAGACACTTATACATCCACTCATTCTTCAATATGTAAGACATATTTTAACTTTACAGAAACATACAGTCACTGGATGTTGTCATCAGTGATGTCATCAGTGATGTCATTTGAGATGTCATCAGTGATGTCATCAGTGATGTCACTGACCATGTCATGAATGATGTAATATGTGACATCATCAGCAGTGGATTGCGGGTGCGCGATATATAGTTAGTGCAACTAACTATATATGGAATTTCAATGGTTTTGTGTGAGTAAAATAAGGTTTTGTAAATGCGAATTCCTAACTATATATGGTCTATAACCTATGGTTTTTTCAGTGAATTTTCAAGGTTTTGTAAATGCTAATTCCTAACTATATATGGTCTATAACCTATGTTTTTTTCAGTGAATTTTCAAGGTTTTGTAAATGCTAATTCCTAACTATATATGGTCTATAACCTATGGTTTTTTCAGTGAATATATATATATATACATACATATATAAACATATATCATCTGTATATCTATATAAATACAAACATAAATGCATGCATACATATACTTATATGCATACAGATGCATGTTATTTACATGAAAGTTGAAAAAACACTAATAAAAGCAAAGCTAAAAAGCCACCTCATTACAAACAGAATGGCTTTAACTTAAACGAGGGCGAGATCTATTGCATTTTCAATGCTTGTTTACTTTGGTTCCATCAAGAAGGCATTCAGATGTGTCACACATTTGCCATAAATTCTGAATGTTAGCACTCTAGTTGCACATTAGATCACTGTAGTAAAGCTACTGCTCACCAGGGACGTCTGCTGCTGGTATTCAAAGTGCATGTTTCAGTCTGCATGTCGGAATTTTTTGAATGAAATAGAAGAGGATTTGAGAAGTCACTCAAAATGATCCCTAATTTTTCTTTCTGAAGCACTAATCATACTTTCTATGGCAAAATTAACCCCCTCATGTTGTTCCTTTTTAAATTGAGTGTTTTCAGACTTACCACTTCATTCCAATCAAGATGGCTTCTGGTGTGCCATACTTTTCTCATAAGTAAGACTGTTAGTGCTCTAGTTGTTCTTTAGAACACTCTGGGACATTCTGTCATTGGGCTATACTTGGGGTACATCTGGGTGATATTTGGGCTACATTTAGGCTCTTTTGTCTCTGGTGGCCATCTTGGGAGACTGTATGTCAGAATTTTTTAATGAAATTGAAGAGGGTTTGAGAAGTCACTCAAAATGTGCCCTAATTTTTCTTTCTGCAGCACTAATCATAATTCATATGGCAAAATATACCCCCTCATTTTGTTCCTTTTTAAATTAAATGTTTTAAGAGTTACCACTTTATTCCAATCAAGATGGCTTCAGGTGTGCCATACCTTTGTAATAAGTAGGACTGTTAGCGCTCTAGTTGTTCTTTAGAACACTCTGGGACATTCTGTCATTGGGCTATACTTGGGCTACATCTGGGTGATATTTTGGCTACATTTGGGCTCTTTTGTCTCTGGTGGCCATTTTGGGAGACTGCATGTCAGAATTTTTTAATGAAATAGAAGAGGATTTGAAAAGTCACTCAAAATGTGCCCTAATTTTTCTTTCTGCAGCACTAATAATTCCTTCTATTGCATAATATACCCCCTCATTTTGTTCCTTTTTAAATTAAATGTTTTAAGAGTTACCACTTTATTCCCATCACGATGGCTCCAGGTGTGCTATACCTTTGTAATACGTAGGACTGTTAGCGCTCTAGTTGTTCTTTAGAACACTTTAGGAGGCTGCAGTAGAGCACAAAGGAATCAACTGACAGTCTCTGTCCTTGTTGGATGTACATGTTTTACTGAGAATGTCAGACTTCATTTTCACATTACTGAGAAAGATAATGTGAATTTACAGAAAATATGCTTTCAGTTTAGCTTATAGATCCCCTTCCAAACCACTGTGGGAAAATCATGAGATATTAGTTTTCTTTCAAACAATATTCATGATATCACAGCAGAAGGCTTTTTCACATGGTAAAATCACCTTAGAACCCACCACAATTCCTAAAACGAGTATGGTACCATCAACAAATGATTTATAATGTAACTAAAGTCCTAAAACCCTCTATTAACTACAATGCTTTTTAATGAGGTGCTATCATGTATATTGGTCCCAAGATGGCTGCCAACACTTCTTGGATGAAGTGCTGACAGCCAATCACATCAGATGTGTGGTTAGGCTCCGCCCAGATATATATATTTTTTTGAACCTAAATTACTCAAAATCCACTGGAGCACATATATTGAGACCTAGCAAAGGCACATCGGGCTAACAGTCACTACAATTTTGCCAAGTTTCGTGCAAATCCATTCAGCCGTTCGAGCTAAAAGTGAGGCCAACCGCCCTATGGAAATTAACATGGGAAAAACGCGTTTTGGGACCCCCTTTTTTCTCGGCCCCCCCTTGATGAAACCCCCCCAAATTGTCAGGGGCTGCTCAGAAACAAAATGTTCCATTTTCCTGAAAATTTCAGCCAATTCCGTCCACAAACGCCAAAGTTATTAGACATAGAATTTTCAAAAATCCCATAGAGAAAAAATCCTAACTATATATACCTACTGGCGACCGCCAGTAGGTAATATATATATATTCAATGAAAAAAACATAGGTTTCAGGTATGATATAGTTAGGAATTAGCATTTAAAAAACCTTATAAATTCACTGAAAAAACCATAGGTTTTTTGGGGTGTTTTAGTTAGCTAGACATTTCACTCATACAAAACCATTGAAATTCCGCCGCTACAGTTAATTGTACTAACTACATCTTACGCGCCCTCAATCCACTGCTGATGATATCACATATTACATCATTCATGACATGGTCAGTGACATCACTGATGACATCTCAAATGACATCACTGATGACATCACTGATGACACAATTTCAAACACAATGCAACATTGAGCTCAATGGGGATTTATAGTTAAATGCAATTAGTTATTTTATGGATTACTTTTCTAACCACAGGACTGGATCCTAGATTCAGTCCTGGGACATCTCCTGTAAACAGGTGAGTAAAAGCATTTTGGTTACAGTTGTGATTTTTAAGAAATATTATTCTATTTTAAAAGTTGAAACTTAGAAACTTTTTTACATAGAATCACCTATGTTATCCTATTGGAGGATATTCACTTAGCTGGTAAGTAGTGCTATTGTCACTTTTTCTTACTCAGTGATGGATCCTGGATCCAGCACTGGTGCATCTCTTGTAAACAGTTGAAAGAATGTGTTTAAGTCATACAGGCAATTTTTTAGGAATATTTTTAGTTAGTGAAAATAGACACAAACTTTTCTGGTGAAAACCAGACAATGGATTTCTATGGAAGGGAATACAAGTTACTGGTAATTATGCTTAGAATTACTTTTCAGGGTCAGTGCTGGGCTTAAAGATGCAGCTCTGGGTTCTCTCCTGATAACAGGTAAGTAAATCAGAATTCGTTGTTTGGATGATTTTAGGTGAATATTTTAAAGTTCCAAAACTCCACACATAAGATTTTCCAAGTGAAACCAGTCCGTATTAGCCTATGGAAGGAAATTCAAGTTACTGGTAAGTATGGTTAGAATTACTTTTCATGATTAATACTGGGCTCAAAGATGCAGCACTGAGGTCTCTCCTGATAACAGGTGAGTAAATCGGAATTCGTAGTTCTACTGATTTTATAGGAATATTTTAAAGTTTCAAAACTTCACACTACGAAGAATTTTCAAGTGAAACTAGTCAATGTTACCCCATGGAAGGAAATTCACTTAGCAGGCAAGTAGTGTTATCGTTACCTTTTTTTATTCAGTGGGGGATCCTGGATCCAGCACTGCTGCATCGCCTGTAAACAGTTGAAATAATGCATTTAAGTCATACAGGCGATTTTTTAGGAATATTTTTAGTTTTTGAAAATAGACACTTGGAAACTTTTCAGGTGAAAACCAGACAATGGATTCCTATGGAAGGAAATACAAGTTACTGGTAAGTATGGTTAGAATTACTTTTCAGGGTCAGTGCTGGGCTAAAAGATGCAAAACTGTGTTCTCTCCTGTAAACAGGTGAGTAAATCGGAATTCGTTGTTCGGATGATTTTAGGTGAATATTTAAAAGTTCCAAAACTCCAAACTTTGAACAATTTCCAAGTGAAACCAGTCAATGTTAGCCTATGGAAGGAAATTCAAATTACAGGTAAGTATGGTTAAAATTACTTTTCAGGATCAATACTGGGCTCAAAGATGCAGCACTGAGGTCTCTCCTGATAACAGGTGAGTACATTGGAATTCGTAGTACATCCAGTAAGCGCCATAGAGCTGCGTATCAGAGAGAAGTAAAAAGGGGCACAGTCTGTATCTCTGCAACGCAGTGGTGCTTCCTGGAAGCACCAGGTGGGCTACTTGGCCCCCATGGTCCCTCAGGTTTGAAGTGGAATGTATTCCCCAATTTAAAACGCGCCACAGGGCGTGTTTGCACACATCACGTCAGGCCGGTCCCCTCCCTTCACCACTGTGTAAATGCGCCCTGTCACAGTTCTAAGTTGAGAGATTAAGTCCCCTTCAATCCTAAGGGTCTCTAGGGTCAAACTGTAGCGATTCTGAGCATTTTCCCGTAGGCACAGAAGTATCTGCACGACATCCGGAAGCCGTCGCACTACGTCTACCAGCATGCCCTGGGCCCTAGCGGTTCGAAAGCAGCAAATGGCAGCCCGTACTTCCGTACTTAAGCACCTCCCCCGGAAGAGGAAGGTACTTGTCAATCACTCATGATTTCCTCGCCGTAGTACTCCCTCGTGATACTACCCATGACCTGTGCAAAGACCTTCTGCGCGGACCCTTTCCTTCCCGCTGGACACCGTGAAGCCTGTGGCGCGGACGCTTTCCTTCCCGCTGGACCCCGTGAAGCCTGTGGCGTGGACGCTTTCCTTCCCACTAGACACCGTGAAGCCTGTGGCGGGGGCACTTTCCTTCCCGCTTTGCTGGACCCCTCAAGACTTGCTGTGTGGACACATTCCTTCCGAGGTTCAGGTAGGATCGCTCCACGCCTCATTTCTCCCATAATGCGGCTGCGTTATCGAGTCACCGTTAACCCTTTATTCACGTTTATTTTGCTGCTAACATTTCGTGGTACACTGACTTTGTTACCTATACGAAAGGCACACAACATTTTCTTTTTTGCTCTTTGACAATAGTTCTGGGCTGTGACTAAAACAGCTGAGACCAGTGCTTCTGAATCGACTCCTGAACAAATGGGCAGCTTAAGGAAACCTTTGGTAGGGCTTTGAGTGAGTTCCTTAGTTCCTTGTTACGTTTCCTAAGTCAAAGCATACCAGTGGTATTCCTTTATTCTGATGTGTCGCCCTTCTGTTCTATCGTTCTAGAGCCCTGTGTATCCCAAAGACCCTTATACCTTAGAACAGACCTCGGACAAGGGCTATCTCAGCAGCACTCTTTTCTTGTTATATCCCTTCCCCTTTTTCCCCGGGGTGCTGCCTGCCTGAGTGGTGTGTATCCCACTGAGGAGGATTGCATCTAAGGGAACTTGGGGGCTCCTCTTAAAGCTGTGGTCCCTGCTGGCAATCCAAAACAAGGTTAGTGGTATATGCGTCTCTGTTTGGGCTACTAACCATCTGGCAAGACTTGACACAAACTAACCCACTATGTACCTCCAGTAAGCTGCACAGAGCTGCGTTGCTGAGAGGCGTAAAAAGGGGCGTGGCCTCTGAACACCTGTCTGCAACAGAGCTCCCTGGAACATACTGCAGATACCTGTTGGGCTATTTGGCCCTCAGGGACCCTCAGTACTGAAAGATAATTAGTTCCCCAACTTAAAACGCGCCACAGGGCGCGTTTGCACAGTGGTGAAGGAAGGGGGCATGGCCTGAGGTGATATGTCTGCAAACACACCCTGTGGCGCGTTTTCAGTTAGAGAATGAATTCCTCCTCAATCCTGTGGGTCCCTGGGGGCCAACTAGCCCACCAGGTACCTCCAGTATGCACCAGGAGGCTGCATCGCAGAGAGGTGTTCATAGGTCTCTCCCCTTTTTACAACAATTTGCAACTCAGCTCTGTGGCGCTTAATGGAGGTACCTGGTGGACTAGTTGTCCCCCAGGGACCCTCAGTATTGACAAGGAATTAATTGTCCAACTTAAACCGCGCCACAGGACATGTCTGCACACATGTGAACTCAGGCCCCGCCCCCTCCCTTCACCACTATGCAAACGCACCCGTGGCGCATTTTAAGTTGGGAGATTAACTCCCCTTGAATACTGAGGGTCCCTGGGATGCAACTAGCCCACCAGCTACCTCCAGTGAGTGCCACAGAGCTGCGTTGCAGAGAGGTATAAAAAGGGACGTGGTCTCAGAAACACCTCTCTGCAACGCAACTCGCTGGCACATACTCGAGGTACCTGGTGGGCTAGTTGGCCCCCAGGGACCCCCGGTATTGAAGGGGAATTTGTTCCCCCTCTGCAAACGCGCCAGAGGGCGCATTTGCAGAGTGGTGCAATGAGGGGGCGTGGCCTCCGTCCGCGATCCTGTTTTTTTAAAAAAAGAATTAAGAAGGGGGGCTGTGTAGTCCCCCTTCCTTTTCTATTTTTTTGGCCCTGGGGACCCCATCCCCCAGGGCCTGCTCCCAATTTTTTTTTTTTATAAAAAACAATTGGGAAGGGGGCCACGTGGCCCCCCTCCTGAGGCTATAATCTGCCCCGAGGACCCCATCCCCCTGGGCTGGCCCTTTTTTATTTATTTATTTTTGTTTAAAAAATCATTTTGGGGAGGGGGGCTGCCTTGCCCCCCTCCCGGGCCACTAATAGCCCTGGGGACCCTATCCCCCAGGGCTGGCCCACTCCGTTGGGGACCATGGGGGGGTTCCCAATCCCCACACGGTCCCAGCCACCTCCCCGCATCCGGCAGGAGCCGGCATTGCTTTTCCACATGGGGAGCAGCAAACATGCTACTCCCCATGTGGAAAAGCAATCTGCTTTGCTATTTGGAAGAGAGAGCAGGTTGCCTGCTCTCTCTTCCAAATAGCAAAGCTGTTTGCAATGGCAGGGTGGGAGCCGCGGGGCTCCCGCCCTGTCATTGCAAACGGCAGTGTCCTGGGGGTGGGCACCCCGGGACACTACAGGACCTGGCCCTGGGGGATGGCGATCCCCAGGGCCATCAAGGGCTCCCGGAGGGGGCCGCGTGGCTCCCCTCCCACCTGTTTCAAAACCCCGGAGTGGTGGTCCCTGGGGGGGTCACAGACCCCCAATTTACATATTTAGAGCCCCGGGGAGGTGGCGGTCCCTGGGGATGTGGGGGGGATTGAGCCTTCCCCACAGGGTATATTTAAAAAAAATAAAGCCCTGGGCCATGGGGGCCTGAGAGCGCCCCAACAAAGAACTTGAAGCCCCGGGGTGGCCTTCCCAGGGGCTGGGGGGCCTGAGAGCCCCCCCAATGAATATTAGGAAGCTCCAGTGGGTGGTGGTCCCCGGGGCTGGGGGGCCTGAGAGCCCCCCACACAATTGAAATAAGCCCTGGGGCTGGCGGTCCCTGGGGCTGGGGGGGCCTGAGAGCCCCACCGCACATAATTAAATGAAGCCCCGGGGGTGGCGGTCCCCGGGGTTGGGGGCCCCTCTGGGCCCCCCTTTACATGACTATTGCCCCCGGTATTTGGCCCCCCTGGGGGCCAATTACCAAAAAAACGCGGGAGGCCGCGCTTCGTTTTTTTTTTATTGGCAAGGTCCGCGCATCCTGCGCGGATTTTGTCGATTTTTAAAAAAGAGATATATTTTTTGGGGCCTTGGAGGTTCTTATGGGATCCCCTGAACAGGCCTAGGGACTCAGGGTGTTTGTACCCTGGCCCCTTTTTGCGTCATGCACGTTTGTTTTATAGGTTTCTTGTGCCTCGGTTCTACCGAGGCACAAGATGGCTGCCAACACTTCCTGATTTGGAGTGTTGACAGCCAATTAGAATACAGCTCGTGCACGGCAGGGTGCGCTTAGGCTGCGCTTTGGATACGCAGACCCTCCTAGGCCATAGATAAAAATGCTTTTAAATGTCATTTTCTCAGGAACTACTGAACGGATTTACACCATTTAAGCAGAAAGCACGAGTCTTAACTAAGGACTACCTCTTTGCCAAATTTGATGTAATTCCGTTCAGCAGTTCAGGCTGAAGCTGCGGCTAAATGTCCTATTGGAAATGGCATGGGGAAAAGGCGTTTTGGGACCCCCCTTTTTTCTTGGCCCCGGCTTGATGAATCACCGTGAAACTTTCAGGATAGGAGTGGACCAGAGTGACCGTAAGTTCTGAAAATTCCGCGAAGATTCGTCATTCGGCGTCAAAGTTATTCCAAATAGAATGTTGCGGATTTTCTATGGAGAATAGGGCCTAACTTTATCTACCTACTGGCGACCACCAGTAGGATATATAGATATATGGATCAGCTAAGGGCCCAAAGAGTGGGGTTTTGCAAGTTCACCCTGGCGCAAGAGCTCGATTGTGTGCGCCAGGACCGCAAGCAGACCCTGCGCTCAAGTGGCAGAAATGCCAATTCAAACAAAACGCAAACTTCAAATGCAGCGCAAGGCGCAAGTGCCATAAACAGAAGTGAGGAACAGCAAAAGGTGGTGCAGAAGAAGCCGCGCAAGCAATGGGATCCGAAGTAAGTGGCATATCATCCGATGATTCAAAAACTGTCATTAATCTAACCAATATGAAACTTACAACTAATTAAACAAATTTATTAGCCTTGGGTTTGTCGTACAGTGCTAAAAGTAACTTTGATTATGCAGGAACAAGGGTGGACTTGTATCAGTATGTCTGTAAGTTAAAGCTTCGGCAGTATCATACAACCAACAAAGCAGAAGCTTTAAGGACCAAGGCCCCACCCAGCTCTGGCTCTTCCCTTTTGCTGGCAGGAGATGTGGAATTGTATACTGGTCTATTGCAAATGCAGGCTGAAAATACAGAAACAACAGGAAACTTATCAATGGAGAATATGATGGCTATAGCTCCTACAAATTTCAAACCTAAATCTACTTTTTGTCCTCTGATGATTAAAGACAATCTCGATGCATTTCATGAAAAGGTGGCATCGGAACTGAAACATTTACATATGAAAGAAGTTAATGTTCATAAAAAAATGCAATACCGGGATAGGGCATACCATCAACTTATCGGTAAAATTCCCAGCAACACCAATGTGATAGTTTGACAATCTGACAAAGGCGGAAATGTCGTCCTATGGCCCAGAGAATTGTATATGAATGAAGCTTTGGGACAATTGAATGACAGGATCTGTTACAAAAAATCTAACAGTGGAGAAGCAAAGGGTACCTGGAATGCTATATATACAAAATTAATGGGTTGGGGGAGTATGGGTTTAATCACTATGGAGGAATTTACTTTTCTAAAAAATGAACACCCAGTGATGCCCCAAATTTATTTCATCCCCAAGATCCACAAAGATAATGTGAAACCCCCAGGAAGGCCCATTATTTCGGCATGTAATTCAATAATGGAAAATACGAGCAAATATGTAGACTTCTTCTTGCAAGAACATGTCCGAGGCCTGCCTTCTTTTATTTTAGACACAGGTGATTTGTTGGAGAAATTGAAAGATGTGCAATGGCAGAATGAATATCTATTGATATCTATAGACGTGTCTACATTGTGTACTAGCATAAATCACACAGATGTTTTGCGTGCAGTAGAGTACTTCCTAAATAGGAGGCCAATTACATTTTATGAACACAACAGAATGCTTCTAAGTATGATTAAATTATGCTTAGAGAACAATTTTTTCATGTTCTCTTGTCAAGTGTTTCAGCAAGTGAGGGGAGTCGCTATGGGGGCCTGTTTTTCTTCCAGTTATGCCTGTTTGCATATGGGCTACTGGGAGGAACAGGTCCTCATACCGACTTTCCCAATTGTCATGCAGAGTAACATCATCAGATGGTGTAGGTTTATAGACGACCTTTTTATTATTTGGAAGGGTTCAATGAATGATGCTGTAGGTTTTGTTGCAAGTCTGAACGAAAACAACCTTAATATAAAACTTACCAGTGAGATCAGTAGTGACTCGATATGCTTTTTGGACGTGGAAATCTACGTGAAGGATAATGACCTGCGAACCAGACTATATCGGAAGCCCAGTGCGGGCAATGCGATACTGCATTCCACAAGCCATTATCCGGTGCATTTGATCGTGAGCATTCCTTATGGAGAAATGCTCCATATCAAACGTATTTGCAGTAACGATACGGACTGTGCCCAGGCTCAAGATCAGTGTAAGGCGAGACTATTGAGGAGAGGCTATCAACTAAGAGTGGTTGAGGTAGCCATTAAAAAAGCTAATGATCCCAATAGGCCGTTAATTCGAAAAAATCAGCCTATCAAACCGAAAACAGATAGTAACTTGACCCGCCTGATTGTAAAGTACAGTAACCAACACAAAAGTATTCGCAGGATAATCACCAAGCATTGGGGTCTTATCACCAGTGATCCAGTACTGGGTTGTTTAATTACATCTTCGTCCAGTATTGCTTACAGGAAAGCAAAATCTCTAGCAGATCACTTGGTGACTAGTAGTCCAGACGTGAGAGTGAATGAGAACTGGTTGAATAGTAGCAAGGGTTTTATAAAATGTTCAACTTGCAAGGCCTGCAAATTTGGAGAGAGCAGAACTCAGTACACAATTTCTTTAAGTACTAATCCAATAACTATAAAGAGTAAGTTAACCTGCAAACGGAGTACGCCGTGTATGTGCTGGAGTGCCCCTGTGGCCTGCGCTATGTGAGAAGCACTAAGCTGCAGGTGCATAAACGGTTGCTCCAGCACATAAGGGCCATAAACAACGGAGACACGGCGTACCCAGCGGTGAGGCACTTTGGAGAAGTACACAATGGTAATATCTCAGGCTTGAGATATTATGTCATAGATACGGTTCCACCACGGAGAAGAGGCGGCAACCGGGAGGCTAAACTGAGGAAGCTTGAAACCAGGCACATAGTACTATCAGATTGCAAGATGCCTAATGGATTGAACACCAGTGAGGATATCTACACCTATCTTCATTAATGGTGGTTCAAAAGAAAGTATAGAACATCTAATGTAGCTGCCATCTATTTAGTAGAAAGATTTTCATGATTTTAATCTTATTAATCTTCTTTTATTATAGGATGCAGAGGGTAAGCACACATCCACATAGTTATTCTCAAGTAGTCCCAGTATGTCTAAAGAACAATAAGAGAATGTTGTGCAGGAAGCAGGTTAAATGTACGATACAATAATGAATAACCAAGGTTTCTATACACACACAAAAAAACTGGATCTATTGAAAACCATAGTACTGTAGAGCTTTTTTGTTTTTTTCTGTGCAAGGTATAGCAATGACGGGTTATATAAATCGAGATAGCTGGATTATTTTTTATATATACTTTTTTATATACACATTTTAAGGTTGTTTTATGAATGTACAGTTGATGTATATAGATGGGTGTGTATATATATATATATATATATATATATATATATATATATATATATATATATATATATATATATATATATATATATATATATATATATATATATATATATTCACAGAAAAAAACATAGGTTTCACACCAGTTATAGTTAGGAATTAGCATTTTAAAAACCTATTAAATTCACTGAAAAAACCATAGGTTTTACACCAGTTATAGTTACCTGGAAATTTTACTGACATAAAACCATTGAAATTCCCACGTTATAGTTAGTTGGACTCACTATAACTGAGCGCCTGCAATGCACTGCTGATGACGTCACATATTACATCACTCATGACATGGTCAGTGACATCACTCATGACATCACTGATGACACCATCCAGTGAATGTGTGTCTTTCTGAAAAATAAATATGTTTTATATATGTATATGTAAAGGTCGATGGAAGAATAAATGTTTTAATAAGTGTGTAAATGGATGTTTTAAAAAAAAAAGTTGATTGGTTAACTGGCTTATTAAATGTATCTTAGTGAATACATATATTAGCGAATAATTTTTAAATATTTAAATATATGTATCAGTGTTTCACTTTGTGTATAAGTGGCTGCATGGGTTGGTGAGTAGCTACATGTGTGTGTATAGGGGTTATTAGATGTTTTTAGTATCAGTATGAGTGTCTGTATAGTTTGGTGGGGGTATTACTTAGCACATAGATGCATCAATGACTGACTCACTGTTTGTATGTGTTTTGAAGACAGCATATGTGCAGGACTGTATGGGTGGATGAGTGTGTATATGTGTGTGTTAGTGAGTGAATGACTGTGTCACTAGTGTCTTTATCAGTAACGACATATGTTTTAACACCTTGGCTGCTGTGGCTATTTTTCCCCTGTGCTGGAAAATCACTGATGCCATATATTCATGAAGAGCTCAGCTCGTCATCAGCACACGACCACCGTGGCTGATGACGAGCTGAGCTCGTCATCAGCATCGAAGGGGTTAATCTAGTATATGTGAGTATTGATGTATATAAGTGAGTATATGTGAGAGTGAGAGATTGTAAGAGTTCCTGTTTAATTAAGTATGTGTTTCTATAAGTGATTGTTTAAGAGAGTAAGTATGTGTAAGTTCCCTTAGAAGTAAGGTGGTAGTATGTGTATAGTTGTATATGAAAATAAATGGATGTTCAATAGTTTATTTGCATGTGTGAGTATGTGTGTGAGCAACTTTTGGATGACTGTCGGTGTGTAACAGGATGTATAGGTGTATCACTACATATGATGAGTGAGTATATGTATGAGTGACTATATAGAACTGTTTGTGAATGAGTGGATGTGTATATAGATGGTGGAATTACTGAATTGTTTGTTGTAACTGGTATGGGTATCTCCACTTTTTTGAAAATGTTAAATACTATTTTTGAATATGTGTTTCAAGGCTTATATTACACTGAAAGGAGGTCTGTCACTCTGTCACAAGGATGGTGTCATCAGTGATGTCATGAGTGATGTCACTGACCATGTCATGAGTGATGTAATATGTGACGTCATCAGCAGTGCATTGCAGGCGCGCAAGTTATAGTGAGTCCAACTAACTATAACGTGGGAATTTCAATGGTTTTATGTCAGTAAAATTTCTAGGTAACTATAACTGGTGTAAAACCTATGGTTTTTTCAGTGAATTTAATAGGTTTTTTAAATGCTAATTCCTAACTATATAGAGTTTCTAACCTTTTTTTTTTTTTACAATTTGCTGTTTTGTGTAAGTATTCGATTTTGATTTTTTTTATATCATTTTTTTATATCATTTTCACCGGTAAGCTCACCGGAAAGCGCACCCAGAGCGCTACTTTCGTTCGTGAAAAAAAATGTGAATGAAAAGTTAATAATAATGCAAAACATTTCGTACCATACAAATAAAATCAGTTTTTTTTATAAGGAAAATGATTATGCATTTCCGTAAAAGTTTGATGACGTCACTTCGGCACGCAACGTAAGCGCCCTCGGAAGCGCCTACGTTCGCGCCGCGTATACGCCCCCGGAAGCGCCTACGTTCGTGCCACGTATGCGCCCCGAAAGTGCCTACGTTCGCGCCGCGTGTGCGCACCCGGAGGCGTTCCGGAGCGCGTAGTGTAAGTGCGTCGGGTCATGTGACCTTAAAATAACACTTTTAATTGGTTGCTAACTGTTTTTTTTACAAAGAATGAAATCCCCACCCATTTCCTTCACTTCTTCTTTCACTTTTGTGACTGCAAGACCTGCCTTTTTGCTCCTGGATATTTCTTGGTTTTACAATGGCTGCCAGACAATCCAGCAGTGAGGATGACCCAGAATTCATCAATGAAGAGCCTCCTCAACGAAAAGTTAAGGAACATTTCATTTGGAAATTTTTTGAAATCCCACCTGGACAAAAAAAGGTAAATGCTCCAAAAGTGCAGTGCGGGATCTGCAAAGAAGAGCTGTCACGAGGTAACCCTTTGAAAAAGTACTCTTTTGGGAACTTCACAATGATCCGGCATGTGGGGAGGAAGCACCCCCAAAATTTTGCCCGGGAAAGTGTCAGGGCTCTGGTACAAGAGGTTCCCAGTGATGGGGCCTCTACATCGACCG
This sequence comes from Lissotriton vulgaris, assembly GCF_964263255.1. Classification (NCBI taxonomy): domain Eukaryota; kingdom Metazoa; phylum Chordata; class Amphibia; order Caudata; family Salamandridae; genus Lissotriton; species Lissotriton vulgaris. Next base: position 1,216,848,319 of record NC_141687.1, read on the forward strand.
GAGGAGCAACTTCTTCTGGGAGGGGGCAATCGCAGGAGCAGGTGCCAAACATTCAACCTGCATTTAACCATGGTGTCCTCAGATGCCGATACTGCAATCAACTCCTCACCTATGGGGAGCAAAGTGTCCAGCTCATGGTTCGAGCATTGGAGAACCATCGCTGCCCTTCCCACCCCTAATTTTTTTTGGTTTTTTTGCTCCTGTTGAGCAGTTTCCATTCCCTGTTTTTGTTCCTGTTTAGAAAAAAGAAGAAAACCAAAAGTTCTTTTCAGAACTACCTCCAATTCTCATCAAAGAGCCATATTCTTAAAAAAATGAAAAAGAGTAAGTGAAATAGAGTGCATTGATAATGGAAAGGAGAATGAGTAAGAAAGAACAGAAAGTATGAGAGGAAAAAGGAAGTGAAGTAGGAGGACTGAAAGTAGGTGAGTGTTAGGAAAGAAAGTTATGAGAAGAAGAGTGAATATGGGGAATGTTGATATTCAATGAAAATGTTGAGAAGGAACAGGAGTGTGGAAGGATAAGAAAAGATGCATTGCTGGAGTTGAAGGTAGAAGGCCTCATTTATGAAGCCATGCGTCACTTTAACGCCACCAAAGCATCACTTTTTGTGACACAACAGTCCAATAAAAAATGCACCTTATTTATTCATATTTACAAAGTGGCGTTTCTAGGTAAATACATCACTTTGTAAACCCCTGTGCCACATTATTCCTAAGTCAGGTGTAATGTATGCAAAAGGGACGTATTGACGCAAGAAAGGGTCGTAGAGGTGACACAGTGAATAAACTGGAAGCCTCATTTCTGAAAAGTGACACATCGCTACGTGAAAACAGCGATGCGTCACTTTTCTGGGCGCACTCCTTATGACATTCCAGATATGTCATATTTAATTTATGACTAATCAATTCGCAAGGAGTTACAGATACGTCAGTATTTCTGACGTATCTGTAAACACAAAATTGACACATTACTGCAGTGCGTCACAAAAGTGACGCAACTCCAGTAATGCGTCCTTTCACATGGGGAAAGCACCATGTAAAAGGTCTTGCGTCAGTCTTACACCTGCTGTGAGGCAGGCGCAAGATTTTGACGCAACAGCATCCTAAAAGTGAAGCAGTGAAATCTCATAGATTTCACTGCATCGCTATTACGAAGCTTTTTGCGGGGGAACGCTCCCTCTGCATACATTATACCTGACGCAGATATAATGTGGCGCAGGGTTTTAAAAAGTGACCCATCTACCTAGATGCGTCACTTTTTAAATATAGCGCAACGAGGCGCATTTTTTTACACCGCTGGTGCGATGCGTCACTTTTCTGTGCGCACTCCTTACGACATTCCAGATGTGTCATATTTAATGTATGACGAATCATGTCGCAAGGAGTTACAGATACGTCAGTATTTCTGACGTATCTGTAAACACAAAAGTGACGCATTGCTGGAGTGCGTCACAAAAGTGACGCAACTCCAGTAATGCGTCCTTTCACATGGGGAAAGCACCATGTGAAAGGTCTTGCGTCAGTCTTACACCTGCTGTGAGGCAGGCGCAAGATTATGACGCAACAGCATCCTAAAAGTGACGCAGTGAAATGTTATAGATTTCACTGCGTTGTTATTACCAAGCTTTTTGCGGGGGAACGCCCCCTCTGCATACATATACCTGACGCAGGTATAATGTGGCGCAGGGTTTTCAAAAGTGACCCATCTACCTAGATGCGTCACTTTTTAAATATAGCGCAACGAGGCGCATTTTTTTACACCGCTGGTGCGATGCGTCACTTTTCTGTGCGCACTCCTTACGACATTCCAGATGTGTCATATTTAATGTATGACGAATCATGTCGCAAGGAGTTACAGATACGTCAGTATTTCTGACGTATCTGTAAACACGAAAGTGACGCATTGCTGGAGTGCGTCACAAAAGTGACGCAACTCCAGTAATGCATCCTTTCACATGGGGAAAGCACCATGTGAAAGGTCTTGCGTCAGTCTTACACCTGCTGTGAGGCAGGCGCAAGATTTTGACGCAACAGCATCCTAAAAGTGACGCAGTGAAATCTCATGGATTTCACTGCGTCGCTATTACCAAGCTTTTTGCGGGGGAACGCCCCCTCTGCATACATTATACCTGACGCAGATATAATGTGGTGCAGGGTTTTAAAAAGTGACCCATCTACCTAGATGCGTCACTTTTTAAATATAGCGCAACGAGGCGCATTTTTTTACACCGCTGGTGCGATGCGTCACTTTTCTGTGCGCACTCCTTACGACATTCCAGATGTGTCATATTTATTGTATGACGAATCATGTCGCAAGGAGTTACAGATACGTCAGTATTTCTGACGTATCTGTAAACACAAAAGTGACGCATTGCTGGAGTGCGTCACAAAAGTGAGGCAACTCCAGTAATGCGTCCTTTCACATGGGGAAAGAACCATGTGAAAGGTCTTGCATCAGTTTTACACCTGCTGTGAGGCAGGCGCAAGATTTTGACGAAACAGCATCCTAAAAGTGACGCAGTGAAATCTCATAGATTTCACTGCGTCGCTATTACCAAGCTTTTTGCGGGGGAACGCCCCCTCTGCATACATTATACCTGACGCAGGTATAATGTGGCGCAGGGTTTTAAAAAGTGACCCATCTACCTAGATGCGTCACTTTTTAAATATAGCGTAACAAGGCGCTTTTTTTACACCGCTGGTGCGTCACAAAAAGTGACGCACAGGTGGCGCAAAACTGGCAGCGCAAGGCCTTCATAAATATGATCCTGGATTTTCCCCTTACTTTGCTCCCCGGTGCGCTTCCCGGTGCACGTACCGGGCGCTCCCCCCGCGCAAATCGAAAAAAATATTTTTTTTAAATGCCCCGCGGGACCCTATTTTAGCCCCCACATTAAACCTAGGGGGTCAGGAAGGGGTCTACCCTGCCCCCTTATGGTCAATTCCCCCCTTTGTTTTTGCCACTTCTTGTGTCTCGATTTTACCGAGACACAAGATGGCGGCCGTTCCAGACTGTTTAGAATGTTTACAGACACCCAAGAGCCAATCAGCTTTCTGCGCGCAAGTCGCGTGGCGCGCCCGGTGCACTCTCCGGTGCGCGTACCGGGGCGCGCCTATAGATATATATATTTTTTTTAACCTAAATTACTCAAAATCCACTGGAGCACATATCTTGAGATATAGCAAAGGCACATCGGGCTACTAGTCCCTACAATTTTGCCAAGTTTGGTGTAAATCCATTCAGCCGTTCGAGCTAAAAGTGAAATCGACCGCCCTATGGAAATTAACATGGGGAAAACGCGTTTTGGGACCCCCCTTTTATCTCGGCCCCCGCTTGACCAATCCCCCCCCAAACTTTCAGGGAAGGACCGGAAATCGACCAGGCCATTTTGAGGAACTTTTCAAGCAGATTCGTCAACCGGTGCCAAAGTTATCCCAAATAGAATTTTGAGATTTAACATTGAAAAAAATCCTAACTATAACTACCTACTGGCGACCGCCAGTAGGTAATATATATATATATATATATATTCACTGAAAAAACCATAGGTTTCACACCAGTTATAGGAGGTCTGTCACTCTGTCACAAGGATGGTGTCATCAGTTATGTCATGAGTGATGTCACTGACCATGTCATGAGTGATGTAATATGTGACGTCATCAGCAGTGCATTGCAGGCGCGCAAGTTATAGTGAGTCCAACTAACTATAACGTGGAATTTCAATGGTTTTATGTCAGTAAAATTTCCAGCTAACTATAACTGGTGTGAAACCTATGGTTTTTTCAGTGAATTTATTAGGTTTTTTAAATGTTAATTCCTAACTATAACTGGTGTGAAACCTATGTTTTTTTCAGTGAATTTCATAGGTTTTTTAAATGCTAATTCCTTTCTATATCAAGTTTCTAACCTACGATTTTTTTTATAAATTTGCTGTTTTGTGTAAGATTAAATATTATTATTATTATTTTTTTTAATTTTTTTTTTTATCATTTTTTCCTGGGGTGCTCTGGGTGCGCGCTCCGGTAAGCTCTCCGGAAAGCGCACCCAGAGCGCTACTTTCGTTCGTGAAAAAAATATGAATGCAAAGTAAATAATAACGCAAGACATTTAGTACCATACATATAAAAGCAGTTTTTTTTTAATAAGGAAATGAAAATGATTTTGCATTTCCGTGAAACTATCAAAACATCACTTCGGCGCGCCGCGTAAGCGCCCCCGGAAGCGCCTACGTTCGCGCCGCGTATGCGCTCTGAAAGCGCCTACGTTCGCGCCACGTATGCGCCTACGTTCGCGCCGCGTGTGCGCCCCGGAAGCGCCTACGTGCGCGCCGCGTATGCGCATCCGGAAGCGCTCCGGTGCGCGCAGCGTCAGCGCCTCAAGTCATGTGACCTTAAAATAACACTTTTCATTGGTTGCTAACAGTTTTTTTTACAAAGAATGAAATCTCCACCCATTTCCTTAACTTCTTCTTTCACTTTTGTGACTGAAAGACCTGCCTTTTTGCTCTTGCATCTTTCTTGGTTAATCATGGCTGCCAGACCATCCAGCAGTGAAGATGAGCCTGAATTAATCGATGAAGAGCCTCCTCAGCCAAAGGTGAAGGAGCATTTCATTAGGAAATTTTTTTCAATACCAGCTGACCAGAAAAAGGTGAATGCTCCAAAAGTGGAGTGCAGGATCTGCAAAAAAGTCCTGTTAGGGGGTGACCCCAAAAAGAAATATTATTTTGGGAACTTCACAATGATACGCCATGTGGAGAGGAGGCACCCCCAGAATTTTGCCTGGGAAAGTGTCAGGGCTCTGGCACAAGAGGTTCCCAGTGATGGGGCCTCTACATCAACCGGAGGAGCAACTACTTCTGGAAGGGGCGATCGCAGGAGCTGGTTCCTAATATACAACCTGCATTCAACAAAGGTGTCCTGAAATGCAGATACTGCGATCAACTCGTTACCTATGGGGCGCAAAGTGTCCTGCTCAGGGTTCGAGCATTGGAGAACCATCACTGACGTTCCCAGCCCTAATTGTTTTTGTTTTTTTTGCTCCTGTTGAGCAGTTTCTATTCCCTGTTTTTGTTTCTGTTCTTAAAAAAAAGAAGAAAAAAAAAAGTTCTTTTCAGAACTACCTCCAATTCTCATCAAAGAGCTATATTCTTAAAAAAATGAAAAAGAGTAAGTGAAGTGGAGTGCATTGATAATGGAAAGGAAAATGAGTAAGAAAGAACAGAAAGGTATGAGAGGAGAAAGGAAGTGAAGTAGGGGGACTGAAAGAAGGTGAGTGTTGGGAAGGAAAGTAAGGAGAAGAAGAGTGAATGTGGGGAATGTGGATATTCAAAGAAAATTTTGAAAAGGAACGGGGGTGTGGAAGGGCAAGAAAAGATGCATTGCTGGAGTTGAAGACTGAAGGCCTCATTTATGAGGCCATGCGTCACTTTAATGCCACCAGAGCGTCACTTTTTGTAACGCATCAGTACAGTAAAAAATGCACCTTATTCAGTCATATTTACAAAGTGACGCATCTAGGTAGATGCGTCACTTTGTAAGCCCCTGCGCCACATTATTCCTACGTCAGGTGTAACGTATGCAAAAGGGACGTATTGACGCAAGAAAGGGTCGTAGAGGTGACGCAGTGAAATCTATGAGATATCACTGCGTCACTTTTATGACGCTGTTGCTTCAAAATATTACGCCTGTTTCACAGCAGGCGTGCAGGCCCTTTCACATGGGGCCTGGCCCCATGTGAAAGGATGCATTGCTGGAGTTGCTTCATTTTTGAGACACACTCCAGCAATGCATCACTTTTGCGCTTACAGATACGTCTGAAATACTGACGTATCAGTAAGAACTTCCAACATAATACGTCATAAATTTAATATGGCGCATGAATAGAAGACTGAAGGCCTCATTTATGAGGCCATGCGTCACTTTAACGCCAACGGTGCGTCACTTTTTGTGACGCACCAGTGCTGTAAATAATGCACCTTATTCAGTCATATTTACAAAGTGACGCATCTAGGTAGATGTGTCACTTTGTTAGCCCCTGCGCCACATTATACCTACGTCAGGTGTAATGTATGCAAAAGGGACGTATTGATGCAAGAAAAGGTCGTAGAGGTGACACAGTGAATAAACTGGGTTTTCCCCATGCTTCGCAATTTATTTATTTATTTTTTGCCCCGGAACTGAAGGGAGAAGCCTGTGCTGAATCCATTTCAGGGTTGGAAACAGCGTGATTGGGATCGAACAGCTATAAAGCAGGGTGGCCACAAAATCAAGGACACAGCATCAACCCACTTGGGTTTTACATTTGTGCATTATTTTGAAAAGAAACAGCGCACCTATTTTGGTTTTACAGTGCACATGAACTACAAGCACCAGGAGGCTGCTGAAGCGCCCCGCCCATGGAGGCAGGTGTTTGAAATAAAATCACGTCATGTGCAGCGCGAACTTTCATTTCTGCTGCCACTGATGAAAGGAACATTCTTCCTGAAACACGTCTGGCAAGTTGTTTGAAATAAAGAAAACCCATTACCTGGCTTCCTGTGGTTTCCTCTGATTGGTGTATATATATATATATATATATATATATATATATATATATATATATATATATATATATATATATATATATATATATATATATATATATATATATATATATATATATATATATGTATATATATATATACATGTATGTACTACTGGCGGTCGCCAGTAGGTAGTTATAGTTAGGACCTAGTTTCCATAGGAAATCCGCAACATTCTATTTGGAACAAATTTGGCGCTGATGGACGAATCTTTGCGAATTTCTCAGAGAAAATGGCCTGCTCCACTCCGCTCCTTCTCTTAAAGTTTGGGGGTGATTTGTCAAGTGGGGGCTGAGAAAAAAGGGGGGTCCTAAAACGTGTGTTCCCCATGCAATTTTCCATAGGGACCTTTAGCCAGGGCTACAGCCCGAACGGCTGAACCGAATTACACCAAATTTGGCAGAGAGGTAGAGTTCGGTTCGCAGATTGTGCTTTTTGTTAAATGGTGTAAATCTGTTCAGTAGTTCCTGAGAAAATCAAAACTAAAATCATAGTGATATCTAGAGACGAATTACTGCACGCGTACCGAAATCCGTACAATGACGAGCACGAGCTGCATGCTGATTGGATGTCAACTGTCTGTCAACACTCCAAACCAGGAAGTGTTGGCAGCCATCTTGTGCCTCGGTAGAACCGAGTCACAAGAAAACAGTACAACAAAGTTGAAAAAAAAAGGAAAGGGGGCAGTGTTAAAATTCCATGACCTTCTAGGCCTGCTCAGGGATCTTTAGGCCCCCAATTAAAGAAAAAAAATAAGAGATTGTGGGGTACGCGTATAGGTAAAAAAAACTAGAAGTCCGTTTTATTCTTCATTAGCCTCCCAGGGGGCCAAATCTCAAGGGCATTTTTTATCCATAAAGGGGGGCTTGTAAGGCCCCCCGCAGCCCCGGGGACCGACACCCCCTCTGGGTTCTTTTTTTTAAAAAAGTATGTTTTCAGCTCCCCCCCGTACACGCCCCGGGGACCGCCACCTTCCTCGGGCAGTAATATGTAAAATGACCTTTCAGCCCGAAGCTTTTTAATGTTGGAAGGGGGTCGCGCTGCCCCCCTCCTGGAGCCCTTGATGGCCATGGGGACCAGCGCCTCCCAGGGCCGGTTCCTGCAGTGTCTCGGGATGCCTACCCCCGGGACACTGCTGTTTGCAATGGTAGGGCGGGAGCTTCGCTGTTCCCACTTTACTACAGCAAACCTTTTTCCTATTTGAAAGAGAGAGCAAGTTAATCTGCTCTCTCTTTCAAGTAGGAAAGCAGATTCATTTTCGATAGACGAAGCAATGCCGGCTCTCGAAGGACGCAGGGAGGATCGTGGGGGCATTGGGGCTAAAAAAAACTGTTCTTTTTGAGAACTAACTTTACTGGTGAAAAAAGAGCTATATTTCTATGATAGTATGTGAAACTTTCTGAGTTTTTTTTGTGCACCAGTTGTACTCTCTATGCATGAGCAGCCTCGTTTCCAAGCCCATGTTTCTTTCTTTTTTTTTCTTTAAGTTCGCCAAGCAAAGCTGTCTTCATTTCAGGTATTAAATTTGCCCCTTTCTTTTCCCGGGCCGTGTGTGTCATCCGCTGCTATACTTTTGTAATATATTAATAATCATATTGCGGAGGTGCTAAACGTTAATTACATACTCCGTCCTCCGCCATTTTAGTAGATTTCCTTCGTTGTTTTTTTTATACCTGTTACTTTCATTTTACCCTCCGCCTATCTTGTCGGTGATCGATGAGATTTCCTGTGTTTGTCCTTGGCCTCCGATGTTATCAGACTTGGTCACACGTATACCTAAAACCTAATTTGAAGCACGTAAGGCACAGCCATTACAACGCGTGTCTGTCACCAGAGAGCCATTATTGTGCTTATGCCTTTATCATGGGTGGTAAATGTATATGGCTAACGACATACTCGTGCTCCCATCATTATCATCGCAGGTCATTCACCCGCTCAGTGCTTCGGGCACCACAAACTCAGTGACCAAAGAGGCCACTCATGTAGTAGTGGGACCCTTGTTCGGTACTTTGGGAAGAACTCTAAAATGGCGTAGAACATGTGCGCCCCGTCTTTTTTATACATAGGGTCACGTGTGTAGTGACGGATGTGCTGGATAGGTGTGGTGTGGGTGTATACCAGCCATGAGAGAGTGTGTGTCGATCTGACAACTAGACCTGCAACTAAGAAGTCACTATAATGGAAATCTGGGCTTTGTACTGTTGTTGTGTTTTCCTGGTGGCATAAGCACAGTAGGCTGTACTAACGTATTCAGTCTCGATTAATTTACCACCTCCCCCAGGGGCTTTTAAATGTTGGGAGAGGGGGCAATTATTGTGTTGACTTTTCTTCTTTAGTGTGCAGTACTATATTGTTTTATAAAATGTATTCGTTTTCAAACTATCTTTACTCTTACGACTTACGGCCGATATTTCCGTAATTGATTTTAAAAGTAATATACGCTTTTTTAAAATTTAAAAAAACGATTTTCATGATATCCCAGATAATGTCTTCCCTTAATATGTACATTAAATACATAAATATATGTTTTTGAACAATGAGAATCTTTCGTGCCGTACGTATACTGGGCGCCATATATGACGTCACGCGGGATATTTTATTTAATTTTTTTTAAACGCAGGGTACGCGTTTTGGGCAAAAAAGAAAAAAAACGTGAAGCCCTCTTTATTGTTAATTAGCCTCCAGGGGGGCCAAATCCCTGGGGCAATTTGTTTTTCATAATGGGGGGCCTAGAGGGTCTGCCCTGCGCAGGGATCGCTACCCCCCGGATCTTTAACTATATGTATGTGGGGAGGCTTATGGGGGACTGCCTCCTCCTCCACTCGAGCCCCCCCCCCACCCCGGCACCCCCAAAATTTTGCCCGGGAAAGTGTCAGGGCTCTGGTACAAGAGGTTCCCAGTGATGGGGCCTCTACATCGACCGGAGGAGCAACTTCTTCTGGGAGGGGGCAATCGCAGGAGCAGGTGCCAAACATTCAACCTGCATTTAACCATGGTGTCCTCAGATGCCGATACTGCAATCAACTCCTCACCTATGGGGAGCAAAGTGTCCAGCTCATGGTTCGAGCATTGGAGAACCATCGCTGCCCTTCCCACCCCTAATTTTTTTTGGTTTTTTTGCTCCTGTTGAGCAGTTTCCATTCCCTGTTTTTGTTCCTGTTTAGAAAAAAGAAGAAAACCAAAAGTTCTTTTCAGAACTACCTCCAATTCTCATCAAAGAGCCATATTCTTAAAAAAATGAAAAAGAGTAAGTGAAATAGAGTGCATTGATAATGGAAAGGAGAATGAGTAAGAAAGAACAGAAAGTATGAGAGGAAAAAGGAAGTGAAGTAGGAGGACTGAAAGTAGGTGAGTGTTAGGAAAGAAAGTTATGAGAAGAAGAGTGAATATGGGGAATGTTGATATTCAATGAAAATGTTGAGAAGGAACAGGAGTGTGGAAGGATAAGAAAAGATGCATTGCTGGAGTTGAAGGTAGAAGGCCTCATTTATGAAGCCATGCGTCACTTTAACGCCACCAAAGCATCACTTTTTGTGACACAACAGTCCAATAAAAAATGCACCTTATTTATTCATATTTACAAAGTGGCGTTTCTAGGTAAATACATCACTTTGTAAACCCCTGTGCCACATTATTCCTAAGTCAGGTGTAATGTATGCAAAAGGGACGTATTGACGCAAGAAAGGGTCGTAGAGGTGACACAGTGAATAAACTGGAAGCCTCATTTCTGAAAAGTGACACATCGCTACGTGAAAACAGCGATGCGTCACTTTTCTGGGCGCACTCCTTATGACATTCCAGATATGTCATATTTAATTTATGACTAATCAATTCGCAAGGAGTTACAGATACGTCAGTATTTCTGACGTATCTGTAAACACAAAATTGACACATTACTGGAGTGCGTCACAAAAGTGACGCAACTCCAGTAATGCGTCCTTTCACATGGGGAAAGCACCATGTAAAAGGTCTTGCGTCAGTCTTACACCTGCTGTGAGGCAGGCGCAAGATTTTGACGCAACAGCATCCTAAAAGTGAAGCAGTGAAATCTCATAGATTTCACTGCATCGCTATTACGAAGCTTTTTGCGGGGGAACGCTCCCTCTGCATACATTATACCTGACGCAGATATAATGTGGCGCAGGGTTTTAAAAAGTGACCCATCTACCTAGATGCGTCACTTTTTAAATATAGCGCAACGAGGCGCATTTTTTTACACCGCTGGTGCGATGCGTCACTTTTCTGTGCGCACTCCTTACGACATTCCAGATGTGTCATATTTAATGTATGACGAATCATGTCGCAAGGAGTTACAGATACGTCAGTATTTCTGACGTATCTGTAAACACAAAAGTGACGCATTGCTGGAGTGCGTCACAAAAGTGACGCAACTCCAGTAATGCGTCCTTTCACATGGGGAAAGCACCATGTGAAAGGTCTTGCGTCAGTCTTACACCTGCTGTGAGGCAGGCGCAAGATTATGACGCAACAGCATCCTAAAAGTGACGCAGTGAAATGTTATAGATTTCACTGCGTTGTTATTACCAAGCTTTTTGCGGGGGAACGCCCCCTCTGCATACATATACCTGACGCAGGTATAATGTGGCGCAGGGTTTTCAAAAGTGACCCATCTACCTAGATGCGTCACTTTTTAAATATAGCGCAACGAGGCGCATTTTTTTACACCGCTGGTGCGATGCGTCACTTTTCTGTGCGCACTCCTTACGACATTCCAGATGTGTCATATTTAATGTATGACGAATCATGTCGCAAGGAGTTACAGATACGTCAGTATTTCTGACGTATCTGTAAACACGAAAGTGACGCATTGCTGGAGTGCGTCACAAAAGTGACGCAACTCCAGTAATGCATCCTTTCACATGGGGAAAGCACCATGTGAAAGGTCTTGCGTCAGTCTTACACCTGCTGTGAGGCAGGCGCAAGATTTTGACGCAACAGCATCCTAAAAGTGACGCAGTGAAATCTCATGGATTTCACTGCGTCGCTATTACCAAGCTTTTTGCGGGGGAACGCCCCCTCTGCATACATTATACCTGACGCAGATATAATGTGGTGCAGGGTTTTAAAAAGTGACCCATCTACCTAGATGCGTCACTTTTTAAATATAGCGCAACGAGGCGCATTTTTTTACACCGCTGGTGCGATGCGTCACTTTTCTGTGCGCACTCCTTACGACATTCCAGATGTGTCATATTTATTGTATGACGAATCATGTCGCAAGGAGTTACAGATACGTCAGTATTTCTGACGTATCTGTAAACACAAAAGTGACGCATTGCTGGAGTGCGTCACAAAAGTGAGGCAACTCCAGTAATGCGTCCTTTCACATGGGGAAAGAACCATGTGAAAGGTCTTGCATCAGTTTTACACCTGCTGTGAGGCAGGCGCAAGATTTTGACGAAACAGCATCCTAAAAGTGACGCAGTGAAATCTCATAGATTTCACTGCGTCGCTATTACCAAGCTTTTTGCGGGGGAACGCCCCCTCTGCATACATTATACCTGACGCAGGTATAATGTGGCGCAGGGTTTTAAAAAGTGACCCATCTACCTAGATGCGTCACTTTTTAAATATAGCGTAACAAGGCGCTTTTTTTACACCGCTGGTGCGTCACAAAAAGTGACGCACAGGTGGCGCAAAACTGGCAGCGCAAGGCCTTCATAAATATGATCCTGGATTTTCCCCTTACTTTGCTCCCCGGTGCGCTTCCCGGTGCACGTACCGGGCGCTCCCCCCGCGCAAATCGAAAAAAATATTTTTTTTAAATGCCCCGCGGGACCCTATTTTAGCCCCCACATTAAACCTAGGGGGTCAGGAGGGGGTCTACCCTGCCCCCTTATGGTCAATTCCCCCCTTTGTTTTTGCCACTTCTTGTGTCTCGATTTTACCGAGACACAAGATGGCGGCCGTTCCAGACTGTTTAGAATGTTTACAGACACCCAAGAGCCAATCAGCTTTCTGCGCGCAAGTCGCGTGGCGCGCCCGGTGCACTCTCCGGTGCGCGTACCGGGGCGCGCCTATAGATATATATATTTTTTTTAACCTAAATTACTCAAAATCCACTGGAGCACATATCTTGAGATATAGCAAAGGCACATCGGGCTACTAGTCCCTACAATTTTGCCAAGTTTGGTGTAAATCCATTCAGCCGTTCGAGCTAAAAGTGAAATCGACCGCCCTATGGAAATTAACATGGGGAAAACGCGTTTTGGGACCCCCCTTTTATCTCGGCCCCCGCTTGACCAATCCCCCCCCAAACTTTCAGGGAAGGACCGGAAATCGACCAGGCCATTTTGAGGAACTTTTCAAGCAGATTCGTCAACCGGTGCCAAAGTTATCCCAAATAGAATTTTGAGATTTAACATTGAAAAAAATCCTAACTATAACTACCTACTGGCGACCGCCAGTAGGTAATATATATATATATATATATATTCACTGAAAAAACCATAGGTTTCACACCAGTTATAGGAGGTCTGTCACTCTGTCACAAGGATGGTGTCATCAGTTATGTCATGAGTGATGTCACTGACCATGTCATGAGTGATGTAATATGTGACGTCATCAGCAGTGCATTGCAGGCGCGCAAGTTATAGTGAGTCCAACTAACTATAACGTGGAATTTCAATGGTTTTATGTCAGTAAAATTTCCAGCTAACTATAACTGGTGTGAAACCTATGGTTTTTTCAGTGAATTTATTAGGTTTTTTAAATGTTAATTCCTAACTATAACTGGTGTGAAACCTATGTTTTTTTCAGTGAATTTCATAGGTTTTTTAAATGCTAATTCCTTTCTATATCAAGTTTCTAACCTACGATTTTTTTTATAAATTTGCTGTTTTGTGTAAGATTAAATATTATTATTATTATTTTTTTTAATTTTTTTTTTTTTATCATTTTTTCCTGGGGTGCTCTGGGTGCGCGCTCCGGTAAGCTCTCCGGAAAGCGCACCCAGAGCGCTACTTTCGTTCGTGAAAAAAATATGAATGCAAAGTAAATAATAACGCAAGACATTTAGTACCATACATATAAAAGCAGTTTTTTTTTAATAAGGAAATGAAAATGATTTTGCATTTCCGTGAAACTATCAAAACATCACTTCGGCGCGCCGCGTAAGCGCCCCCGGAAGCGCCTACGTTCGCGCCGCGTATGCGCTCTGAAAGCGCCTACGTTCGCGCCACGTATGCGCCTACGTTCGCGCCGCGTGTGCGCCCCGGAAGCGCCTACGTGCGCGCCGCGTATGCGCATCCGGAAGCGCTCCGGTGCGCGCAGCGTCAGCGCCTCAAGTCATGTGACCTTAAAATAACACTTTTCATTGGTTGCTAACAGTTTTTTTTACAAAGAATGAAATCTCCACCCATTTCCTTAACTTCTTCTTTCACTTTTGTGACTGAAAGACCTGCCTTTTTGCTCTTGCATCTTTCTTGGTTAATCATGGCTGCCAGACCATCCAGCAGTGAAGATGAGCCTGAATTAATCGATGAAGAGCCTCCTCAGCCAAAGGTGAAGGAGCATTTCATTAGGAAATTTTTTTCAATACCAGCTGACCAGAAAAAGGTGAATGCTCCAAAAGTGGAGTGCAGGATCTGCAAAAAAGTCCTGTTAGGGGGTGACCCCAAAAAGAAATATTCTTTTGGGAACTTCACAATGATACGCCATGTGGAGAGGAGGCACCCCCAGAATTTTGCCTGGGAAAGTGTCAGGGCTCTGGCACAAGAGGTTCCCAGTGATGGGGCCTCTACATCAACCGGAGGAGCAACTACTTCTGGAAGGGGCGATCGCAGGAGCTGGTTCCTAATATACAACCTGCATTCAACAAAGGTGTCCTGAAATGCAGATACTGCGATCAACTCGTTACCTATGGGGAGCAAAGTGTCCTGCTCAGGGTTCGAGCATTGGAGAACCATCACTGACGTTCCCAGCCCTAATTGTTTTTGTTTTTTTTGCTCCTGTTGAGCAGTTTCTATTCCCTGTTTTTGTTTCTGTTCTTAAAAAAAAGAAGAAAAAAAAAAGTTCTTTTCAGAACTACCTCCAATTCTCATCAAAGAGCTATATTCTTAAAAAAATGAAAAAGAGTAAGTGAAGTGGAGTGCATTGATAATGGAAAGGAAAATGAGTAAGAAAGAACAGAAAGGTATGAGAGGAGAAAGGAAGTGAAGTAGGGGGACTGAAAGAAGGTGAGTGTTGGGAAGGAAAGTAAGGAGAAGAAGAGTGAATGTGGGGAATGTGGATATTCAAAGAAAATTTTGAAAAGGAACGGGGGTGTGGAAGGGCAAGAAAAGATGCATTGCTGGAGTTGAAGACTGAAGGCCTCATTTATGAGGCCATGCGTCACTTTAATGCCACCAGAGCGTCACTTTTTGTAACGCATCAGTACAGTAAAAAATGCACCTTATTCAGTCATATTTACAAAGTGACGCATCTAGGTAGATGCGTCACTTTGTAAGCCCCTGCGCCACATTATTCCTACGTCAGGTGTAACGTATGCAAAAGGGACGTATTGACGCAAGAAAGGGTCGTAGAGGTGACGCAGTGAAATCTATGAGATATCACTGCGTCACTTTTATGACGCTGTTGCTTCAAAATATTACGCCTGTTTCACAGCAGGCGTGCAGGCCCTTTCACATGGGGCCTGGCCCCATGTGAAAGGATGCATTGCTGGAGTTGCTTCATTTTTGAGACACACTCCAGCAATGCATCACTTTTGCGCTTACAGATACGTCTGAAATACTGACGTATCAGTAAGAACTTCCAACATAATACGTCATAAATTTAATATGGCGCATGAATAGAAGACTGAAGGCCTCATTTATGAGGCCATGCGTCACTTTAACGCCAACGGTGCGTCACTTTTTGTGACGCACCAGTGCTGTAAATAATGCACCTTATTCAGTCATATTTACAAAGTGACGCATCTAGGTAGATGTGTCACTTTGTTAGCCCCTGCGCCACATTATACCTACGTCAGGTGTAATGTATGCAAAAGGGACGTATTGATGCAAGAAAAGGTCGTAGAGGTGACACAGTGAATAAACTGGGTTTTCCCCATGCTTCGCAATTTATTTATTTATTTTTTGCCCCGGAACTGAAGGGAGAAGCCTGTGCTGAATCCATTTCAGGGTTGGAAACAGCGTGATTGGGATCGAACAGCTATAAAGCAGGGTGGCCACAAAATCAAGGACACAGCATCAACCCACTTGGGTTTTACATTTGTGCATTATTTTGAAAAGAAACAGCGCACCTATTTTGGTTTTACAGTGCACATGAACTACAAGCACCAGGAGGCTGCTGAAGCGCCCCGCCCATGGAGGCAGGTGTTTGAAATAAAATCACGTCATGTGCAGCGCGAACTTTCATTTCTGCTGCCACTGATGAAAGGAACATTCTTCCTGAAACACGTCTGGCAAGTTGTTTGAAATAAAGAAAACCCATTACCTGGCTTCCTGTGGTTTCCTCTGATTGGTGTATATATATATATATATATATATATATATATATATATATATATATATATATATATATATATATATATATATATATATATATATATATGTATATATATATATACATGTATGTACTACTGGCGGTCGCCAGTAGGTAGTTATAGTTAGGACCTAGTTTCCATAGGAAATCCGCAACATTCTATTTGGAACAAATTTGGCGCTGATGGACGAATCTTTGCGAATTTCTCAGAGAAAATTGCCTGCTCCACTCCGCTCCTTCTCTTAAAGTTTGGGGGTGATTTGTCAAGTGGGGGCTGAGAAAAAAGGGGGGTCCTAAAACGTGTGTTCCCCATGCAATTTTCCATAGGGACCTTTAGCCAGGGCTACAGCCCGAACGGCTGAACCGAATTACACCAAATTTGGCAGAGAGGTAGAGTTCGGTTCGCAGATTGTGCTTTTTGTTAAATGGTGTAAATCTGTTCAGTAGTTCCTGAGAAAATCAAAACTAAAATCATAGTGATATCTAGAGACGAATTACTGCACGCGTACCGAAATCCGTACAATGACGAGCACGAGCTGCATGCTGATTGGATGTCAACTGTCTGTCAACACTCCAAACCAGGAAGTGTTGGCAGCCATCTTGTGCCTCGGTAGAACCGAGTCACAAGAAAACAGTACAACAAAGTTGAAAAAAAAAGGAAAGGGGGCAGTGTTAAAATTCCATGACCTTCTAGGCCTGCTCAGGGATCTTTAGGCCCCCAATTAAAGAAAAAAAATAAGAGATTGTGGGGTACGCGTATAGGTAAAAAAAACTAGAAGTCCGTTTTATTCTTCATTAGCCTCCCAGGGGGCCAAATCTCAAGGGCAATTTTTATCCATAAAGGGGGGCTTGTAAGGCCCCCCGCAGCCCCGGGGACCGACACCCCCTCTGGGTTCTTTTTTTTAAAAAAGTATGTTTTCAGCTCCCCCCCGTACACGCCCCGGGGACCGCCACCTTCCTCGGGCAGTAATATGTAAAATGACCTTTCAGCCCGAAGCTTTTTAATGTTGGAAGGGGGTCGCGCTGCCCCCCTCCTGGAGCCCTTGATGGCCATGGGGACCAGCGCCTCCCAGGGCCGGTTCCTGCAGTGTCTCGGGATGCCTACCCCCGGGACACTGCTGTTTGCAATGGTAGGGCGGGAGCTTCGCTGTTCCCACTTTACTACAGCAAACCTTTTTCCTATTTGAAAGAGAGAGCAAGTTAATCTGCTCTCTCTTTCAAGTAGGAAAGCAGATTCATTTTCGATAGACGAAGCAATGCCGGCTCTCGAAGGACGCAGGGAGGATCGTGGGGGCATTGGGGCTAAAAAAACTGTTCTTTTTGAGAACTAACTTTACTGGTGAAAAAAGAGCTATATTTCTATGATAGTATGTGAAACTTTCTGAGTTTTTTTTGTGCACCAGTTGTACTCTCTATGCATGAGCAGCCTCGTTTCCAAGCCCATGTTTCTTTCTTTTTTTTTCTTTAAGTTCGCCAAGCAAAGCTGTCTTCATTTCAGGTATTAAATTTGCCCCTTTCTTTTCCCGGGCCGTGTGTGTCATCCGCTGCTATACTTTTGTAATATATTAATAATCATATTGCGGAGGTGCTAAACGTTAATTACATACTCCGTCCTCCGCCATTTTAGTAGATTTCCTTCGTTGTTTTTTTTATACCTGTTACTTTCATTTTACCCTCCGCCTATCTTGTCGGTGATCGATGAGATTTCCTGTGTTTGTCCTTGGCCTCCGATGTTATCAGACTTGGTCACACGTATACCTAAAACCTAATTTGAAGCACGTAAGGCACAGCCATTACAACGCGTGTCTGTCACCAGAGAGCCATTATTGTGCTTATGCCTTTATCATGGGTGGTAAATGTATATGGCTAACGACATACTCGTGCTCCCATCATTATCATCGCAGGTCATTCACCCGCTCAGTGCTTCGGGCACCACAAACTCAGTGACCAAAGAGGCCACTCATGTAGTAGTGGGACCCTTGTTCGGTACTTTGGGAAGAACTCTAAAATGGCGTAGAACATGTGCGCCCCGTCTTTTTTATACATAGGGTCACGTGTGTAGTGACGGATGTGCTGGATAGGTGTGGTGTGGGTGTATACCAGCCATGAGAGAGTGTGTGTCGATCTGACAACTAGACCTGCAACTAAGAAGTCACTATAATGGAAATCTGGGCTTTGTACTGTTGTTGTGTTTTCCTGGTGGCATAAGCACAGTAGGCTGTACTAACGTATTCAGTCTCGATTAATTTACCACCTCCCCCAGGGGCTTTTAAATGTTGGGAGAGGGGGCAATTATTGTGTTGACTTTTCTTCTTTAGTGTGCAGTACTATATTGTTTTATAAAATGTATTCGTTTTCAAACTATCTTTACTCTTACGACTTACGGCCGATATTTCCGTAATTGATTTTAAAAGTAATATACGCTTTTTTAAAATTTAAAAAAACGATTTTCATGATATCCCAGATAATGTCTTCCCTTAATATGTACATTAAATACATAAATATATGTTTTTGAACAATGAGAATCTTTCGTGCCGTACGTATACTGGGCGCCATATATGACGTCACGCGGGATATTTTATTTAATTTTTTTTAAACGCAGGGTACGCGTTTTGGGCAAAAAAGAAAAAAAACGTGAAGCCCTCTTTATTGTTAATTAGCCTCCAGGGGGGCCAAATCCCTGGGGCAATTTGTTTTTCATAATGGGGGGCCTAGAGGGTCTGCCCTGCGCAGGGATCGCTACCCCCCGGATCTTTAACTATATGTATGTGGGGAGGCTTATGGGGGACTGCCTCCTCCTCCACTCGAGCCCCCCCCCACCCCGGGGCCTCTTTTTATTAAAAAAACTGTGCAAAGGGGTTGTAAATGTGGTATTTTGGTTTTGTTTCTGTCTTGTAGAGGATCCAGGGTAAATATAAAGTTTTTTTGTACAGCCACTACCTTTTTGCCTGTACCATAGTAACAGTTCATGGATCCCTTGCGTGAGTACAGAGGTTAGAAGATTATCACAATATGTTGCTAGTTGAAATAGATACTGTGTTGGAAATGTATATATATTTTTTTCATCGGAACCGTTAGTCGTAGAAGAAGTCCGTGGAAAAGTTTTGTTAGAGTGGGGGCGCTAGAGGGCGCACAAGCTAATGGCCGCACTTCCGTGAGGCTCTGGCTGCCTGGCCAGAAACATCCTAAAAATATCCTCTTAACCTGCGGGTGGACGCCTGAAACTGACAGCGTCTGTGGACCTCTATGCCCTGCAGCTCCGGTCCGATTTTGGGGACGATCCGACGCCCGATGCCTACACTGGCTGCTTGAGAGCTTCGCCCGAGAAGCATTGCCGCGGAGCATTGCTGTGGTGACCTGGGAGCTGGGCCACGCGAGGCCGCGGCTTGCCACGAGGGGGATAGGCCTCGGAGTTGCGGATATCGGCCCTCTGCGTGATTGAACGGCTGGGGGCTTAACAGGCGGCGACGGAGGTGAGTCTCTCCCCCTCTATGGCCATTGCGAAGTGTGGAGGGACCGTACGTTGATCCTTGGATCTGTTGGGGGAGCGGACGAGACCAGTGGCATCCGCCTGGGCCTAGCGAGGGGTTGGACTTATCCCCGGCCCTGATCCAAGTATTGCCGCCGTTGCCCCGGACCCCTCCGTGAGCCTGCCACATCTGGGGGCGCGAGGCTGAGGAGTGACAAGAGGCCACCGGAGGACATTGGCAGTGGCCGTGCTGCAGGTATCGCTGCCCGCAGGTGGCGCGTTGGGCCTCCCCTCACCCCGTCACCCGCCGCCCCCCGGCGCACCTCGGCCCCGGGCCTTCCCGGCTCCACTCTGGCGCACCGCCGCCCGCCGTCCATCGCGGGCGCTGCCGGCTGGCTTCCGTCACTGAGGCCGGAGCGCGGAGAGGCGTGGGGATCACTTTGACGCTGCTGGCTTGTTCTTCGCGTGGACGGAGCCGCCTCAGGAGTGACCACTGTGCGGGGGGCTGCTGATGCGAGTTGAATTATCTGGGTGCAAGGAGCGCAGCACCACTTGCCACTCACCGAGTGCCTCAGGAGCCCACAGGCGGAGCACAATGGGCAAGAACGATAACAAACAGCCCAAGCTGTCTTTTGAACCTGCGGCCACAAAGAAACCATTGCGTAATGCGACCGGAGCTGGTGGTGCCCCAGGACCATTGAGCACTGAGCCCCCCTCTACACCCATGGCTTCGGAGCTAAGAGTGCTGATGGAGGAGATGCGGCAGGGCTTCGCCACGATAGTGGATAAGGTGGATCGCTTGTCCTCCAGGATGGATGGTGTCGCGCAGAAATTGGAGGTCCACGAGGAACGTTTGACGGAGGCGGAGCGACGCATTTCCACATCGGAGGACATGTCAACAACCCATGAAGCACGCCTCACCAGAATGGACAATATCCTGAGAGTAATAGCGGCAAAGAATGAGGAGTTGGAGGCGAGAAGTAGATGCAATAACATTCGCGTCACGGGTGTTCCGGAGTCCACCAACACTGGCCGTATGGAGGACTATGTAGAGCGAATACTACTCACTGCAGTGGGTAAGGAGGCCTTCTCTAGTCAATTTATTGTCGAACGGGCACACCGCTCTCTGGGCCCGGTTCCCAAGCCGGGGGCGCAGCCGCGGCCTATCATCGCCCGGTTGCTTAATTACCGAGACCGCGACGCGGCGCTGCGAGCAGCACGAACGAATAGGAACCTGGCTTGTGATGGAGTGCAGTTTTCCTTGTACCCGGATTTTACACCCATGGTGCAAGACCAGCGGAGAAAATTCTTGGGGGTGAAGAGGAAATTGAGAGACATGCAGGTGGATTACGCACTTCTGTACCCGGCCCGACTCCGGGTGACCCATCAGGGCAAACAACACTTTTTTGCGAATCTGCAGCAGGCTGAGGACTTTGTTAAGAAGCTTCGCACTGCCAGGAGGAGTAGGCGAAACGAGGAGGATGGTGAGGCGGGCGAGGACCCAGCCGAACATGATGAGTCCTGAATGTGCTTTTTTTTTTTGGACACTTGTTCGCTGACTCCCTGTAGTTGTACTGATGATGAGTTCGGGTTCTGATGCCGACTCCCGCCGTGACAGCACTGTCTTGCCTTTGGAGACATGGATGACTGCGTCGTCGCTTTGTAGACTTGCTGTGGAGTGGCGTGTGCCCTCATACGCTTTGCCCCGCTGATGGGATAGTTATTGGACTGAGCAGGCTGGTGGCAGTACAGGAGATGGCATGGGCAGCGGCTGATACATGGACGGTTCACTTGGAATAATTGGTAACCACTCCGAATGGGGGGACTGCAGCGAGAGACGCTGGTTTGGTGTACGGGCTTAAGACTGCAGGGGTAATGTACGCCAGGCACCACCCCTCCTTCTCTGTCTGACCCCGTATGATATGTGCGGGGCGGGAGGGGAGAGATGGGGTGTATAGGTGCGTACCTCTGTTGCCCCCAGGAGGGGATTCCCCACATGGTTTTACTATGGTTTTTGTGTATTGGGCCTGCGGCGGGGGGAGGGGTCATGGTACTGGCAAGTTGGGGTTGCTTCAGTGGGTGGGGGGGACTTGTTGTGTGGGGGCTGGGTTGTTGTGAGTGGGGGGAGGGGGGGTGTTTGAATGTTGGGGTGTGCGTTGCTGCAAATAGAGGTATTCTGGCAAGAGACGTTCATGGCATGTATGCGGTGACTGAAGTTAGTGTGAGTGAACGCATGGATGGTCGGGTGAGACGACTGTTCCGGACAGCAGAGAGACTGGCACTTGGTGCGTTCCGACTGAGGGCTGGAGCATGGGCCATGGGCCTATTTCAGGAATGTGGTGTTAAGCATGGGTGATACCGCTTTGACTAACGTCTCCATAATGTCCTGGAATGTCCGAGGCCTTAATGACCCCCGGAAATGCAGAAATGTACTTGCATATTTAGATAGGCATCATGTGCAGATAGCGATGCTCCAGGAAACCCACCTAAACCCACGTAGTGTTCCTAAGTTTGCTAGCAGGTGGGCGAATGTGAGGGAGTTTTCCTCCTATTCCACTTACTCGAGGGGGACGGTTATTTTGATCAATAAAGTGCTGCCGTTCCAAAAGTTGGGAGTGAGGTTGGACAATGAAGGGAGGTATGTGATCCTTTGGGGCAGGTTGGGCACTGATGTGATCATGCTGGTAAATTGTTATGCACCTAATATTGACACACCTGGTTTTTTCTTGACATTGTGGGGTCATGTGTTGGAGATCGACGCCACGCACATAATCTGGGGGGGGATTTCAACCTGTCGCTACATCCTGGGGCGGATAGATCAGATGGTAGTGGACAATACAACACGAAAGCTCGTGACACGCTCCAGGGCATACTGGAGGAGGCAGGCCTATTGGATGGCTGGAGACACTCACACCCGGCGGCTAGGGAAGGCACATGCGCGCTCATGGGCAAGGATTGACTACTGCTTTATCTCACGGGGCCTAGCTGGAGGTGTCGTTCAGGTGAAACATCTACCTCATACTTACTCGGACCACTGCCCTGTACTGGCCGTGCTAGAGATGCCTGGATATGCTAGAGTGCGTTCGCCATGGCGGCTATTCCTCTCTGCCCTGCTGGACCTTGTCTTTAAACATGAACTTGGTGAGGAGATAGAAGCCTTCTTCCCTAGAAACAAAGGGTCAGTTGATAAGGTGGAAACGATTTGGGAAGCTTTCAAAGTGACTGTGAGGGGGGTCACGATTTCTAAGAGCTGTGGTATACTCAGGGAAATAGTGCGCACGCTGATTAAACTTGAATCAGAGCTTAAGGCGCTAGAGGCAGAGATGGTCAGGAATCCTTGCCCTGACCTCGCTGTGGAATTCAGGGCCAAACTATCGTCCTATGAGGAGGAAGCTGCCAGAGAGGTGAAATTCCGTGGCAAATACTGGACGGCTAGGCGCTATTGTGAGGGGGATCGGCCGGGTAAGGTGCTAGCGGCGCTCACGAGGCACCAGCGCTTCGCCGCCCATGTCTTAGAAATCTCTGATGGCAAAGGCGGGACCTACCAGGATACTAAAAGAATCCAGGACACCTTCCTGCAGCACTACAAACGGTTATATACCACACAGCAGGAGGGCGAGGTGGACTTCGGGAACTTCCTAGATGATATTGCACTATGCTGGCTCAGTAACAGGGCGTTCCTGGGTTGCCCTTTCGAGCTGGATGAGATTAGGGAAGCAATCATGTCCCTCAGCAACGGCAAAGCTGCAGGGCTGGACGGCCTTCCAGCCGAATTCTATAAGTGCTACATTGACATCATGGCACCGGTGCTGAAGGAGGTCTTTGAGGAGTCGCTAGAGGTGGGGGTGCTGCCGAGTTCCATGAGGGAGGTGGCGATCACTTCCCTTCTGAAGCCAGGGAAAAACCCAGTGGATACCGATGCCTACAGGCCTCTCTCGCTGCTAAATTGCGATGAGAAGATTCTTGCCAAGGTGCTCGCGACTAGGCTGTCCCTGCTTATGAATACCCTGGTACTGCCGGATCAATCTGGATTTGTCCCAGGGAGAGCCACGTCCCATAACCTCCGTACGCTGTTCTCCCTTATCCCTACCATTGCACCTGACCTGCCTGTCGCTGCTGTGTTCCTGGACGCCACCAAAGCGTTCGATTCTGTAGAGTGGGGTTATCTGATGGCTATCTTGAGCAGAATGGGGTTCCCCCGGATATTTATCGCTTGGGTGACACTGCTCTACACTTCTCTAGTCACTAGGGTCATCGTTAATGGTGTGCTCTCGGCACAGATGCCGATCACGAGAGGGACTAGGCAAGGCTGCCCCCTGTCGCCCCTGCTGTTCGCCCTGGCGATCGAACCACTTGCTTGCAGGATCCGGCAATTGCATAAGGCCAGCGCCTTTAACTGTAATCAAAGGCAGATTGGGATCTCCCTTTATGCGGACGACGTCACACTGTATGTGAGGCACCCACAAGACCACCTCAACCCACTTCTGAGAGAGTTCATAGTTTTTGGCGGCATATCCGGAGTGCACATTAACTGGAAGAAGTCGCAATTCTTCCCCCTCACGGCCTCGGTTGCCCATTTTCCACTAGACTACCCCTTGGAATGGTAAAGCTCTGATTTGAGATACTTGGGCATTGAAGTGTCGCTCAATAAGGACGACACTATCCGGCTGAATTATGGAGTGGCTATCTCGCGATTGACCGACAACGTGACCCACTGGCTGGCCCTCCCACTCTCGATGGCAGGCAGAGCCTCCCTGATAAAAATGGTCGTCCTCCCACGTTTCTTATATCTATTCCAAAACATACCCTACTACCCGGGTGCCTATTGTTTTAAAAGACTTCGAACTGAGTTGCTTCGCCTCTTTTGGGGCGGTAAGCAACCGCGCCTTAGCTGGAATGTTTTGACGCAACCATATGACAGGGGCGGATTTGATGTACCCGATCTGGAAGTATATTACCTCAGTGCTCAGGCTCAGCACGCCTATCACTGGGTTAATCCCGCTCCCTTTATGCCGCAGGTTGCTGCTGAGGATTGGATCGTGCATCCACTCCCACTCCCACTCAGGGGCATGCTGATAGGACAGGTTGGAGATGTCGAGACGCCTGCTACCACTGTCACCTGTACTATTGACTCTTGGAGGAGGGTGACTAAACTGCTAGGAGCCCCCATGCTGTATTCGCCGGCAATGCCCCTTGCGTACCACCCAAAATTATCGCTTCTACTGGAGAGTGGGCTTCGATCCATGTGCAAACGCGTACATCTTAATACATGGGGCGACTTGTTTCAGGATGGGTTGTTCCGTACCAAAGATCAGATATTTCGGACTGCTCCCCCGACACCTATGGAGGTGTTTTATTATATTAGACTCCGTCAGGGTATGCGGGACATACTCCCTAGCTTTCCGGAGGAACCGGGGACAGTACTGCCCTTACATGTCATGCTCGTGTCGGATGGTAGACACTTGGTGTCAAAGCTGTATGCTGCCGTTCGGGAGCACCGACCACCGGTTCTGTCTAAAGCGCGAATTGATTGGAGCTCTGAACTAAATGCTGAACTCACTGATGAGCAGTGGAGGTATTGCTGCTCGGCCACGGCTAACGTCTCTTCCAGCTGTCGATTGAAAATCATCCACTACAAGTTCGTACAGAGATTTTATTACACTCCGGTCAGGAAGCTGCGCTTTCGCCTCTCAGAGGACGATAAATGCGCTCGATGCCGTGCCGAAGGCGCGGGTTTCCTACACTTGGCCTGGGAGTGCGGAGCGATACAGGCATACTGGGAGCAGGTGCATGCTGCGCTCCAGGTCATGATTGCTGGTCCTCTTCCTCTGGATCCGGTGGTGATGCTGCTGGGATATACCAGGGATGTACCCAAGTCAGACCGTAGATTTGTCAATATCGCGTTGCTGCTCGCTAAGAGGAGGATTGCTTGCAGATGGGGGAGGGGTAGGGCACCAAAATTTAAGGAATGGCTGGATGACCTCACATACTGCCAGGACCAGCATGGCGTTTATGCGGAACTGCTACCCGCCCGCTGTAAACCCAGTGACTTTTGGTCTCCCTTACAGGTCTACTGGATGTCTCAGGCGACTCACAGTGACTCCTCTGGAGATGACGAGCCGTTGCCAGGCCCATGAGCGTATAGGTGCTCTACACCACACTCGCCATGTTACATTTCACACGATGGGTGGGATCTTAGCCCACCTTCAGTGGATGGGGTAGTAAGTTTCCTGAGGGAGTGATGTTGAGGGGTATGGGGTACTTGTAGGGAGTGTGATACTTGTAGGTCATGTGCTGTTACTTTTGGGACGGGTCTTACTGCCCCTCCCGATATTCTGACACAATGGGCCGGTGGGGGCAGACATATACACTAGATCCTGCGAATGCACGTCGGTAGAGATGGCATTTGCGTTACTGAGCACTATGCACCGCTTTAAGCTGCACTGTATACTGATTGCTCTTACACTGCACATACGCTGATGTGACAGGCTGTGCCATGCTCTTCTGACACACATATGCCATATTACTACATGCGGTGACACCTCTGGCTGACTGGGGGGGACCGAGACAGACGTAGGTCGGGGGGTTCTGAGACACCATTCCACCGCGCTATGCACTACACCTGTATGCGAAGGTATGTTGGTCGCCCCACCCCTTGCGCCCCTGGCTATGCAGGGGAAGTAATCCCGATTGGTTGTCCTCCCATTACATGACATTGAGGAATCTGAGATTCTAGGCCGGCCTCCATGCAATGTACTAGCTCTTCTGAATTGTCGATGCTGTTACTGTCATGAATATCTGTTGAATGCAACTAATAAAGGTTTAAAAAAAAAAAAAAAGTTTTGTTAGAGATTCCTTCCTGTTCGGGAAGTATTGGAGTAACGTGTTCCAAGCGGGACTTTACGAAGTTTAATGTTCATTGGCTATAAAGTATTTAAAGTAGAAGGCTTAGCAGTCATTCCATGCTCGTCTGTGGAACAACATGGACATTTTATTGGCTAAAGTGTTCCGAACACAAGTTTGCTCCTTATTGGGTGGGAACGGGTCACTGTTGTCAGTGATATTGTGATGCATTTTCCAAAGGAGTATGGGAAAAGAAAGTAGTAGAGGGCAGGTTAGGAATACTATTAACTGTGTACAGTGCCCATAAGGTGGTGGAGAGGAATTATGAGGGAAACAATGTTTTTATGTTTCAAGGGTCATTTATATAATTGCCGCGTGGTGTATAAATCACAGCGGAAAAATGACAGTGTCTTGCGGTGTTTTCTTTTATCAAGTTTGTAGGTGACATACTTCTTAGTAGTACTATTTACTTATAATGTGGTGTTTACTTTCCTGATGGGGAGGTGTGGTTGCCCAGCAAAAAATTCAGTCTAGGTTTGAAACAGCAAATACAAATAAACTTTCTTCAGAAACTGTCGCAGTATATATGAAAGGGGTGACAATTAAAAATGGAATTTCATAAAATATTAGTTAAGCGTGGCTATATACTTCTTTTTTGTGCTACAGTTTGTAAAAGTGTTGCCCCACATTCTTGTTGATGTAAGAGTGCATCAGTTACTTTTAGATAAAGTAGAATAGAAGTGCTACAACAAACACTCCTGCACTACATTATCTCAGATCAAGAGAACAAGTAAAACAGTAACATATAAATTATTTCATATTACATAGAAATGCATGCATTATTATTTTTCAAATTTGTATTCTGTACAATTCAGAAACATGCTGTTGTAGTGTTTACAGGTTGCAGACTGTTCCGCTAATCAATCACATACTCACCAAAGAATATATAGAATGTTACTTTTATAATATATAGTACAGGTCCTATATATTCTTTAGGGAGAAGGTGAATAGGAATCGCAAATAAGAATAGAAATTAGAAAATAACATTCAGAAATGTAGGGGTAATTAAATATTTAATGTAACAAAGTATGCATGATAGCTACATTTTAATATATAAAAATATCTGATCAAGTACTTATAAGTATTTGATAATTATATAACAGATGGCGCTGAAAAATCTCTCATTCCTCTTCTGTAGCAATAGGACAATCTATTATAATATAACGATTGAAGCCATTCTTACAGTAAAAAGAAAAGGAAAATAAAGGTATGTATTTAACAGATCATCCATAATGAAATACTGCCAAGGGGTAATTATTTAATGAACAACTTTTCTCCGGAAGGTGAAAAAATTTGATCTTCGTGGCGAAGGGTCATAAACTCCTCTGAGATCATGACGGTGAGAATAATAATGTGTATATATTCTCACAGCATATGATCAAAAGGGGAAAATAGACTGAAAGCCGCAAGCCGGTAACGTTGCTTACTTATCGGTACTGTTGTGACGACGGATTGTGAATTCCGCTAAGATCACTAAGACTGTTAATGTTATAATATACATTTTAACAGTATGTGATATCTTGGGAAAAACACAATAACAAGTGTAACATTGTGACGTTGATTGTAAATGTTTAGGGTTTGCGTTGACGGGTTAGCAACACCTCTCGAGCGAAGTACAGTATCAATATTCTAATATAAAAAGTCACTATATATAAGGTGAAAGGAGCCAGAAAAGGAGTAATATTTGTTATAATATATGTGTTTCTAAGAACAAGCTGCTGACGTTACTGAGAAAAAGCGAAAAACATGCAATAAAAATGTTTTCTACATATAAATGTTTAAATATTGACTAATAGCCACAATTTATAACTAAGTACTATGCCTATGCCATATTGAAACAACTTTCAACTCCGGAAAATGTTTGTTGATGCAAAAGAAAATCCGATGCTAGAGAACAGAACCTGCAACAGAGATTGGCAATTCGGAAATAACTCGCAAAAACAAAACTAATTTCACAGTAGGTGTGGGTTACATAGTTTTTTGTTGTTTAGTAGTTTATGGAAGGAAGATGGCATGTTTTTGCAGTTTACACGTGCTCAAGTTTTAACTGTTTTTCTTCTGCACGTGTTCATAAAAGTTACAAACTGTGAAGCTGTAAAGGTTTCGATTTTGATAGTAACACATATAAGGTATTATTATCTATATACGTTGGAGAGTTTGAAACTGGTTACTCTGTATAATGTGTTCTGTGCATTTTCATGATTAAAAGTACCTAAATAGAAGTCGTATAAAAAATATCGTTATCATTAGAAGAAAAAAAAAAGTTTAATATTTGTTATTTTTATGGTTCTTAATTTAAAAAATGCTAGCATTTGTAAATCGTAATCCTACCCTCTGAAAGGTGTGCTGGCGCTTGGGGCTTTGGGAAGGTTATTAAATAATAAATGCCCTTTTCTTTGCACCTGTAAACTTGGCTTTTAAATTTTTAATTGCCCAGACGTATCTTTACACTTCCTCCAAACATTTTGGTACTGCTATTTTAGTATTGTAGTGAGCCATTCAGCAGTATGTGTTTATGTATACACTGTTCTAAAAGTGAAGCTGCTATATATTTTGCCAGACACTCTCCTTGCAGAATTGTAATAATTCAGCCAGTACCCAAGTAGTCATGGTGCAAAGTGGGCCTTTGGGCATGGACTGCTTCAAACTCCTATACACTATGCATGCACTCTTCTACGCATGGGCACACTTGTCTTTTATAGCTTTTATTATCCAGTCTATATTCTTACACTTCCAGCAAACTCTTTGTGATTGCTGATTCAGTATTGTAGTGAGCTAGTCAGCAGAATGCCCTTATGTATGGACTGTGCTAAAAATGAAGCTCTTTTAAATTCAGACAGACACTCTCCTTGCAGAACTGTAATTATCCAGTCAGTGCTCAAGTAATCATGGTGCAAAGTAGGTCTTAGGCCATGTACTGCTTTAAACCTGTATAGACTATGCATGCACTCTTCTATGTAGCTGCACATTTGTTTTTTATACATTCAATTTCCCGGTCTGTATCATTAGATTTTCATAATCACTCTCAATCTACTGTTTCAATATTGTAGTGAGCCATTCAGCAGTATTTCCTTATATATGTACTGTGGTAAAACTGAAGCTCTTATAAATTCAGTCATGCACTCTCTTTGCAGAACTGTAATCATCCAGTCAGTACCCAAGTAATTATGGAGCAAAGTAGGGCTTAGTATATGGACTGCTTCAAACTCCTATTTACTATACATGTACTGTTCTATGCACCTGCAAATTTACCTTCGTCCTTTACCTCCGTCTTTATCTTTACACTTCCACCAAACACTCTGTCATCCCTGTTATAGTTTTGTAGTGACTCATTGATCAGTGTGTAGTAATCCATTCA
This sequence comes from Lissotriton vulgaris, assembly GCF_964263255.1. Classification (NCBI taxonomy): domain Eukaryota; kingdom Metazoa; phylum Chordata; class Amphibia; order Caudata; family Salamandridae; genus Lissotriton; species Lissotriton vulgaris. The sequence goes on from NC_141687.1 coordinate 1,216,878,139, forward strand.
CTACTTTCAAACAGTAATCAGCAGATGTACAATAAGTGGTACATCCCCAGAGATATGGCAGTTATTGTGCACTGTGAAATCACCACAATGGATGCATCGTATTTACAATGTAGTGTATTATAGAGCAAAAACGGCACAGATATGTGATGTATTTGTGTTGTGAGGGTGGCGTATTGCTTGACTTGCGTTCCAAGTGCAACGCAGCTCCAGCAATTCTCTTGGGGTTCTATGCTCACAAAGCTGTGTCAATCCTTGCACCCGTTTCAAGCAGGTGCAGGGTTTTGACGTAGCATAGGCGTAAAAGTGACTGAATGAAATCTTACAGATTTCACTCAGTCACTTTTAGGAGGTGTTCCTATGCTAGAACACCTCCACTCCCTCCCCCCCTCTCTGCTCAGGAAAGCCTCTTTCTGGCGCAGGGCTTTAGAATGTGATGCACCTTCCATATGCATCATATTGTAAATATCAGACACCATGGCATATCTTTTGCAACACCGCTGCATCACAAAAGTGACGGAAAAGATGTGTAAAAGAGGCACAAGGGGGTTTTAAATCCGCTCCTAACACATACAAATTCATCCAGGCAGTTTCACTAGCAGTGCAAATTGAAGCATAGACTTGTAACTTATTTATATGGATATGTTACTTTGAAGTGCTTCGGAGGTACTACAGTATACTATAGGTAAACACCTTATAGATTAATGCTGTATAGTTTTGCACTTTCACATTCACCATACCCTACTAATTCATTCGTTCATTTATGCACTACACATTCATTCTGACAAACTTTTACACACTAATATAGCAATATAGTTCTTTCTTAAGCCGGTGGAGGTATTTCTGAAAAGAAGTGTTTTTTTTTTCTTTTTAGTTTTCTATTTTTTTTTTATTTTTTCAGCAGGTTTTTAGTTGTTTTTTTTAACCAAAAAATGAAACTGGAAACAAAAAATGTGCAACAGGAACAAAAAAGAAAAACAAATATTATTGTTTGGGCAACGGTGCTCTTCTTTGCTCTTCACAATTGTAGTGTAGTTCCTATTTTCCCAATAGGCTCTGCGCATTTGAATAACATAAACGATAGCTTAGACATAGGACTGAGGTCGACTAGGTCTCTATTGAATATGTTAGACTTAATTTAGGTTTGCCAGCTAGCTCAGAGGTCACTAGAAACTTTCTTGAATGAACAGGGAGGAGTGAACTTCCCTGATTAGAAAAGAATGGACAACCTTTCTCCCCCAGAATAAGGAGTATATCTCCAGAGTCGTGTGAAAACAATAGATATCTATTTCACTCAGTATGTTGTGCAAACTTAGTTTCACTAGAGTGCAGAGAAATAGAGAGATGGGCGTTTTCAATAAAAAGGTGTTTATTTATTGAACAGTCTTCTTTCTCATGCAAGAGAAATGAATTGCTATGATTGCAATACTTGTTATAAAGTAAAGTGCGTTCAGTAAAAGGAGTATTACGAAATAATACTGTAAAAGCATTGATATGGTTTCTGAGCCATATGATAATTAAAAGGTATAAAATATATACAGTTACATACAAAGATAAACGCTTGACTAAACGTACTCAACTAGTGCTTCTAAATACGCCTACCCCGGTGTACCTAACCTAAGCCTAGTACATTGGAAGGAGTAGATGGGCTGCAGTTTAAGTTAAGTTAGTTTTTGCCAAGTATCGGACGCAAGAATTCTCTAAGGATCTAATCAGCTCCGTACCTTGGTTTTTAGAATGGAGAAGGTCTTGTATCTCGCTCTCAGGACTCGATCCCCCAGTAACCCGCGAGGGTGACTGGAAACACCAGAGCTGGATTTTCTCGGCAGGAGAAAAAGACAGCGTCTTTCTCAGTGCGTCAAATGGGAGGGATGGCTTCCTTCGGCACTCGCATCAGCTGGGCTTCGGATAAGTAGATAGCCGCTCTGCTCCACACCACTGTGTGGTGCTTAAGGCAAACGCTGTTATATTTATACCTGGAATGTTATGTTATTTTAGGTTGTTTTCTATAGCGCATGGCTACCCCAGCAACGGGGCGTCCCAGCGCTCAACGGACATGCATGGCTGAATGGCTTGTGAGGCTGCGAGAGGAGAGAGAGTGTAATACCAGCCTCCACAGCACGGCGAAATTAGATTGATGAAAATAGCCACGTTTTAATTAGCTTGCGGAAACACTAATGATGCATAGTGGATCGTGCTTGTATAGGAATAGAATTCCAAAGTAGAGGAGCCTTATGCTTGAATGAACGTCCTCCCGCTCTACTCCTTCGTACCCTCGTAGTACAGGCCAAGTAGCGATGTGCAGAGCGAAGATCGCGTGTCGGGGTATAAAAAGTGCAGAGTCCCTTCAGGATACATGGGCCTTGTCCGTATAGAATTCTGTGAGCTATACATAAGGTCTTAAATAGGATGTAAATGTAAATGTAAATGTATAGGCATTTATATAGCGCACTACTTACCCATAGGGTCCCAAGGCGCTTCGACCGCTGCGAAACCCTTCCTGGCTTCCCTGAGAGATGGTCCCTTAATGGGTATCTCCAGGGTGAGACCAGGCATCCCCGGCGGTCTGGTGGGGCCGTTAGTGAAGATGAGGCAAGCTAATGCCCAGAGTTGCCGAGTGTGATCGCTGATCAGAGTGGGCACCGAGGCGAGAGAATTATCGAGTCCGCTGACCCTGGTCCAGAAACCTGCCGCGCCGGGAATCGAACCCTGGTCCCGGGCCGTCCTCTGCTCTCGGGTCTGCCGCCTCTAACCAGTGAGCCACACTACTTCACTAGGATTCTGTGTTTTACAGGAAGCCAGTGTAACCGAACGAGAGCCTGTGATACGGAACAGTGTTTTGGCAGGGTGAGCAAAGTGCAGGCTGCAGCATTCTGAGCCCTCTGAAGTCTTTTGATGACAGTCAGATTGGAGCCCAGAAAGAGAACGTTACAATAGTCCAAGTGTGAGAGGACCATGGACTGGACTATTATCTGCCGGATAGGAGGTTCAAAGAACTCAAAATAGGTCTAAGGGCGCGATGGCGCCCATAGCAAGTGCCAGACACTTTTTTGCATGGGAATCCAAGGCCAAGTCATTGTCCAGCATGACTCCTAAATTTTTTACCTCCTGCTTCGGGGTTGGAGAGAGGCCCAGTGAGGAGGGCCACCAGTGCTCAGCCCACTTCTGTGGGTTCCTACCCACTATGAGCACCTCTGATTTAGAGGCATTCAGTTGTAGGCAGTTATCAGATAGCCAGCTAGCAATGGCCATAAGATCTTCACCAAATGTAACTTGGTCAGACTCAGCGTTGTTGTAGAAGGTAAAAATAAGCTGAGTGTCATCAGCATAAGAAGTTAATTTGACGTCCCGTTCTCTTGCTAGTATGGCCAGAGGTCTGATGTACACATTGAACAGCGTGGGACTAAGCGCTGAGCCCTGAGGGACCCCACAGCTGAGAGGATGTCTGAAGGTGCCATGTTTGACGTAACTTTGGACATAAGACGTCAATTAAAGATGTCACTAAGAAATGACCGTTGTTTCAGTGCTTGCAGGAGTTCTAAGACAAATCAAAACAAAAGCACAGGGAATTCCCAGGTTGCTTGAGGTTTGGTTTGTTGTAAGAACTCGTTGTGCTTTCTAGCAGTCCAAGGAAGTAGCCTTGCCGCATTTGGTTTGCATTGGCTATTACTAAATATGAAATATTTAATTAGGGTCCTAGATAAAACACAACATCCACTCCACGTATAATGCCCATCATTACTAAATACTAAGCAATAAATAAACATATATGTATGCATGTGTTTTTCAATCCCACCCCAAAATACGTTAAATGCATTTGAAACGGCATAGATACACGAAAATGAGTATTATACTCTACACATTCAAGCAGTGGTATCATTCAGATAATTCAAACATAAATATCAGCTGAATGAATTGCGAAAATTACATTTATGAAATGGTTCTTAATACAGAAGAGAAGGCCGAGACCATTTCATCACATATTCATACAAGATTGTAAGTGTGCTAGAGGCTGATTCAAAATATTTTCTCTAGAGTCTCTAGAAATAGAAGCTCTGTTCTCTAAGAATAGTTCTACTCTAAGCAGAGTACCTTGTGCCAAAAAAGTAAATATTTTGGAAGTACTTGGAGATAAAAAAATAATTTTCTTTTCAGGGTAAGAAAAATAGTTTCAAGTCTTTTCAGCAGTGATGTTTTTAAAAGTTGAAGGCCAAATTCAGAGTTCAGGGAACGCTGTGTGCTCGCTATTTCCATTGTTATTCTCGTTGTTAGGGGAGACCATTACCTCAGCTAGACAAGCAAAAAATGTGTCTACAACAGTAGGTGAAAGTTGTGCCAACGCTGAAAAATCTGAAATAGTGCATATATACGATGCATTGCCATCATCGGTGTTTAGATCAGCATGTTCACAGAAGGTTGTACCTGTGTGCTGCCACTTTCATCTCATACTTCACCGCCACCTACTCGTAGTGATGAAGTCTCAACGAATGCCGTCATCAGAATCGGTAGCCGCTGGGGACAACACGTTGCATGAGTCGTTACTGGACAAAGCAAAGCGTCGATATCCATTGGTACTATTGATGGTAGTGTAAGACAAACATCCAACAAGCATTCTTCTCCACATAGCAGACATCGAAGCACAGGTAAGATGCAATTTTGCCCGATCGGTCTGAATGAAAGAAACCAGGTTGTATTCAGATCTCTTAGCCTGGCCAATCCGATGACCTTAGTGATACGGTCTCGGTATCGTATTGCTAGGATCGTTTCTTCCATCGAAGCCTGAGTTTTTTTTTGTGACTTGGCTTGCCATATCAGAGCAGAAGGAGCAAAAATAAAATTCCTGCTACGAGTCCCAAAATAAGTGGCAGGCCACCAAAAAGAGAGTGCACAAAATTCGGGAAGATGCCCAGGACTGTCTCAAAGGGTGTTAACAGTCCCGAAAAAATTGTCTTAAATACATGTGTGATGCCATTGGTATCTGACATGTTTAAATTTGGCTTAACATTTCTACAAAATGCACGGGGCAGTTTGTTGATAAAAGGGTATGTATCTATGCCGCTGTCCTTGCAGCTTGCAGGTCATACGTCTCTTTGGACGAGGTTAAAGGCACAGTTGTCTGTAAAAGAATAGACTTCATTCTGCTTAAAGTATCAATTCGAATAGAAGAGATATTCACAGGAGGCCAAATTTCCGCCTCCATGTCTGGATTGCTTTTTGGATACAATACTTGCATACAACAAATGACTCTGGAAGTGACGCTCACGAGATAGAGTTTTCCTAGCACCATGCCACAACAGCTGCGGTCACTTAATATAACATAGCTACCGTTGGAAAGATGTCTGAAAAATGGCTCTATCTGTGTAGCCGGGGTTTCGTGCAGGTGACATGAAAGGTTATTTGATGAACCCTTGCAAGGTCCATGCAGGTTTATACCTTCGCATAGGAGTGCACCGCTCAGTGATGTTTTGCAGTTACTGCCACTAAGAAATACCTCTCTCTTTCCCCCACTCCAACACCTGTGTGTAAATGGTAAATTCCAGGTTGATTTGATGTATCCTTTACCCAACCTTTCATACAGGTCTGCTGGTATATACTCTTGGTAGTATTGAAACTGAAAAGTCGTTATCCGGATTGTAATAATGCCATGTATTATCCATTCAATGACAGGTCTTTCTGACATTGTCAATGGCAATCTCTTAAGTTTTTCAATGCTTAGCAACGTATAGTCTGCTCCTTTCTGTGCCAAAGAGATTTGTCTATCAGTAAGGTTATAGATAGAAAATAATGACGTTATGTTGATTAGACGCCATGGCAGGTGACCTGAACGCAACTTTTGTAACGTCCAGCCTAGCTGTACAATAGAACGCAATTGGGACTGACCATGTTGTAACATTATCATATCCTGTTCTATTATATCAATAGCAGATGATACAATGCCATCCAGTGAATAGATTCTGGAGGACAGAGTCGTTAACCCATTGCCCACTACAGAAAACGCTTTTCCCAAATTAATATGATCAATTTCTCATATTTTTTCAGCAGTTTCAATTTGATTTAATTTCCAAGCTTCATTGTATGCTGCGTATATACCGGAGTATATGAAACGTTTTCGACGCTGTTTGCGAGGTCCCATTATGAAATCTCGCAAGTCAGCACCTTCTTTAAATAAAGTTAAGTGTTGCTTACTTTCTGGAAGTGTGGATTTCTGTAGCCATTCGAGGCATAGCTTTCCCACACTGTATGTTGTAATTATCCTTGGATGTTGTCTTTGGGAATATCTTGGGTCTGGCCTGTTTTGTTTGAACCCCTGTATTTTGTTCAGGAATCTATCATGACAGTTATTTGTGTCTGTAGGCCAGAATAACCATTTTTTCCAATCAGGAAGTGTTCTGTTTTGTTTTAAAATATAGGCCATGTCTAACCCCTCATCTGCAGTGGTGTTTCCATCAGGTATTGGCTTTGGTATAGACGGGTTGTTTAAATCTTTTATCTTGGCTAAACCAAGACAGGTTGTTTGCTGAACTGTGTCATTCAGGAACATTATTTGTTCTGGGATCATGCAGGCTCTGAACAATGCTTCTCCACCTTGTACCTGCCATTCTTTTGTTCCCCAAATGGTTTTTATCTCAATGTTATTTTATTCAATATTCAAAACCAAATGTAGACATTTTTTCATAAAATTTTTCTGAATAAATCAGTTTAGTATTTGTCAACATATTTTTCACCCCTGACTTATTTAACATCTTAAAATAGAATGTTTACGGATCAGTGACATTAAACCCCGAAAAGTATGGGAATTTTTCAAAAAATGTCTTTGAGCTGCCTTTTGGCGGGGTTGGACAATGTTCCCATTGATTATAAACGAAAGTATTTCTAGGATTTGCGAACTTATGCAGATAATGATGCCTGTAATGGTTAAAACAGTACATTTCCTCATAATTCGATGAACCCTGTAAATAATCATGTGCAGTAAATTTTGCTGACATTTCTAAATCTGACATCATATTATTAATATTTTCAAAGTCCCATTCATCAGAGAATCTACTAGGTGAAACAAAGTCACTCAACAAAATCTTAAATTGGTGTAGCAATTTCAAGAGCTCAACCGGGCCATACATTTTATAGTCACTTTTGTCCCATGCTATACAACCAGGTATGGGGATGGCTGTGATGTTCACTGATGACAGTTCTATTTTTTCGATGTGTGATGATCTGTGTTGTTTCAGGACCAAGTTGATGTTCTGACTTGCTGTGTCCATTGTACTATATTTTCCATCAATAAATCTACCCAAACTTAAAACCAAGATGAGCCACAGAAAGAGGAAAAGTACGCCTAACACAATCCACAATTTAATCCATTGAAGAGTGAGATATATTTCTTTGAGTTGATGAAAGAGTTCTTTTACTTTTTCTTTGAATGTTTTCGGTGCTGGCTTGTCTCCATGTTCACTTGGATCATCGGAAAAATCATCAAAGTTGATAAAATAGCCAGATGCAGTTCTGTCAATTGGTGGGATTGCTTCCGGATTTCCATTGATCTTTGCATTTTCTTTTGTTACATTTGTGTAGTCCGAAGCTACATAGTTGTAGACTGGTGTTTCTTGTTGAACTGTAGCAATTTGGGTCTCAAGAGGCACAAGTTCCATGGCTTTGTTACATAGTCCTTTCTTAATCACCGTAGGTTTATCAAATGTGATTAGTCTCTCAGTTTGAACCTCTTGGATTGTAGCAAGATTTGGTCTTCTGCTATTTCTTGGGAGTCCACTGGGCCTACTACTTATTATTGGCCACATGGTTGTGGTTTCACCAGGTCGATTGATATAACTCGGTTTTCCTTTTTACCAGCAAGAGGCGGCAGCACTACTGATCTTGTTCCGCTGACAGCTAAGACAGGTACTGGTTTTCCGTAAGAAGGCCCAAATTCCTTCTTCACCGTGACCTTTTCTCTGACCAGATCCCCAATCTTTGGAATCCAGACAGGTCTTGCTGGGACAGGTGGGTTTTCTTCAGTGGTAGTTGGCTTTAATTTTTCGTTACTCAGACTTTTTCTTGTTTCATTTAAGTCCTGTAAAACAGTCAAACGATCTTTAATATCAAAAGCTTTTTGTTGCACCACTGAAGTTTGACGATCTAAGTCCTGAATAAGCATTCAAGTACCAAATAAAAGTTCATACGGGCTGACACCTCCTAGAGAATTTCTTGGCATATTATTAAGACTACGTTGGACACTTGTTAGATGTTTGACCCACCCATCACCCAAACCTAATTGTTAAGCGAGCAACTGCAAGATCCCAGAGTTCCGCCTTGAAGATGACTAGTCCCAATACCTTCTAAAACTAACTAGCGTGACAAGGAAGTGCACACTTGCCACTACTAGGTAGCTCTCAAAGGGAAGGGGAAGTGGAAGAGAAACAAGAGAAACAAACAAACACAGGAGCTCTTCAAATTGTGTTGTCTCTGTTTCTCGAGAAGTATTCTGGGCTTTCTTCCAATGCTGTGTCGTACCTTGGACTTGGTAGTTATAGTACATTAGCTAAAAGGAACACAACCTAGTTCAGAGACCTTTCCGGTAATCTCACAATATATATGCATTTACACTATAACATTCCAATACATACCAAGAAAAGAAAAGCCCATTCATATACTTCTATGTGGCAAGGTTAACTGAATTTTCTCTGTGTGATTCGTTTCACCTTAAAATAAGAACATAGTCATCATGAGTTTTTGCACATTTGGTCAGACAAGAAGAAACAACTCAAATCATTAACTTGTTAGTATAACTGAACTTGCATGCAAGCAATTTGCTTTTCCTACCTTGCATGAATGTGTTCTTATCTGTAACAGGGTTTCTGTAAAAGATGAATAAGCAAAAGAAGATACACAAGAACTACTCAAAGCAATAACATACCCTGGTAAAGTCAGGAATGGCTTCTGACTTAATAACTCAAGTTAACAGTTTCTATCACTGTGACAATGATTCTAGATTAACAGTTTCTCAATATCAGAATAAGTCTTGATTTTAGTTCCTGGTTTTTTCAAAGATCGAAAAGTGTCAATTGAATGCAATCAAAATCGTAGTTCGAGTCTTTGTTGTTGCCAAGGCTTGTTTGTTCAAGTCCGTTGCCCAATGTAAATAAAAAGTCTTACTTCTGTCTCTAGGGCGCACCGGAAGGAAGTCGGAGAGCGGAAGCCTTTCGTCGAGGACAAGTCCTGTCCTGAAAATGCTCCGACGCTGGGAACCGGAAGCCCTGATCTCCGACTCTGGCTGGGACGAAGAAAAACTCCCGACTTCGGGGAATGAAGCCGCCGCCGCAGCTCCGTGAACGGGAACAAGGTAAGAGGTTGGGGGGTTGGAAGGAACAAGGAAATGGGAGGACAATTCCTTGAAGGCTGGGCTGGAACCTCGCAGAGACGCTGGTAGCAGGACGCTGTAACTTGAAGCGAAGCGTCTAATTAATTGCCGAGGAGGCTTTTATAGTCTCTTCTAGCGGCAATTGCACGTGTGGCTCGGTGACAGTTTGCGCACATGCTCCACGTGTCCTCCTCATGAATATTAATGACAGCAACAGTTCCAACAGTAGCCCGAGGATAACAAGCATTGTTAGCTGCAATAGCAAGTCCTGAGACAACAAGCATTGCTAACTACAAATTGTACAATACAACATTCTTGTCAAATTACAGTGTTATCACTAAGGTTCTGAGATCATTTGAAAGGAACTAGATTCCCCTAACACTAATACCCTCGTTGTTATAGATTGCTTTATGTCCCGTTTTTTTCTTTCCACAACTGCATTTCCCTCAGGATGGAAGGGAGAAGAGTACTGCAATGCAATGCCCATGCTGGCCATAGCCTCCTTGTAAGCCTGAGAGCTAAATGCAGGACCCTGGTCAGAATGTAGCATGCCAATTGCGTATGTGCCGATAAAGACTCGCAAATCTTTTATAACAGTTCTGGCATCAGCCGAGCACTGGGGCCACATCCAAATGAATCCTGTCGTAATTTTTATGGGTCCGCAATTGTCCGTCCGGACGTCTGCGCATAGATAGCCTGATGCTTTCTAATAGTGATATCTGGGCTGGTGTCTGGTCCGGTTCACAACTGCGATCTCTGTTGCAGTCCTCACAATTCATTGCAAATTTATAAAGTTCTACGCTCATCCCCGGCCACCAGTACTGAGATTGTAGTTTTATTAGAGATTTCATGATCTCTTCGTGCCTCAGACCCAATCCCATATGTGCTTCTTGTATCAAGAAGACTCTCCGGTACGTGTTTGGAATTACTCTATCCCCCACTCCAGGGATTTGAGCAAACGGAACGGAGTTCTCATCAATTATGTATGTATTACTGAGTGGATAGTTTAGAGGTAACGCCGCATAATTGCCTTCCATTGAGGCTTTTACTGCAAGTAGCGTTTCGCCATCTATTTGTGTTTTTGTACGCTTTTTTATAACTACGGAAGCCGAGTGATCAGCCGCCGCTGTGGCTTTGCCAGCCAATGAATTCCCTGCAATGTGAACGCCATCATGTTGAAGACTCTGCGTATGTATCACGTGAGTCTTTTGTAGTTCTTTCTGCAAAAGAACTACTTGTTCCCATAGTTTTTTATGTTTTATTGTGGCTCCTGTCTTATCTTTGTAACTGTTTTTTATCCAGGTCTGCATGGAATTATTGTAAGATCGGACGCAGTAATGAAAATCGCACACTATTAGTGCCGGGAATTCACGATCGTCATTTTCCAGCGCCATTTTTAGGGATCTTATTTCAGCTCGCTGAGCTGAACAGTTTCCGAGTGATTCAGTTTTAGTGACCATTTACCTAAGCGCCAGCGACCTTTAACAATCGCGCATGCTGCATTGTAGATCTGTTTTTCCACACGTAGTGTTGTGCAAATCTATCCCTTTAGATAACACAGGTGTATTGTTCCAGAGGCAGAATTTGTATCGGCAGAGGACATTCATGTTCGTATTCTAGATTTTCAAGTCTTTTCATTTTCCGATCAAAATAGTGTTTCACGTCTTCTGCAGTAAGAGAATTTTCCCATTGTATCCATTCTGGATCTAATGCCACAGCATTTAGATTGTGTGGGCTTGTTAATGCTTCCATGCTGATTCTGCTGTTAACACAGATATCCTTTTGCCTTTTGCTAGGGCTCTTTCTTTTGCTACAGAAGTTTGAAACGCAGTCAGAATTTTTTCTGTTGAACTGAATTTCATTTCAGCTTGTGTGTACAAATGTGATTTGTAAGCTATTGGTACCGTTTCTCCCTCATTAGAGGTCAGGTATGTGAATCCGCATCTTCCTGGGATGATTCGGATTACAAGGTTGCGTTCATTCGCGCGTGTTTGCAGTTTTGTTTCAGTTAACATATCTGTCTGCAGTGATCTTAAAATTTCTGTTTGTTTTTGTGTCCAATTAATTGGTTTAAAATCGGGTTTTATTAGTTCGTAGAGAGGTTTAACCCTCTCTGCATAATTTAAAATGTATGTTCTTCCGAAATTCAGGAAACCTAGTATTGATTGCAGGTTTTTCAGCGTTTTTGGAGCTTGGAGTACAGCACACTTCTCTAAGAAGTTGTCTGCCAGGCTTTTGCCTTCACTTGATAATTCATATCCTAAAAATAGGACAGTTAAATGGGTAATTCTAGATTTTTTTAAATTAAATTTTTACCCTTCAGAAGCGAACCCAAGTATTATGGTGTTCACTCTTTTCAAGTGAGTCTACAGGTCATCATCTGTAAGATAGATGTCGTCGACATAAGATAATGCCTCATCATCATAAATTTGTAGTAACTCTGTTACCCTTGCTGAAAATAATCCTGGGCTGTTCTTGAATCCCTGTGGGAGACGACAAAATTGTTATGATACCCCATTATTGAGAAAGCGGTCAAATACCTGCTTTCAGGTGCAATGTTTTGACAGAAGAATCCATTAGAGATATCTAATGTTGTTTTATATTTTTTGCGCACAATGTTATTCATTAGTGCTGCACTGTGTGAGTTTTGGACTGCAAAAGTTTTACAGCAGGAGTTTAGATGTCTGTAGTCCAAAACTAGACAAAATGAATCGTCTGGCTTGGAGACAGGAAACAAAGGCTTGTTCATTTGTGAGGTGCATGTTTAAATCACCCCCTGATGTTCAAGTTGATCTAAAATTTATTTTACTTGTTTTTTAGCTTCTTGCTTAACCGGATACTGCCTCTGTGCAGTAGGTTGATTTTGTAACTGAATTTTATGATGAGGAGAGTCCTCATCCCATCCTACATGATTTTTATATAATGCTGGGGCATGGGCCACTGCCCATTTTCTAGCAATTGTGTATTTTTTATGTATTGGAATGTGATTTGAGAAGGCAGGCATAATCATTTCTTCGCCATGTGGGCACTCCCTGACAAACTCTGGTGGCCAGTCTTTTTCTGCTAGAAGGATGTCATAGCCTTTCGATAGATTCTCCCAAAAGAGACTTTTTATTTTCCTAGTTTTATCTCCCTCTATACGCAATGTTATTTCATACAGTTTATGGGGCACGCTCACTCGGGTGTCTACAGTTTCCACTTGAATGTATTCATTCGTGTCCATTGTCTCCAGAAGATTCATCAGGATCTTGCGAGCTATGCTCACTTCTGCTGCGCTGTCTAGCATTGTCTGGGCCCACTCTCCATTTTTCAGTTGTGTCCTCAGGATTCTCGGCATGTTTTATTTTAATACTTGCTACCTTCTTTCTTGGAAATTGTGATTTTTTATTTTGATGAGCAGGTTCTTTGTCTTTGGACTTGATGTGCTCTTCCTTGTGTTCTGACCGTCCTCTTCTTTCCGATTTCTTTGAGGAAGTCTGAAAAAATCGAGAGGAAGGTGTATCAACATCTTGATATCTGTCATGTTTTCTCAGATTGTCCCTATTTCTAAGGTTATATCTTTTCTCTGAGGGCTCCCTTTGGGGAGACTTGCCCCCCCTCTCTGGAGATCTATTACTCCGTTGGGGAGACCTTCCCCTGGACTGAAATTGTTTTTCTCTGGGAGTGATTTGTTTGTTGCCCTCCCAGTTCTTCTTTTGAGAATTGAGATTATTTTTAATAAAGTTTTTTTCAGGATTTTCAATTAGTTGGGGTTTTACTGGTTTACCACCCAAAGTTAATTGAACTAAATCCCTATATGCTCTTGTTAATTCTTTCATTTTAACTAAGAGTTCTTCATTAGACATTTTATCAATGTCGGGATTTGGTAAATAGCTGGCTAGTACCGGCCATGTGGCTCCTGGTCTACCTAATGGACCTCGCCTGGTAATGTGATTTTGATGATTTAGGGCGCCATTAAACAAGAGCAGGTGCTCTTGGTAAGTTAGTGGAATTTCAACTTCCTCAAAAGGAGAGTATTCCTCTGGAGATTCCGCTACTTTGTAGAAGTGGAACTCATGTGTTACAGCATTTGCTGCTGGAAAAGTTATCCAGGAATAGAATACCTCTGTCTGCCAAAACTCATGTGCCTCTACCACAAATACGACCGTACCACCTCTTGATGTTACTCCATTTTCTATAAGTTTTATAGTTATGGTTTTTCTTATGCTGGCCGGGATGATTACTGCATCATGTTCATCTTCATTCAACCCTGTAAGGTCTGCACCCGGTTGATTCGCATTTACTGCGGCTCCACCGGTTTCGTTGTTGTCACCGTTAAGCGACATTATTTAATGAAAAGTGTCTCGCAGAACAAGTTTTTTTGAGGAAGCAAAAGATTAGGTGCACAATATTTTGGAACACTGTATCCTTCAACGTTGATTATACCCTAAACGAATACATAGGATTCTCATCCTACTAAGTTCCGGCGGATATTAACCATTCACCCACTCCAGACGTCTATTGGAGTTTTTACGAGAAAAAGGAGTCTGTGTGAAAAAGCACGACTGAGTTACTCTAGTATCTTGCGTTAGATTATCGCCTTAAAAAACGTTGGGCGCCATGTAGTGTAGTTCCTATTTTCCCAATAGGCTCTGCGCATTGGAATAACATAAACGATAGCTTAGACGTAGGACTGAGGTCGACTAGGTCTCTATTGAATATGTTAGACTTAATTTAGGTTTGCCAGCTATCTCAGAGGTCACTAGAAACTTTCTCGAATGAACAGGGAGGAGTGAACTTCCCTGATTAGACAAGAAGGGATTCAGCTTCTGACAACCGCATAAACATGACAACCTTGCTCCCCCAGAATAAGGAGTATATCTCCAGAGTTGTGTGCTATGATTGCAATACTTGTTATAAAGTAAAGTGCGTACAGTAAAAGGAGTATTACAAAATAATACTGTAAAAGCATTGCTATGGTTTCTGAGCCATATGATACTTAAAAGGTATAAAATATATACAGTTACATACAAAGATAAAAGCTTGACTAAACGTACTCAACTGGTGCTTCTAAATACGCCTACCCCAGTGTACCTATCCAAAGCCTAGTACGTGGGAAGGAGTAGATGGGCTGCAGTTTAAGTTAAGTTAGTTTTGGCCAAGTATCGGACCCAAGAATTCTCTAAGGATCTAATCAGCTCCGTACCTTGGTTTTCAGAATGGAGGAGGCCTTGTATCTCGCTCTCAGGACTCGATCTCCCAGTAACCCGCGTGGGTGACTGGAAACACCGGAGCTGGATTTTCTCGGTAGGAGAAAAAGACAGCGTCTTTCTCAGTGCATCAAATGGGAGTGAAGGACTGGGTTCTTTGGACCCAGCGGTGCCAGGGCACAACACCTGAAACCTTCGTGGGTAACCTGCTCCGGCGTACAAATCACAGAGACACGGGACACTTCCTTCGGCGTCAAAGAGTCAAGGTTTATTTACTGCAGGGAACACAGAAGTCACAGGAAGTACATCGAGTGTAGTTCGGGGAGACTGCTTCAAATTGTATTTGTGGATCGCTCCTTTTATACAGTTTCTACCCATAGGATAACATGATACACAATAGTTTACAACCTGGTTCCCACAAGTCGCTCTCAGAGGGGTCGCTTAGATCACTTTGAAACACACAAGATCCGGAACATAAGTGCGGAAACATTTGGCGGTTCCCAACTGTAAAAACCCATCTTCCCACCATTAGCAAATTCCAATCAGCAGTAAAGTAGATCGAAACAGGAACGAAGACAGGTGCAGAGGAAGACAGGGACAGTGGGGAGATCGGAAAGGGTGTAAAAGGGGAGTGTCGAGAAGCACGAGATACAGGCATCAAAGGGACGTGCCTAATGAGATGCACGGCTGAGACAATAAGCCCGTGCGGCAAGATGAGCCTCGAGCGGCGCCATCTGCCTTACAGTAGCATCCCCCTCGTCATAAAGACACTTTCAAAGAACATGTGTCTTCCGCAAATATCTTGGGAGTCCCAGGGTCGCGAAGCGGACAGCGTCCGTTCGCTGGCTACTTGAGGGCAAGAGACAAAATGGATGCCGTATCTAAGATGGAACCCGTGGGTACAGATGACAAACCCACATAACAAACGAACGGTTTAAGTTAGCACAGCGAAACTGCGCACACTTGCTAAACTCGTCATTTGCGGTTCATAGATACTAGACTCGACCATATTCGTGTGAGTCGAAAACACCACTTACAATTGTCACGGAACCTCAGACGCTCCTTTTGCCCTCATGTAGGCAAGCACTAGTCGGAATCATACTCGATATTCATCAGACCATCAAGATGTCGTTGTAGCATAGCTCTGTCCAACCGAGTCCCCTTGGTAACAGATGGTTGTCTCATACACGTTGTAGCACAGAGGCCACATAAGGCAGGACCACACTGCACACAAAGGCAACACGTGAACAGGAACACTACCACAACCCCGATGATCGTCAGAATCTTCCAACCCCAAGTCGACACCAGGCCCCAAAACCAACCAAGTAGCGTCCAATCCCCTACATCCACGTGTATGGATTCGGAGATCTTGTGCAACTTCGAGATGGCTTGATAGACAGTAGGAGCATTATCTGGAATGAAAATGCAACAGCTCGAATGGATCACTTTACATACCCCACCGCGATCTGCTAAGACAACATCTAAAACCATACGGTTTTGTAATGTCATAAGTCTCTCCGCCTGAAGTTCTGTGGTGATATTACCAAGGGCACTGGCAGTAATGTTAGCTGTCGATTCTACCACTCGAGTCAAATGTCTCAGGTTCCTACTATTAACCATAGGTCCCCAAAACGGGAGGAAACCCTTGAAAAAGTCTCCTGCCTCTTGACCGGCAGTATCCTCTTCACTAATTACGCCTCGTACAACTCTAGTCTTATGATAATCGGCATCTACAGTAAACGTCGGAGGCAACAGATTTGCAACAAAACATGAGCCCATGAAGTCTGCGGGCAACCATGTGTATGCACGATCATGACAGATGAAGTACGTACCCTTGGCAGCCAGAAGCACAGGGATCGGGGACATTGACAGAACGTAACTTTCAGTGCAAGCACTTACTCCAAGTGAGGCTTGCGAGCCACGACCCACAAGACAAAGATTACCAGTGTGGGGTACGACCCATATTGGAGACGAGCTTCTAAGCTGCTTTTCATTAGTGAACGTACTATATTCCCCTTTATTCGGTGCCCTATAGGCTTGTACCTCTGCCTTAGGGATGAGATAAGCATCATGGATCTCATCTTCCAAATCCTGTATTATCATCGATACCACCCACTGCCATGAGGTAGGACCCGGTTTGGGGGAACGTTCTGGAGAGGGGTGGAAACCTAGTGCGCTTCGAAGCATTGTTTGGTATGCTCGAGCTGACCCTTGGGAACTATACGGTAACACCAGATATGGAATTCCCTTACCCGTAGTATGTGGCATCAACCCACACACCCAACAATTAGTAGTGTTAACCACTAACTGATGCTGATGGAGGAGCTGGATAAAGGAATTGTTGCGGAATTCTACACGTCTAGCCTGTTCGTGTTCTGGTAACATATGAAAGGAATGAGGAGAAGCAGTAGAAGTAATGTTAGGGTAAGGAGTAGGAGTAGGGGTAGGAAGTAAGAAGTAAGACATAGTGTAATACACCCCACCCGCCAAAAATGCGGAAGCAGTTAAAAACAATACAAACAATTGGGATACAAAACATTTCGTACGACTAAGTTTCTGCAGTTTGACTCTATACGCCTGCGTTCCTTCCAAATCGTTCAGCTTTGAAAATGCCATTTCCCTATGACCGTCCGCAACGTTTCTTGACGCACTTCGTTCTGTGCAGCAATAGTCAATTCCCAGGAGTTCCTAGGAACCGACGGCCTTTAACCTAGCGTCAAGACCTACTGTCCAGAAGGAAGTACGCGCGCGGCCCTACGGCCCTCAATACACAATATGTATTTATTTAGCACAATAATTCAGCTGTGGAAGGAAAAAGATACAAGGAAAAAAATCTTGATATATGTACAAAACAATTTTCAGTGATACGAATGTTCAAAGTTGATCATGGGAAACGAAGATATTGCAGTTATCAATTTCAGCAAAGCAAGAAAAAAATTTATTTGTCCTTAGTATGAGATCGCAAAGAATATCGATGTTTCCCGGGACGTGTCTGCACGTCGAACAAAGGATCTGTCGAAGAGACAGCGTCCTGTTGATCAGTTTGCTGATTTGGTCTTGAGTCTTTTGCTGACAATGTTCCAACAATGGCTTTCTGCTGCACTGAGTGTTCACCAACAAGTTGTGCGTCACTGAAAGGTACAAACGCCGGCAATGTCGCTGCTTCTGTTGATGCAATGCCTTTCCTCACCCACGGGTCTGCCGGCAAAGGAATAGGGACTCGCTTACAATGGGTAGCATGTACCCAGTTCTTCCGTCCCTCAAGACGAACGGCAGTCCTCGTGGCCAAAAGCACCTGGTGAGGTCCAACAAAGCGGGGGTCCAGATTCTTCTTGCGCGAAAAATTTCGGGTGACAACCCAATCACCAGGCTGGAGCTGGTGGCCTGGACCCTCCGTCTGCGTCGGCAAGGCGTCGTAAACCTGTTGATGAATTAACCTTAGTTTAGCAGTCAAGTCATGTAAGTAGTCAATCAACATCGGGTACTCAAGATCAACGAATATACCTGGCCTAGGAACCCCCCACACATTCGCAGGACGGCCGAACACTATTTCATAGGGACTAAGCCCTATTCGGGAGTGTACAGTCGCCCTAGTTGACAGTAATGCTAGAGGCAAAGCGTCAGGCCACGAAAGTCCAGTCGTAGCCTGGATCTTCGCTAATTTCAGTTTAAGGGTGCCATTGTACCCTTCAACCAATCCAGCTGACTGGGGATGATTGGCGCTATGGAATTTCTGATTAATTCCAAGGCCCTTACACACACTCTTCATCACACTTCCAACAAACTCACTTCCGTTATCTGACCACACGACTCTAGGCATTCCATACCGAGGAAAGTATTCCTTCAGTAGGATTTTCGCAGTAGACAAGGCAGTATTATCTTTGAGGGGATAGGCCTCGATCCATCGGGAGAATGCGCAAACCACAACCAAAACGTATTTCAGGTTATTGCATCGCTCCATATGGATGAAGTCCAATTGGATCACCTCAAAGGGATACGAAGGAGGAGCAAAACTGCCAGGGGGAGTTGGGGTTCCTTTGCCAGGATTGTACATTATACACACCATACAATTCTTCACCAAACGTTCAGCACACTTAGTAATTCCATCATTCTTCCACACATCAGCTAACAACTTGCAAATACCTTTCGCGCTAATATGTGCTAACCCATGTGCCATTTGCACAACGGCCAGTACATACGCATCAGGCAACATCCATCTTTTCTGATCTGACAAATCAATCCAGCAACCATTCACATCCAACCTTCCCGTACTTTCTTTCCACTTCATCTTTTCAGTGTCGGTGGCCTCATTCTGAATTGCTTTCACACTCTCTATAGTATTCTCACACATACTTGATTCTGTAGGCCACCTAACCGAATTCGTCACATACATTCGAGTGCTAAGGTTCCGGGCAGTCTCCTTAGCAATCTCATCTGCAAACGCATTACCACGACCAACATCATCCGTCACCTTACGATGCGCACTACATTTAACAATTGCAACTTGAGCAGGCAAAGTCAATGCATCCAAAAGATCGTTCACAAGCTGGCCATGCTGTATTTTCGTGCCATGTGACGTCAAGAAACCACGTTCTCGCCACAATCGTCCGAAACTATGCGCTACACCGAAAGCATACTGACTATCGGTGTACACATTCACACGTTTACCTTTTGCTAATACACATGCTCTAGTAAGAGCGATCAGTTCTGCAGCTTGGGCAGAATTCTGATTCAATCTCGCAGTCTCAACAACAGTATTCAATGTCACCACAGCATAAGCAGTAGTCACATCACCATTCGGCAATTTAAAACATGACCCATCCACATACAGGGTGCCATCCGGGTCTTCCAATGGGGTGTTTTTAAGGTCCACACGACCTTTTGTTTCCTCCTCTGTCCGCAAGTAACAGTCATGTTCTGTTACTGCATCTGACTCTGCACTAATTGGTAACAAAGTTGCCGGATTTAGGACATTACAACGTTTTATCTGAATGTGGCTTGCCAAGAGCGTCAATTCGTACCCAGATAACCTCGCACTCGTCAAGTGCTGAGTTTTCGTACGGTTCAAAAGAGTATCGACTGCATGCGGAACCATCACCGTAAGCATATTATCCATGACCAATCCTGCTGATTGTCGGATGGAGACCGCAGCTGCCGCAGTTGCTCTCAAACAACTCGGCAATGCTCTAGCTACTGGGTCTAAGGTCGAGGAAAAATATGCACATGGACGTTGCTTACCACCAAAAGGTTGCGTTAAGACGCTTAAAGCACAACCTTCCCTCTCGTGAACATATAACGTGAACGGCTTGCTGTAATCAGGGGTACCTAACACAGGGGCCGAACACAATGAATCACGTAATTCAGAAAAACGTTTCTGACATTCTTCCGTCCATGGTAAAGGAGTCGAAACATCCTTGCACGTAAGAGCCACCAATGGTTTCGCTAGCAATGAAAAATTAGGAATCCACTGCCTGCAGTACGATGTGATACCTAGAAAGGCACGCACATCTCTTTGGGTTTGTGGCACAGCCATGCGCGCAATCGCTGCAATTCTCTCTGGGGTCAATCTCCTTCCCTCCTTTGACAATAAGTGACCTAGATAGGTTACTTCTTGACAACAATATTGGAGTTTAGAAGGTGACACCTTGTGATTTAACTCACAGAGATGTTGCAGCAACGACACTGTAGCAATTTTGCAAATGTCCTGAGTATCAGCAGCCACCAATAAGTCGTCGACGTATTGGATTAAAGCCGCACCAACCGGCAACCTAAACGCATCTAGTTGACCCTTCAAAGCTTGACTGTAAATCGATGGACTTTCACAGTAGCCCTGAGGAGCGCGTTTGAACCGGAAGCTACGTCCACCAAGAGAGAAACCGAAAAGGTCCCTGCTCTCTTCGGCAATCGGGATGCTGAAAAACGCATTTTTCAAATCAATCACCGAAAACCATGAAGCTGTAGCTGGAATCAGAGTCAGTAGCGCCGTAATGTCAGGCACAACAGGGAATTGAGGAACCACAATTTTATTCACCTCCCGTAAATCAATAACAAAACGATAAACAGGCGGTTTGGTAGGATCAGTACGTTTAAGAATGGGCAGTACAGGACTATTGCACACGTTTCCCCGAGTTTCTTCAATGACATCTTTCTCGATCAAATCATAGATGATCGCTAACAAAGCTCGTTCACCATCCAGGGAGATACGATATTGGGGAATACGTGGCAATCGCACATTCGATTTCAACTGAACAACATAAGGGGAGATATCAAGTAGGCCCACGTCGTTTGGACCCGTCGCCCACAAAGATGCAGGAAGAGAACTCAATTCCGGTGGAAGCTTATCGAGGGACAAGTACATGGGAGAGACTACCCTCTCTCCTAACGTAAGCTTTATACCCGCAGGAGAACAATACAAAGTCGCATACAAGCGTTTAAGCAAATCCAGACCCAAAAGATTTTCACCACAACCAGTGGTTAAAATCAACGGAGCTTCGAGCTTACGAGGCCCAATTTTAAGGGGCAAAGGGCGCGAAACTGGATTGCTAACGGGGGCGCCAGAGAATCCAACAGATACATTTGTTAAGCCAGACAAAGGTGCGCCAGGGAGTTTCGAATGCATGATAGAACTTTTCGCTGCACCAGTGTCCAACAGAAAAGGCTCAACGACGCCCGATGTAGCAACTGCGACGTAAGGCCCTCTCTGATCAACCGGAACTGATACCACTCCCTCTCCTTGTCTTTGGCTGTCCTAGTAATTACTATCGTCAGTTCCCTGATCGACGTAATAATCGTCTACATTGTACTGCGCAGATCGTCCTTGCGATGATCCACGTTGGTCGAAACAATTATTAGAATTTGACGAGTTATCAGAACAGTCGTTCTGAGCACCACGACCTCTACCACGTGATGCGTTCTGTGCACCACCACGACCTCCTCTAGACGAATTACCACCACTACGGTCATTTAAAGCAGGACAATTGAATTTAATGTGTCCCTCCTGTCTACAATAAGCACATTGGTTGTACCCCAACGAAGATCTCTGAAAAGATGAATCATTACGCGGCTGCGATCGATTTGATTGCGACTGCGATCTATTCTGCTGAGGCGCATTCTGATTAGAACGCGGCGGATATGCTTGTTGTAACAACACTTTAGTTTTCAGCTCTTTCGTCTTTTTATCGGCACGGTCATTTTCCTCTTTTTCTCTATTTTCGTAATATTGTGCCGTAGCCAATATCTGAGCTGAGGTAGAAACGGCCCATGAACTTTCTGAATTTTTCAATTTATTGCACAAGTCGGGCAATAAGTTCGATACAAATTTATCCACAAACAACCTCTGTCCACCCTCAGTACCCATATCCTGCCCACTATGATCGACGAATGTTTCCTCGAACCTCGTAAAGAAGTCTGAAACACTCTCATCTTTCTTCTGCTTACAGGCTGACAACTTGTCCCAATTTACCCTCATAGCTGGCATAAGCGTTTTCATTAACGTAATGATTCGCTGGGGAAGAAGTTCAATCAACTGATCGGGTTTAGTAGCAGCCACTTGTCCAGCGTCTGCCGCTGTAATGGCAGCCCAATCACCACCTAATTCATTCGCGTGATCTTGGTGACGAATCTTGGCCCATACCGGTTGCGGTACGACATTGCCAAACAACATGTCGATATCGGCCAGATTCATTATCGTAGCGTCTACGAGCTGCGATAATTCTTTATAATACCCCGCAGGATTTTTGCGAGGATCAGGCAAAGTTTGTTTCACCTGAAGCACTTCCGATCGTTTCCAAGGGAGGTGTATCCACACTCTCTGGAAATGTGCTGGTATTGGAGCATTAGCATTAGTATTATCAGCGGGTACCCAAACTGGCGGAACTTCTCGCATAGGATATTGGCCAGACCCATCTCGTTGTTCAATGTCCTCAACGAACAATGCATGAGGAATAGGAGCGGGACGAAGAGATAGCAACCGTTCAATAGCACGTCGGACATTAGTGTCGACTATCAGTCCAGTTGCGAACTGAAGCCGGAGTTCAGACAGGGCGGTCAGCACCTCGTCAGGCGCAACAGCCGCTATCTGATCATGTAAGAACTTGCACATTTCATCAAACACATATCTCTGAGTAGGTATGTTGAATTGATCAAACGTTTCGAGGACAACACGAGGTGGATTTCTAACAGGGTTTATCATCCAACCCATCGCCATATTGTATAGCGCAACACGTTCTCTATTACCAGGAAGCTGGCTACGTCTCTGTGGACCATCAGAACCTGCAGACCCAAAAACAGGTCCGAGCGACTGAAAGAAGTTTGTCGCAAGGGGAGAATCACGATTACGAGTAGAGGGAGAAGAGTAAGACACAGGACTAACAAGAGAAGGAGTAGAGACATTAGCAACGACAGGGGTTAACAACACAGGAGCAGTAGCGTGAGCAGTAGCGGGAACAGGAGTATGTGGAAGCGGAGGAGCAGTAGGAATAGAAAGAGGCAAAGGAGCAGGAACAGTCGGAAGAGCAAGTGCAGGTTGAGGAACTGGTGGAACAGGTACGGCAGGGACCACAGGAGCTGCGGTACCCTGTACGTACGGAGGTGGCGACTTCATAAGATAGGACATTAAAGAATCCTCAACTGCCTCTTCCTTCTTATCCGACTCCGTAGACAAAACAGGATAGCATTTGTCTATGGACATACGCTGTAATCTCTCAAACACTTCCTTATCCTTATCCTCCTTATCACGCTGAAACTGCTCAGCTTTCTTCACTATAGTAGCAACAGTATCTCGCTGACTACGTTTATTTTGTCTGATCTCTTTCTGTCGGGCTTCTTTGCGCCAGAACCGAAAGGCATCAAACATGGCCGGCCTTGATTTACGTTCGAACAACTTTATTTCCAAATTATCTAAGATCGACGCTTCGAAGCTACCGTGAGGTGGCCAACGAAGATCGCCGTCTTTCTTTGTATATTTGATCCAATAATCGTTAAAAGCAATCGGGCCTAGCCCATGTTTGCTATATAGGTCATAAGTAGGAGTTCCAACCGGAGGTATCGGACATGAGTCCTCCAGCAGGGAATCCGCACCACAAGGTCTAAAGCAACTGAACAAAGTACTGCGACCAGGCATCTTGCACACTAGCCGAGTTTCACAAACTTCAAGGGTTACGGGATTTACCAAGTCCCAGCAAGAACAAAACCCTCGGTCTTTGGCGGCTGCAGTCGTCAAACAAATACAACAACAACAAAGTACGCTAGCAAAGTGTCACCGACAAAAACACTCACACAGCGTGTACAACAAAGACACCCGCTAAAGTGTCTACAACAAAAACACTCGCTAAAGAGTTTACAACAAAGACACTCGCTAAAGTGTCTACAACCAAGAACTCTGGGAGCGACCCACAAATACTTAACTCAAAGATCAATGGCGTCCTCAGGAAGGCCCGTCAATCGTCTCGCTATACCAAGGTCTACGCCAGGCGCCAAAACAGGTCTACAGTCAGGGTAGCAGTCCGTCGCAGCCGTTAGGAGGCGGGAATCTTCGCGGGAAAAGTCTTCGGGCCACTTATTTCGACAACAGGATCGATGAAGCGGGGTGCACCTTCCCTCGGAGATTTCACACGAAGTTCCTCACGATCGTCAGGCTTGGACCGGTACCACTGATGCAGCCCCACGTTGGGCGCCAACTGAAGGACTGGGTTCTTTGGACCCAGCGGTGCCAGGGCACAACACCTGAAACCTTCGTGGGTAACCTGCTCCGGCGTACAAATCACAGAGACACGGGACACTTCCTTCGGCGTCAAAGAGTCAAGGTTTATTTACTGCAGGGAACACAGAAGTCACAGGAAGTACATCGAGTGTAGTTCGGGGAGACTGCTTCAAATTGTATTTGTGGATCGCTCCTTTTATACAGTTTCTACCCATAGGATAACATGATACACAATAGTTTACAACCTGGTTCCCACAAGTCGCTCTCAGAGGGGTCGCTTAGATCACTTTGAAACACACAAGATCCGGAACATAAGTGCGGAAACATTTGGCGGTTCCCAACTGTAAAAACCCATCTTCCCACCATTAGCAAATTCCAATCAGCAGTAAAGTAGATCGAAACAGGAACGAAGACAGGTGCAGAGGAAGACAGGGACAGTGGGGAGATCGGAAAGGGTGTAAAAGGGGAGTGTCGAGAAGCACGAGATACAGGCATCAAAGGGACGTGCCTAATGAGATGCACGGCTGAGACAATAAGCCCGTGCGGCAAGATGAGCCTCGAGCGGCGCCATCTGCCTTACAGTAGCATCCCCCTCGTCATAAAGACACTTTCAAAGAACATGTGTCTTCCGCAAATATCTTGGGAGTCCCAGGGTCGCGAAGCGGACAGCGTCCGTTCGCTGGCTACTTGAGGGCAAGAGACAAAATGGATGCCGTATCTAAGATGGAACCCGTGGGTACAGATGACAAACCCACATAACAAACGAACGGTTTAAGTTAGCACAGCGAAACTGCGCACACTTGCTAAACTCGTCATTTGCGGTTCATAGATACTAGACTCGACCATATTCGTGTGAGTCGAAAACACCACTTACAATTGTCACGGAACCTCAGGAGGGACGGCTTCCTTCGGCACTCGCATCAGCTGGGCTTCGGATAAGTAGATAGACGCTCTGCTCCACACCGCCGTGTGTTGCTTAAGGCAAATGCTGGTATATTTATACCTGGAAGGTGCCGTGTTTGACGTAAGGTTGGACATAAGACGTCAATTAAAGATGTCACTAAGAACTGACCGTTCTTTCAGTGCTTGCAGTAGTTCAAAACAAAAGCACAGGGAATTCCCAGGTTGCTGGAGGTTTGGTATGTTGTAAGAACTCGTTGTGCTTTCTAGGAGTCTAAGGAAGTATCCTTGCCGCATTTGGTTTGCATTGGCTATTACTAAATATGAAATATTTAATTAGGGTCCTAGATAAAACACAACACAATGAGGTCAATAGACTGCTCACCATAACAAAGGAGTTATCTGCAAAATTTACAATGAATTGAAAGATCCGCAAACTGAGGCACAATAATAGGATGTGGACTGCTCGGAGGAGGTGGTGGTGCAGTTGAGGTAGAAGGAACTGCAGGTTGAGGGTTCTACTTGAACCTTTGTGTTGCAATCCTTCAATAATTATTGCAAATTTTTGACATGGCGAACCATTGAAGCTGTCCCGAAAGAGTACTTTTTAGTGGGGTCACCCCTGGAAAGTGTAACCTCACAGATCTTGCACGTTACTTTCGGTACATTCACCTTTTTCTGTCCCTCCGGAAATGAAAAAAACTTCCAAATGAAAGCTTCTTTTCTCTTTTTCTGAGGTGGCTCAGTAACAAAATCTTCCCCAGAGGAATGTACTGATGAAGTCTCAAAAAGAGCAGCCGTTGTAGAGTTTGGTTCTAAAAGACTACAGCTCCACAGAATAGATGTTTTTCCTGAAAAAGTCCAAGTAGGATGATCAAAATGAGAGGGGTTTTTCAACAGTTGGAATAGGAAGTATTATGAACCAATCAAAACTTTGCTTTTATGGTCACAAGAGTTTGCATATTCTTACAGTGCTCTTACGGTGCTCTTAAGATGCAAGTATGTACGACGTACCTCTGCAATTTGCGTAATTGCTTTTAAAAGTAATAAGCGCTTATTAAAAGTAAAAAAAAAACTATTTTCATGATTGTCCTATATAATGTCTTCTCTTAATATGTACATTGAATACATAAATATATGTTTTTGAACAATTGGAAACTTTTGCGCTGTATGCTTACGGGGTGCCGTACAAGACGTCACGCAGAAGCGTTGATGCGATGCACAAGGTCAAAGCGTATCCGTAACGAGTGCGCGACTACGCGCAGAGGACCATTTACCATAGAATGTGTGGTGCGAATACTGTACACGTACGGTGCGATTACCCAAAAAAATATGAAAAAAGATTTATTCAGATTTTAATTGTAAAAAACTTGATTTTTTTAAAAAAATTATGTGGGATTTAGTTTTGTTATTACTTTACATTAAGAATATGAAATACAAAAAATATATATATATATATATATAAATATTTTTAATAAATATGTAAGAAATTAGTATAAAAAGAAAGAAATATAATAATTTATACATTTAAAAATTATCATTTACAAAACCTTTGAAATTCACTGAAAAAACAATAGGTTTCAGCCACGTTATAGTTAGGAATTAGCATTTAAAAAACCTTGCAAATTCACTGAAAAAACCATAGGTTATGAACTATCCGATTGCTCCTGAAATACTGATTATCAGAGTTTGTTGTTATGGTCTGATGAGTTAAGAACTAGGGGCTGGTTACCCCTGACCATTAGTTTTTGTACATACTGTAATTAATGTCTTGATAAACTGTAGAATATTGCACAATATGTAAATAGTATTACTCTTCTCTAACCTTCTACACCTTTCTCCTTGTTCTCTTCTTCCCTGCCTCTTTTTCTCTTTCCTTTTCTTCTTGTTCTCTCTTTTCTCCCAATTTTCTTTCATCTTTACTAGTCACTACTGGACACAGGTGAAGCTACAGGATATGGAGCGTATGCCCATCCAGGGCTAGATGTTGATTTTTGAGATAAATATGTCTATTTCGTATTTATTGTATATAGACGTGCCCATCCATGGGCTTTATCTTATGTTTGTCATTATTTAGTCATTGACTACATGATTTATTTGACATTTAAAGATGGTGCTCATCATTCTAAGGTTCTGGTTGATTTCAGCTAGTCCTTTTTTGCTTTTCATTAACCTTGTGTTTAACTGTGACCAAGTTGGCGCTTCGGTAAACATGGATGAAGGTTTACTACCGAAACGCGTCTGTTAAGCAGTGTCTGTTTGGTTCTTGAATAAATAACCCAAACTGTTTCCCGCGAGTGCTTCTTTACCGTTAGGACATTGTCCCTTGGTACGGAATTGGAGCGGAGAATATATATATATATATATTCACTGAAAAAACCATAGGTTTGACACCAGTTATAGTTAGCTGGAAATTTTACTGACATAAAACCAATGAAATTCCACGTTATAGTTAGTTGGACTCACTATAACTTGCGCGTGTAATGCACTGCTGATGACATCACATATTACATTACT